>NC_067463.1:3490000-3815000 GCF_025434085.1 Hippocampus zosterae | reverse complement strand
TTGAGTTAGGGTTTAGGGTTTGGGGTTGGGGTTAGGGGTGGGGTTAGGGTTAGGGTTAGGGTTAGGGGTAAGGTTTAGGGTTAGGGTTAAAGGTTGGGATGGAGTTAGGATTAAGGTTAGGGGTTGGGTTTAGGGTTTGGGGTTAGGGTTGGGGTTAGGGTTAGGGTCAGGGTCAGAGTGAGGGGTTAGGGTTAAGGGTTAGGGTTTAGAGTTAAGGGTTGGAGTTAGGGTTAGGGTCAGGGTTAGAGTTAGGGGTTAGGATTAGGAATTGGGGTTAGGGTTAAGGGTTGGGGTTAGGGTCAGGGTCAGGGTTAGGGGTTAAAAGGGTTAGAGGTAGAGTTAGGGTTAGGGTTTGAGTTAGTGGTTAGGATTGGGGTTAGGGGTTGGGTTTAGGGTTTGGGGTTAGGGTTGGGGTTTGGGGTTAGGGTTGGGGTTTGGGGTTTGGGGTTAGGTTGGGGTTAGGGTTAAGGGTTAGGAGTTAGGGCTTAGGGCTTAGGGCTTAGGGTTTAGGGCTTAGGGCTTAGGGTTAAGGGTTAGGGGTAGGGTTGGGGTTAGGGGTAGGGTTAGGGGTTAGGGGTTAGGGGTTAGGGGTTAGGGTTAGGGTTTGTGTTAGGGTTTCGTGTTGGTGTTAGGGTTAGGGTTAGGATTAGGGTTTAGGGTTTGGGGTTAGGGTCGGGGTTTGGGGTTAGGGTTGGGGTTGGGGTTTGGGTTTGGGTTTAGGGTTGGGGTTAGGGTTAGGGTTAGGGTTAGGGTTAGGTTTGGGGTTAGGATTAGGGTTAGGATTAGGGTTTAGGGTTTGGGGTTAGGGTCGGGGTTTGGGGTTAGGGTTAAGGTTAAGGGGTGGGGTTAGGGTTAGGGGTTAGGGGTTAGGGTTTAGGGTTAGGGTTAGGGGCTAGGGTTTGGTGTTGGGTTGGTGTTAGGGTTAGGGTTAGGGTTTAGGGTTAAGGGTTAAGGGTTAGGTTTGTGTTAGGGTTATGGGTGGGGATAGGGTCAGGGTTAGGGTTAGGGGTAGGGTTAGGGTTAGGGTCAGGGTTAGGGGTAGGGGTAGGGGTAGGGTTATGGGTTAGGGTTAGGGTTTAGGGTTTAGGGTTAAGGGTTAAGGGTTAAGGGTTGGGGTTAGGGTCAGGTTTAGGGTTAGAGTTAGGGTTAGGGGTTAGGAATTGGGGTTAGGAATTGGGGTTTGGGTTAGGGGTTAGGGGTTGAGTTAGGGTTTGGGGTTGGGGTTGGGGTTAGGATTTAAGGTTAAGGGTTAGGGTTTAGGGTTTAGGGTTAAGGGTTGGGGTTAGGGTTAGGGTTAGGGTTAGGGTTAGGGTTAGGGTTAGTGTCAGGTTTAGGGTTTAGGGTTAGGGGTTAGGGTTAGTAATTGGGGTTATGGTTAGGGGTTAGGGTTGGGGTTAGGGCTAGGCTCACGGTTAGGGGTTAAGGGTTAGCGTTAGGGTTAGCGTTAGGGTTAGGGGTTAGGGTTTGAGTTAGGGTTTAGGGTTTGAGTTAGGGTTTAGGGTTTGGGGTTGGGGTTAGGGGTGGGGTTAGGGTTAGGGTTAGGGTTAGGGTTAGGGTTAGGGGTAAGGTTTAGGGTTAGGGTTAAAGGTTGGGATGGGGTTAGGATTAAGGTTAGGGGTTGGGTTTAGGGTTTGGGGTTAGGGTTGGAGTTAGGGTTAGGGTCAGGGTCAGAGTGAGGGGTTAGGGTTAAGGGTTAGGGTTTAGAGTTAAGGGTTGGAGTTAGGGTCAGGGTCAGGGTTAGGGGTTAAAAGGGTTAGAGGTAGAGTTAGGGTTAGGGTTTGAGTTAGTGGTTAGGATTGGGGTTAGGGGTTGGGTTTAGGGTTTGGGGTTAGGGTTGGGGTTTGGGGTTAGGTTGGGGTTAGGGTTAAGGGTTAGGGGTTAGGGCTTAGGGCTTAGGGCTTAGGGCTTAGGGTTAAGGGTTAGGGGTAGGGTTGGGGTTAGGGGTAGGGGTACGGGTAGGGTTAGGGGTTAGGGGTTAGGGTTTGGGTTTGTGTTAGGGTTTCGTGTTGGTGTTAGGGTTAGGGTTAGGATTAGGGTTTAGGGTTTGGGGTTAGGGTCGGGGTTTGGGGTTAGGTTTGGGGTTTGGGTTTGGGTTTGGGTTTAGGGTTGGGGTTAGGGTTAGGGTTAGGGTTAGGGTTAGGTTTGGGGTTAGGATTAGGATTAGGATTAGGGTTAGGATTAGGGTTTAGTGTTTGGGGTTAGGGTCGGGGTTTGGGGTTAGGGTTAAGGTTAAGGGTGGGGTTAGGGGTAGGGGTTAGGGGTTAGGGGTTAGGGTTAGGGGTTAGGGTTTGGTGTTGGGTTGGTGTTAGGGTTAGGGTTTAGGGTTAAGGGTTAGGTTTGTGTTAGGGTTATGGGTGGGGTTAGGGTCAGGGTTAGGGTTAGGGGTAGGGTTAGGGTCAGGGTTAGGGGTAGGGGTAGGGTTATGGGTTAGGGGTTAGGGTTAGGGTTTAGGGTTTAGGGTTAAGGGTTAGGGTTAAGGGTTGGGGTTAGGGTCAGGTTTAGGGGTTAGGGTTAGAGTTAGGGGTTAGGGGTTAGGAATTGGGGTTAGGGTTAGGAATTGGGGTTTGGGTTAGGGGTTAGGGGTTGAGTTAGGGTTTGGGTTTGGGGTTGGGGTTGGGGTTAGGATTTAAGGTTAAGGGTTAGGGTTTAGGGTTTAGGGTTAAGGGTTGGGTTTAGGGTTAGGGTTAGGGTTAGGGTTAGTGTCAGGTTTAGGGTTTAGGGTTTAGGGTTAGGGGTTAGGGTTAGGAATTGGGGTTATGGTTAGGGGTTAGGGTTGGGGTTAGGGCTAGGCTCACGGTTAGGGGTTAAGGGTTAGGGTTAGGGTTAGGGTTAGCGTTAGGGTTTGGGTTAGGGGTTAGGGTTTGAGTTAGGGTTTAGGGTTTGAGTTAGGGTTTAGGGTTTGGGGTTAGGGGTGGGGTTAGGGTTAGGGTTAGGGTTAGGGTTTAGGGTTTAGGGTTAAGGGTTAGGGTTAAGGGTTGGGGTTAGGGTCAGGTTTAGGGGTTAGGGTTAGAGTTAGGGTTAGGGGTTAGGAATTGGGGTTAGGGTTAGGAATTGGGGTTTGGGTTAGGGGTTAGGGGTTGAGTTAGGGTTTGGGTTTGGGGTTAGGATTTAAGGTTAAGGGTTAGGGTTTAGGGTTTAGGGTTAAGGGTTGGGGTTAGGGTTAGGGTTAGGGTTAGGGTTAGGGTTAGTGTCAGGTTTAAGGTTTAGGGTTTAGGGTTAGGGGTTAGGGTTAGGAATTGGGGTTATGGTTAGGGGTTAGGGTTGGGGTTAGGGCTAGGCTCACGGTTAGGGGTTAAGGGTTAGGGTTAGGGTTAGCGTTAGGGTTTGGGTTAGGGGTTAGGGTTTGAGTTAGGGTTTAGGGTTTGAGTTAGGGTTTAGGGTTTGGGGTTGGGGTTAGGGGTGGGGTTAGGGTTAGGGTTAGGGTTAGGGTTAGGGTTAGGGTTAGGGTTAGGGGTAAGGTTTAGGGTTAGGGTTAAAGGTTGGGATGGGGTTAGGATTAAGGTTAGGGGTTGGGTTTAGGGTTTGGGGTTAGGGTTGGCGTTAGGGGTGGGGTTAGGGTTAGGGGTAGGGATAAGGTTTAGGGCAGGGGTGCCCATTAGGTAGATCCTGATCTACCGGTAGATCTAAGACAGGTACCAAGTAGATCCGAGGGGTGTCGAGAAGAAAAAAAAAACAACAATTTGTCTTTGTACATGTTGGTAATATATTTTTTGTGTTAATATACACTGCACACTAATCGGTCTCATTTTCACTAAAAAAATATTAAAAATATAAAATAAAGCAGGTAAATCTTAAATTTGTGTGTGTGTGTGCGTGCGCGCGCCGGTAAGGGTAGATCCCGTGAGGTTAGTTGATCACAAAGTAGATCAACTAACCTCAACCCTAACCCTAAACCAGGGCACCCCTGGTTTAGGATTAGGGTTAGGGTTAGGGTTTAGGGTTAAGGGTTGGGGTTAGGGTTTGGGTTTGGGTTTGGGTTTGGGGTGGGGTTAGGGTTAGGGTTAGGGTTTAGGGTTATGGTTTAGGGTTAGGGGTAGGGTTGGGGTTAGAGTTAGGGGTTAGGGTTTGTGTGAGGGTTAGGGTGTAGGGTTGGGACTAGGGTTAGGGGTGGGGGTAGGGTTAGGGGTTAGGGGTAGTGTTAGGGGTTAGGGTCAGGGTCAGGGTTAGGGTTAGGGTTAGGGTTAGGGGGTTAGGGTTTAGGTTTAGGGTTTAGGGTTAGGGGTTAGGGTCAGGGTCAGAGTTAGGGGTTAGGGTTAAGGGTTGGGGTTAGGGTCAGGGGTTAGGGTTAGAGTTAGGGGTTAGGGTTAGGAATTGGGGTTAGGGTTAGGGTTAAGGGTTGGGGTTAGGATCAGGGGGTTAGGGTTAGGGTCAGGGTTAGGGTTTAGGGTTAGGGTCAGGGGTAGGGGTAGGGGTAGGGGTAGGGTTAGGGTTTAGGGCTGGGTTTTAGGGTTTAGGGTTAGGGTTAGGGGTTAGGGTCAGGGGGATAGGGTCAGGGGGTTAGGGGTAGGGTTAGGGTTAGGGTCAGGGGTAGGGGTTAAGGGTTAGGGTTTAGGGTTAAGGGTTGGGGTTAGGGTTAGAGTTTAGGGTCAGGTGTAGGTGTAGGGTTAGGGTTTAGGGTTAGGGTGAGGGGTTAGGGTCAGGGTCAGAGTGAGGGGTTAGGGTTTAGAGTTAGGGGTTAGGATTAGGAATTGGGGTTAGGGTTAAGGGTTGGGGTTAGGGTCAGGGTCAGGGTAAGGGGTTAAAAGGGTTAGAGGTAGCGTTAGACTTAGGGGTTAGGGTTTGAGTTAGGGGTTAGGGTTTAGGGTTGGGGTTAGGGGTTGGGTTTAGGGTTTGGGGTTAGGGGTGGGGTTTGGGGTTAGGTTGGGGTTAGGGTTAAGGGTTAGGGGTTAGGGGGTTAGGGTTAGGGGTTAGGGCTTAGGGTTAAGGGTTAGGGGTAGTGTTGGGGTGAGGGTTAGGGGTTACGGTTTGGGTTTGTGTTAGGGTTTCGTGTTGGTGTTAGGGTTAGGGTTTAGGGTTAAGGGTTAGGGTTAGGGGTTAGGGTCCGGGGGATAGGGTCAGGGGGTTAGGGGTAGGGTTAGGGTCAGGGGTAGGGGTTAAGGGTTAGGGTTTAGGGTTAAGGGTTGGGGTTAGGTTTAGAGTTTAGGGTCAGGGGTAGGGGTAGGTGTAGGTGTAGGGTTAGGGTTTAGGGCTGGGTTTTAGGGTTAAGGGTTAGGGTTTAGGGTTAGGGTGAGGGGTTAGGGTCAGGGTCAGAGTGAGGGGTTAGGGTTTAGAGTTAGGGGTTAGGATTAGGAATTGGGGTTAGGGTTAAGGGTTGGGGTTAGGGTCAGGGTCAGGGTAAGGGGTTCAAAGGGTTAGAGGTAGAGTTAGAGTTAGGGGTTAGGGTTTGAGTTAGGGGTTAGGGTTGGGGTTAGGGGTTGGGTTTAGGGTTTGGGGTTAGGTTGGGGTTAGGTTGGGGTTAGGTTGGGGTTAGGGTTAAGGGTTTAGGGTTAGGGGCTAGGGGGTTAGGGTTAGGGGTTAGGGGTTAGGGCTTAGGGTTAAGGGTTAGGGGTAGTGTTGGGGTTAGGGTTAGGGGTTACGGTTTGGGTTTGTGTTAGGGTTTCGTGTTGGTGTTAGGGTTTAGGGTTAAGGGTTAGGGTTAGGGGTTAGGGTTAGGGGTTAGGGTTAGGGGTTAGGCTAAAAACACCATACGTGGTCGTTTTTTTCGGCTTAAAACGCCTTACTATACATGGTCGCTTTTTTACGGCTAAAAAGGCCTTACTATATATACTTGGTCGTTTTTTTTGTCTAAAAACGACTTCCCTTACATGGTCGTTTTTTACGGCTAAACACGCCTGAACATACACGGTTGTTTTTTTTTTCGGCTAAAAACACCTTACTACACATGGTCGTTGTGTTCGGCTCAAAACATTTTACTATACATGGTCGTTTTTTTTCGTCTAAAAACACCTTACTATACATGGCTGTTTTTTTCGGCTAAAAACACCTTACTACATATGGTCGTTTTTTTTCGTCTAACAACACCTTACTATACATGGCTGTTTTTTTCGGCTAAAAACACCTAACTACATATGGTCGTTTTCTTTTTCGTTAAAACACCTTACTATTCATGGTGGCTTTTTTTTCGGCTACAAACATTTTACTATACATGGTCGTTTTTTCCGGCTAAAAACGCCCTTCTATACATAGTCGTTTTTTGTTTTGGGTTATTCATTTATTCATTCATCTTCCGTACCGCTTGATCCTCACGAGGGTCGCGGGGGTGCTGGAGCCTATCCCAGCTGTCACCGGGCAGTAGGCGAGGGACACCCTGATTCGGTAGCCAATCAATCGCAGGGCACACAGAGACGAACAACCATCCGCGCTCACACCTAGGGACAATTTAGAGTGTTCAATCAGCCTGCCATGCATATTTTTGGAATGTGGGAGAAAACCGGAGCACCCGGAGAAAACCCACGCAGGCCCGGGGAGAACATGCAAACTCCACACAGGGAGGCCGGAGCTGGAATCGAACCCGGTACCTCTGCACTGTGAAGCCGACGTGCTAACCACTGGACTACCGGGCCGCCCTTTCTAAAAGTTTTATTATACAATTTCTGTAAACTGTAATGCCTTTTTGAAATAACATTTCCCACTGAGGGGTTAAAATTGGCACAATAAATGACATGGAAAAAATACATTGGAGGTGTTTTGAGGGGGGGATCGTTAGGGGCTAATCCCAAACTCGGGACACAGCTAATCTGGACTACCGGGCCGCCCGTTTTGGGTTAATGTTCAATAAAATAAGTAAAAAGCCATTTCTTTGCTTGATGTTGCTATTTGCAGTCAGTAGCGTGCAATATTTAGTTTACCAAGTCGTTTATCAAAATGTATGCTAAATTTGTCATAAATATTTTAAAGAAAAGCTAAAGTTAAAAGAGGGCGTCCAGTGGTTAGCACGTTGGCTTCACAGTGCAGAGGTACCGGGTTCGATTCCAGCTCCGGCCTCCCTGTGTGGAGTTTGCATGTTCTCCCCGGGCCTGTGTGGGTTTTCTCCGGGTGCTCCGGTTTCCTCCCACATTCCAAAAACATGCGTGGCAGACTGATTGAACACTCTAAATTGTCCCGAGGTGTGAGTGTGAGTGTGAATGGTTGTTCGTTTCTGTGTGCCCTGCGATTGGCTGGCAACCGATTCAGGGTGTCCCTCGACTACTGCCCGAAGACAGCTGGGATAGGCTCCAGCACCCCCCGCGACCCTAGTGAGGATCAAGCGGATCGGAAGAAGATAAAGTTAAAAGAGCCGTTTTAGAGCCAAAATGCAGTAGTTTAGTTCGTCCACAAGGAGGCGCCCCCTTATCACGAATCTCCATTTTTGCCCCCCAAGCGTTCTCTCAATGCAAGACTCCCAAAAAGTCCATTTTCATCTAAAGGTACTTGCATGTGCCAGTATTTTTTTGTCGCTGACAAAATTCCGCTTAACACTAAAGCCCACTTATCAGTAACATAACCATTTAAACCTTACTTTCAAACCCAAACCCTTGTTTGAAACCCTAACTCCATTTTAAAATCCTACTTTGATTACTTCTCATCGAACAGAACTGTACGAAAGCTGCGTGACAGCGTGGATCGATCCTCATTGCAACCACGTTGACCTGTCCTTGAGTAAGACACCGAAGTGGGTTCACCTGATACGTTTCATAAAAGCAAGTCTTTATTCATTCTTTGCATTTCACAGAAGAGAAATAATAATTCTGATTTACATGAAATCAACACACGCAGCTAGAGGAGGCGTCTTGCCCGTCGTTGAGGTAGCCTCGTCCCCTCATGCACTCTCCGAAATCTCGTCCAGCAGAATCTTGCGCACCACGATCGGGTCCGCCCGGCCTTTGATCTCCTTTTGAACCGAGCCCATCAGCTTGTTCAGAACTTTTTGGTTGCCTGCTCGGAAGGCCTGCACCTTAATGCAACAAAGGGGAAAAAAATATCTTCCTTTCGATTGTAATGCAAATTATTTCTCTGTTTGTTTAGCACTTTGAAAGCGAATTTACAAAGTTGACTCGGCAGTTCCCAACCTCGTGCGGATGCGAGTCCACAACCATGGCGCAGACGTCGCGCAGCCGCTGCGCATCACTGACAAGACCCAAGTCCTGCTCGCTGACGATCTCAGCTGCCGTCTTTGCACCTGACTGCCTCCACATCTCCTGAAACACCTGGCGCGCGCACAAACACACACACAACCCCCCCCCCCCAAACACACACACACACACACACACACACACATGAAGAATTCCAACCACCACGGTTTGTGTCTTGTGTGTCTTTCCTGACCCGTTTGGCCACCGAGGAGGAGATGCTTCCCGCTTCCAAGAGCTCCAGCAGCTGGGCCATGGAGGACGGAGACACGGGACTGAAATCACAGCAAAGACAAGCATTGTATTGTCAACACCTCATCCATCCTTCCGGGGGGGGGGTCACCATAAACGTTCGTCCACCCAAACCATAAAATGCCTTTGTTTGATAATAAAATTGTAGATAAAAAAACAACAACAACACAACATCAAGATCTGCACTCGGCACGTTTGGTTTTGAGTTTTAAGTGAAACTCAATTCACCAATTCTCGCGTCAATGTGGTCCACGTGTCCTATTTTGATTAATATTGCGTTTGCGAAACAAGATGAAAGCAAAATGATCCTTTTGAAACAGGCCGGCGAGCTTCATGCCAACAACCACCGCAAAATAGTCGTTCATGGATAGTCCTGGTTTTAGAGGCAAGCAAAACAATCGAGGGCCACAGGTGGCCACGTTTGATCCGGACGTCACATCATCTTCCAGAGTCACGATTAGCGGAAGAGTTACATGACAGTTGACTGCCACCCCGTGGCAGCCAGTGAAAGTGCGTTGTTGTCACCTTTGGCCGACGTTCAAGTCCTGCTGTTTGAGGAGGGCCAGCAGCTCGTTGGTCACCCAGCCAATCACCTTCCTCGGCTCCCGGCCGGTGGCCTTCAGCACACGCTCAAAGTATTCCACCAGGCCGTCCTCGTTCTGCAACGCACGATGGCACTTCGGCGATGGCGTTTGAGTTGGACGCTCAGGTCGATTTCAAATAGTTGGTGTCACTGTCCTGCACCGCTTGCACTAACAACATGGCCGCAAACCGCAGCGAATTTTCAACGATACTGACCAGGAGGGTGAAGGCGTGCTCGAGCAGGATGCCGTGCGTCTCCACCAGCCTGTCTCTCGTCACGGCGGGCAGCTCGGGAAGCTCGGCCCTCAAACTCTGCGCCACCACCGCCCGCCGGACGTCGGTGCCCGCCGGGACCGAGGCCGAGTCTTCGTACACCATCAGAGGCGGCAGGTTGGGCTCGGGCATGAACCTGAATGGCAAAGATGACGATGCCATTCTAACTGACCCCCTGACTATTTTTTTTTAATACCGTTTTGCCTGTTAAGATACAATTTTGGTCAGAGCTCTTGTATTAGATCTCAGGTGTGGCTCATGTTCTCCTCATTCGATGCAGCGAGTTTTCACCTGTAGTCCTGGAGACCCTCTTTGTCCCTCATGGGCATGGTTGTCCTACAAAACCAAAAATCGGATCATGCACAAAGAATACAACCTAAATTCATTGGTCGGGACGGGAAAGCGTTTGCGAAAACGACGCTTGTTCATCATGACTAGTGTGACGATTAAGGAACCCGGCACCGGTCCCGCTCGTACCCAGATTTGGAATCGTAAGAGCGCGTCTCGTTGTGCACGATGCCTCCTGTGCGCAGGATGTCCATCTGTCTCTGGATCTCGTAATCTGGCCGTGAAAAAAAAAACATCCAGCCGTTTTCGGACGACATTTTATACGGCAGCGGAAATTGACGTCAAACGTGCCGGCGGGCTCGCCTCGCGGCATCGCACGCTTACCGATAGCCCTGGCCAGGTATCGGATGCTGTTGATGTTCTTCACCTCCGTCCTGACGCCGAGCGGTTCGCCAGGTCTGTGCACCGACACGTTGGCGTCGACTCTCAACTGGCCCTCTGTGGAGAAATCATCGGGGATCCGTTTCGGAGTGTACCAAACGTGGAACTGCCTCCCTCAGATCTTCTATTTGTGTTTTGAGTGAGTGAGCATCATACCCGACATGTTTCCTTGACAAGTGCCGAGAGCCTGCAGGATGAGCTGCAGCTCCCGGACGGCCGCCGCCGCCTCCTCGCCGCACGTCATGTCGGGCTCCATCACCAGCTCCATGAGGCCCACACCTGACCGAGACATCAGATGGCTTCAACGTCCCGTCGCTCAGGCGGCGGGCGGAGAGCAACACCACGACGGAGGGGGGGCGGCGCTCTTACCCGCCCGGTTGAGGTCGACGAGCGTCTGTCCGCGGGCGTCGTCGTGCAGGCTCTTGCCGCTGTCCTGCTCCAGCTGGATCTGCTTGACGCGGACGTTCTTCGGAACCACCCGGTTCCCTTTCTTGCCGCCGAGGAGGCTGTAGTTCAGCACGCCGTCCACCGCCACGGGCCGCCGCTGCTGCGTGATCTGGTAGCCCGCCTGACAAGAAACGTAGCGCATACTCAAATGCCAGCTAGCGTAGCGCGTCGTATCGGTCAGCCATATCTGCATTCGTTTTCGGTATCGGGTACTCGTGGAGGCCGCCGATACCAGCCACCGATACTAAAGGCAAAGAAAATCTGACATTGCGTAAGCCCTCCTCAGCAGGAGTTGGCGCTGGACCGCGGCAGTTTAACACATCGGTGAATCGTCACCTGCAGCAGACGGAAGGGTTTTGTTCACAATATCAACTTTTGCCATCTGAATGGAGCAATCGGTCAGCGGTAATCAGGTCAAAAAGAGATTCCCACCGAACCATTCTGGGTCATACTTCAAATTAAGCGGCTTGATGAGTGCTTTCCGGGTTGAAGAATTATGTCGAGCATCTCATTGAGCAGTGAGCGGGTCAAACGTCAACTTAGGACCAACAGCATTTTGTCACCGCTCACTGATGAAGACGTTCCAAAATCGATGAGCTCAATATTCCCCTCATGATGTGACAACATTTCAAAAATCTTGACCGTATGTTTAAAAACATATATATTTTATCTTATTATACAAACCAACACAATAAAACACCATAATGATCATCACATTACCGCTTAATCATGCTTTTTTGGGGGTGTGCGTCTCCATTTTCTGCCTATAGGGGGCAGTCAAACCAAACTGCAAAAAGCTCTTGGTGCCAAGCAGTATTTGAACTCAATTCACGCGAAAGAAGCAAAAGATGTTGGTGGCCCCCCCCACCTCTAAATTAAATACCCGCTCTCCTTCTTGCTCTTCTCTTAGCTTCCATCAAAAGTTGGAGGGCATATGCTCAGTGGCAGAATAACGAGCGCCAGTTTAACATCCTGGGTCTTAAAAAGTGCTCAGTACGATTAATATGCCAAATATGAAATAATAAGAAAGAACTGCAAGTCAATGATATTGAAATTCGAGGCTGGCTGCACCTGTTCATTAAAATGCAGCGGCTGCGCTGTTGCCTTTACACTCTCAAGGTTTCTTTTCTTTTTTTTTTCTCCTTCTTGAAAAGCACGAGAATAATAAATATTTCATCTGTTTCTCGTATTCCTCGCGCTGCCCCCTCAGTGCGTACGAGCTGCCCACGTTGCCGCGGCAACCGTATCGTAAAAGGTGACTCATACTCCACGAGCAAGGTGGGAAAGGAGCGCAGTGGTGGGACTTCACTGACAGAAGAGCTTCACCGGGAAAACGTGAATGTGGTCATTTGAGCAAAATTTATGATCATTCATCACGATCATCCTTGATCAACGTATACATTTCAACTGATTAACAAGTATTAGTTTTAGGGTATGTTTATATCTCTTGAAATCATTTTTGGAATAAGATTTTTTTTCCAGTATGGAAGAAAAATATTTTAAAATATTATTTGTTTAAAATATAATGTGCACATTTTTTGTACTTTTTTTTTGTTTTTGTTAAAGATTTTGAATATATTATCTGAACCGCTGTATGTTCACGAGGGTCAGAGCCTCTCCTGGCTGGATTTGGGCGGACACACACACACACACACGGAAACATGGGCAAAAATAATATCATTTGCCTTTTGTATATCTACTGATATGTGCACAAGTGGCGGGCCATACTGCTGTTCAACAAGAACGCCAGCTAGTCATCCGTCGGATTTTAATGGCCAGCGTTTTTTTTGCTGGAACATATCAATAATGCACATTGCACAATGTCATTTACAAATGAATCTTTTCCCGCCATTTTTTTCAATGCCGGCAGGGAAAATTAACAATCAGCAAGTCTATTGTTTGCTTGTTTTTTTTTTTTTTGTTAGTTTCGTTTTAATGGATCTCCTGAGTGTTCTGACCTGGAGGACAGCTCCCATAGCAGAGCTCTGCGAGAGAGAACGTAGCCAGCTGATGTCACGGTAAGCCACCCGCGCTAAATCCAAGTCACTCATTTGGTTGCCTAACACTGCCAAGCTCAAGCTCCTTAATAATCCCCAGCAAACAAATGAAAGGAGCCCCTAAAAATGAAGTGAGGAAACAACGTTTTGGACCGAAAACTCACAGGGAGATCGGCATAAAAGTAGTGCTTCCGGTCAAAAAGAGACTTTCTGTTGATGCGGCAGTTGAGAGCCAAGGCCGTCATGACGGCTGCCTCCACACAGCGTTTGTTCAGGACCTGGCGAGGTACAAATGGCGGTGACGATTCCTGACAAACCAAAGATGTGAGGATATGACGCTTGGGATGGAAAGTACTTACAGGTAACGTGCCAGGTAAGGAGGCATCGAAGAAGGACACGAGGGAGTTTGGAGGCGACAGGAAGCGGACTGCCGAGCCGGAGAACATTTTAGTGCGGGAGTGAATCTGGGCGTGGATCTCCAGGCCCACCACACCTTCCAGCCGCATGGGAACGCTGCAAAGTCAAGAATAAAGTCAGAATATGACAAGAAAGTTTTTACAATTAAGTTGGGATACTATTGAGTCAAATGTTTGTTGAAGAATAAAGCTACATTGTTATGTGTAAAAAAAACAACAACAACAATTAAATCATGTTAACTGTTGTGTTAAGCGCTTTGTTACAGCTGCAGCTGTTGTGAAAGCGCTATATAAATCAGCATGTATTATTTTGTATTGTATATTACTGGTAGGATTACGCTGGACTGTTATGCGAATAGTCAAACGAGGAAGCAACAATACAAAGGTCTTGAAAAATATCAACCTTTAAAGGCTATCGTTGCTGCGTAATGAGAAAAGTTCTCAAAATAAAGTTTGCAATTTATGAGGAACAACGTCATACTGTTGGAACTAAAAAGGTGAAAAATTACAATAGCTTTCATGTTGTCAGGTGTAGATGTATTTTGATTTGTCGACTTTACAAGACACCGTGTGGGAAGGGGTGTCGTAGTCAAATGACAAGAAAAATATCGTAGCGACAAGCCCGTACAGACGAGCTAGCAGGTTAGCAGCGAAATTTATTTCAGTTTATCGTCCTCACCAACCTTTTAGTCGTGCTCTGCAACTGACCATTATATCGCGGACATTCTACGTTCAAACCCCGGACTGTAAAATACGTATTAGGACACAATAATAATGTTCGTTTCATCATTTTGGAGCGAACTCTTGCTGCAGCGACAGGGGCTGCCATGTTTGTTATTGAAGCGCAGTTACACATGGGAATTGTAGTTCTTCAAGGTGTGAGACACATTTCCGGGTTGTTTGGCGTGGTATAAACTGGAATCAATGAATACACTTGGAAGGCAATAAGACCAAAATTGGTAATGTAATTCGGCATAAAAAACGCTCAATTTCCTGAATAATTCGTAAAGTTTGTCAAAACTAGCAATCATGGTTTCAGTGTACAATTTGATTTTTCAATGTTCAAAATAAATCAGATCGGGATCGCGTATCTTGTGAAACGTTCTTTAGTTTCCACACCTACACCGAATGTACAAGACCGAGACCCTTGCCAGGCAATGGCGATTTGTAGTTTATGAGAGTAGGGGGAAGCAAAGTAGGGAAATGACGAAATATTTGAACGTGTTCTTTTAAGCAGTTTGTTGCGGACCCTCCTGCCACTGCAGAGTACAGTACGGTACCATGTTCAAGGAGTGTGGCTCCACGCAGGAAGAGTCGTTCGTCAACGGGTGTACCGGACGTTAGACTTTTAAAAATGACGTATTTCCGGGTTAACGTTTGGCGGGACGAGTTGGAAGAGGAGCTCAAACCTTGGAACGACGTCGCTTCAACATGATGGCCACAAACGGAAAGACATGCGACAACGGTCCGGTGAACGGGACCGCGTCACATGCCGGTACCTCGGGTGAGGAGAATCGCTTCACATTCAGCCCGCAGCCGAGCGTGGAGGACATCCGTCGCATGCAGGCCGAGTTCACCGACGAGCGCGATTGGAACAAGTTCCACCAGCCGCGCAACCTCCTCTTGGCAATGGTGGGCGAAGTAGGCGAGGTCTCGGAGCTCTTCCAGTGGAAGGGCGAGGTGGCCGAAGGCCTGCCCGACTGGAGCGACTCGGAGCGGGAGCAACTGGCCCATGAGCTGAGCGACGTCTTCATCTACCTGGTGGAGCTAGCCGAGAAATGCCGCGTAGACCTGCCCCAAGCTGTCCTCCGTAAAATGGCCTTGAACAGACTCAAGTACCCCGCAAGCAAAGTGCAGGGCTCGGCCAAGAAGTACACCGAATATAAAGACTGATTTTATTTTTATACAATGTGGGACTTTGGTGGTGGCGATCATGTCTTCAGCTGCTGTTTGGACACCGTCAGTGGTCTTGAAACTTATTTTCGTGCTCAAAGTTACTTTCAGACAGCCGACAATGCTTTTACAGGTTTTTAAAAAAAAAATCATTTCCACGGGTCATCTAAACCCAATTTGGAAATAGTCCACACAAATGTAATATAACTATGTTGTGAAACTTTAGGCATGTCACAAGCCCCGCGTTTTTGTTTCACTTGTGCTTTTTTCTGTGAAAGCATTCAAAGTAAAATGTTCTTAAACTTTGAATTACAGTCGTCATTCCAACATAGTATTTTTGCTTAAAATTACATGAAAGTTTACAATTTTTTTCTCCCATTTATGACACCTTGTATTTAAAGCTAATTCATTTAACATGAATGATGAAACTACAATAACAAATCAATACCATTATGAACAGCTGATTGCAAAACCAGTTTCCAAAGAATTTACATTGCTGTGTACATTGTAATGTTCATTCCATTAAAAAAGGCTTTGACACTCCCAGTTAAAGTTGACTGTCAAGATAAACATCAAAGACAAGACTACGTTTTGAGTTTCAAACAAAATAAAATTGCTTTAAAAATGGCCCTGCTAGCTTAAGGCAAACCTAATGGAAAACGCAATTAGGCGGGCTAGCGAGTAGCGCTGCTAGTGCTGTGTTATAACCATTTAATAAATGATTTGAACACAACCAGAGAGTACCCACAACTTTATCCTCGGTGTAAATTAACTATTACAATGTAATGAGTCAGAGTAGAGTAGCATTGCCGATTTGTTTGAATGACAGGATTAAGAAACATAACCGAGATGGTCACGAATTGTGACGAAAATCACTTTCAGCACAAAATGTTGATTTTGACTGACAGTGCCAGAGAAGTGTTACCTATGGTTTGCCTCACCACTGATCACAGAGCGTCTCATACGTGAGCGTGGCGAGAGGCTTTTTTTCCTGAATAATAGAAAGCTTTTTCCTTGCCTCCACCACCAGCATGCCTACCT
This sequence comes from Hippocampus zosterae, assembly GCF_025434085.1. Classification (NCBI taxonomy): domain Eukaryota; kingdom Metazoa; phylum Chordata; class Actinopteri; order Syngnathiformes; family Syngnathidae; genus Hippocampus; species Hippocampus zosterae. The sequence goes on along the minus strand of NC_067463.1, from coordinate 3,799,262 downwards.
ACGTTTGGCGCGTGGAGAACAACGGCCGGCCGGCGGCGACGTCCCGGCTCAGCTCAGTATTGACTGATCAAAGTGGCGGAGTGTGACTGCGGAAACTGGACTCAAGAAAAAGCAGCCCGCCTGCACTGTCTGTTCTCATTTTGTGCATTGAACCCACGTTTAAGTGAGAGATTGCTAAATTGGGGGGGGCGGTGGGGGAGGGGTTCTCATACGGCGCTTTTGAGCTCGTATCAGAACTCCGGCATTAGAAAGGAGAATAATGCCCACTTGGAGTTGTGGAACATAAAGATACACACAGTATATAAATTAAAAAACAAACAATGAATACATTTACATACCAAAAATATTTTTAAAAGCTGCATCTTGAATTTTTAAATATTTAAAAATATATATTTTATATGTCTCCATGTACTGATAAAAATAACTCATTTTTTGCAAATATTTCAAACACATTGTTACTTCTCAATTTATGGAAACATTGTTTTAATATTTTTACTGTACAACAAAACCACATCAATGTGAATAAAATAGAAACGAAAATAAATCCAAATGGGCGGCCCGGTAAGTCCAGTGGTTAGCACGTCGGCTTCACAGTGCAGAGGTACCGGGTTCGATTCCAGCTCCGGCCTTCCTGTGTGGAGTTTGCATGTTCTCCCCGGGCCTGCGTGGGTTTTCTCCGGGTGCTCCGGTTTCCTCCCACATTCCAAAAACATGCGTGGCAGGCTGATTGAACACTCTAAATTGTCCCTAGGTGTGAGTGTGAGTGCGAATGGTTGTTCGTTTCTGTGTGCCCTGCGATTGGCTGGCAACCGATTCAGGGTGTCCCCCGCCTACTGCCCGAAGACAGCTGGGATAGGCTCCAGCACCCCCCGCGACCCAAGTGAGGATCAAGCGGCTCTGAAGATGAATGAATGAATGAATAAATCCAAATGAAAAATCTGGAAAAAAACCCCCAAAACAATTCTGGGGGCTGAATTGTGAACGTTGAGGTGGTGCACGGTGATAGCGGCGCGCGTTGTACTTCAACTGCACACTCTCTGAATGGCCTCCAAGGCTATCCTTCATCAAAGAGACTGTTGCTACGAAGTACCGTTGCTACGGAGGAGGAGGGGGGCGGCCTCCCCATCACTCAGACACGGACCACCGAATGGGGGAGCCCCATCTCACTTCATTGCCAACCTGATGCTGGCGGCTTGGAAGGAAAAAAAAATCTTGAAAGTGTGGAGAAAATGGGTCAGAGTAACACAAGTGGGTGATGTTTTTTTGGGGGGTTATTTTGTAGGATGTGTCACTATTATCGCCACCGCCCACAGATGGCTGCAACGAGGCTGTATTTGAAGGCAGATGACATCGTACTGTCCATCAATTGCAGCGAGGAAAAAAAAAAGATGGATGTCGTACGCTATTTGAAATGACCCTCAAATCTCGCCTTATTTTCAGGATTTGGTTGCCCTAATTTGAAATGTCCTTCAAATGCAGCCAGAAAAGTGTGAGGCATGATGTGTTTTGATGTTTGTTGTTGAACTCGGTGTACTATCCAGACATTTTGCTTCCACACTAAGGCGAGCTTGTTTCATTCCAGCATAGCGATGAGCCCCTGCTAGCCGATCCAACTTTGCCTTTGTGATCAAGTGTGCAGCAGAACCCAACCTGCCCTGGGCGCCTTTGTCCACGCGTCCAGGGTTTTTTTTTCTTTTCTTACCGGGTCATCACACGGTCGCCACTTCCTGCATCTTTCTTCTTCTCCATTTGTTCCCAGCCAAGGAATTTGTGGACCCTCTGCGTGACTTCGTATCACTCTTGAGGGGGGGGGGGGGACAAAATAAATAATAATAAGAATAATACGTAAATAAATAAGACAGAAAACCGCAAATGACAACACAACAAAAGGAATTTACAATAGTACATTTTTAACGCTTTCATGCAGCCTGTAACCTGATCACACGATAAGCTGTCCACTGTCGTAACCGTCGTCCCTGAAAGGGTTACATTTGGTGTTTCAAATATTTTAAGATGAGCTTTTTGTTTTTTTCCTCGCTTTTCCATGAGCTGAAAAAAAATGACAAAAGAGACCGACATTTTGTGCTTTAGGTATTCCTGATATATATTCAGTACATATGTATACATACAGTGTATTTAAAATATATATATATAATTTTGATCCTTTGTAAAATATGAACATATATATTCGGTTTCTTTGTATTGAGAATTAAAGATGAATTAGAAATATATATCATCATAAATACAATTCCTACAATAATAATAATAATAAATAAATATATATAAATATATATGTATATGTATTTATATATAATGCTTACAATACTTTTAATAATTTAAAAAAAATCTTCACTGTGTGTGTGGCAGGTTACATTGTCCATTAAGGAGATCTGCCTCTCATCTACTCGGGACCTCCCACCCCGTCATGTGTGTTTGTGGTTGTTTTGGTCCAGTGGCTGTTTCAGGGTGAGGTGGATAGGGAGGGGGGCAATGCCCGGCATCTACAGGGAGGCTCGTTTAATTATTGTACACACGACTCGTCTCATATTACCTAATAATTGCTTTTCTCTGGCGCTGCGCAACGAGGAAATGGCGTTCGGGATCGATGGTTTTGCCACATATTTCATCACGGGGGGGGGGGGGGGGGGGAGAAAAACAAAACATCAATAAACAACAAAGATTTTCACGGTCGGCGATAGCATCGCCGGTCCTTAAAGGCTTTAATCACTATCAGAGAACAAAATATGCCTCTCGTTCGGGGGACACGCGCGATTCGTTTTTTCGCCGGAGAGACGTGAGGGTGCGAATTATGTGTGACAAATGGTGGATTTTTGGATCCTTTTTACATAATAATTAGTGGAAGCTGCTCCAAAGGGGGCGCTAGAGTGCCGCCTTGTTGCTCAGTTGAATTGAGTTGAATAAAAAGGAGAAAAAAAGGAGAATTAAAAAAAAACATTGAAAAAAATCAAAATATACATCTTGTTCTATATATATATTGCGCGTCGTCCCGCACGCGGTCTGTCCTTCCGTCTGTCCCTTTTCAAAACGTACCTACTTCACCGCGCCGCCACTGCGCCGCTCAGGCAGTGGCTCACTACGATCGCGCGGGCATCTTAGCGAAAAAATATTGTCTACCCACAAGCATTGCAATGAAATTGTTAGTTATTTAGTAGAGCTAAACATCTCTTTATTTTCGCGATAAGCAATGAAGATGAACAAAAAGTTGAACCAAGCAACAACACTTTTGTGGGCCGAAGGCCCACCTTACCAGCCTTCCGCAGGAACTAGCTGATGAGCCGCCCGGAGGGCGGCGAACCAGCTAGTACAGTATATTTGGACGAGCAAATATTGACAAATAAAATTGTTTAACCCTTTCAAGGAGAGCGGTTATGAAAGTGGACGTCTGATCATTTGATCAGTTTACAGGGTGCGTGAACGGCTTCATTTCTGACCGTTTTGTTACACGCGTCCACTTTGGAGCGCAAAAATCTTAACCCGGCGACTCGTATTATAAGTTTGACATGTGCAGTAACTCCCCTTCGACGCAACAGATCGGGCCTTCCATTCCTAAATGCATTTCCCCACCTAAGAGCTGTCATTACTTGCCACCGGCTTTTAACTCATTCAGTACCAGCCAATTCTAGACCAAGTCTGAAAAGACGTTTGAAAACGTCTTTGGGAGTGAATGAGTTAAGAGCGGATGTGCGTTGACAATTTATCGTACTTCTGCAATTTGAAAGCAACCTTTTGTCATGCCGGTTTTCTATGACTGCTCTCGTTTTGGACTCACTGCCCCCTGCATAAGACAAGCGTGCCTGCGTGCGTGCGTGTTGGAACCTTCTTCCCCATCACGACTGATCTCGCGTGAGGTCAAAACGTTTGAAATGACAGTTTGACCAACCAGCTGGAATCCCCTTTTCTCATTTGCACTTGAACAAAACGCACGTCTTTCCCTAATACAAGCACAGGGTGCGAGGGAAAATGGGGTTTGACGAGGGGGCGGGGTATACCGGACAAAAGCCAGGCCATTGGCACTGGTACTCTTTTCAAGAGACGGAGGCGCACTGCTCTCTATTAAGGGGGTGTTGCTGAAGAGGTCCGTTCCCACCGCCAAACGCTGGACAGATGGGACGGGAGAGGCCCAGAGTACTTTTCAGGCCGTTTTTTTGTTTTTTTTTCCCTCGCAGAGGCTTTCACAATGCTCACATTTTGATGATGTGCATCGTCAACATTCGACTGCATAGGTGGAAAAAGCGTCATGTTGCCCATCTATCGTGGGTGTTCTTGCTTGTCGCATATGCGAGCTGGAATATGCTCTAAAATGACTGAATCGAAACCAAAAGAGCGACTTCCTGTTTAATTTTGGGCATGGGTCCTTGAAACTTTTTCCATGTCCGCCCGCCTTTGATGCCAATTTTGGATTGGAGTGACACGGCCTAGTTTTTTTTTTTCCCCCAAACTTCCCAGGCCCCATTTACATAAAACCACCTCAAATAAATCTCCTTGAAACTAAAATAACTGACCTACTGTTAAATTTCCTTGTGATCAGAGAAGTCCACCAAATTTGAAGGCAATCTGTGAAACTGCGCGGGGGGTAGTTTTTCCAAACTTTTCATTTTCATGAAATCTGACATAAAATGTCTACATCAAAATCAAAATGGCTGACTTCCTGTTCGGTTTTGAGCACGGGTCTTTGAGATTCTTTTGTGCGTCCTGTTGCGATCGACGTGTCCACCAAATTCGGTGTTTTTCAGTGAAACTGGTGGCGGGTGCCATTTTTCATGAAATTTTACTCAAAATTTGCCAGTCTGGTTTGATCCAAAATGGTTTCCTGTTTAGTTTTGATCACAGCCGTTTTTGTTGTTATGAGAAACATGGCCGCCAAATGTAATGCTGATTTGTGAAACTGGATCTCCGCGGCTAATTTTTCCAAACTTTTCAAGGCCTCTGAAATGAGTGATTTGAACAAAAACCTGGTGCCAAGTCAAAACATGGTGCTACGTGTCAATGACACCCGGCGGGGGGAGTTGCTATGATAGTAGCATGTCTAAGTCGTGACATACAATGCAAATGAAATGATCTGAAGTCATGTCAATGACGTGGAAAAGTCGCGGTAGGGAAAAATGCCATCTTGATGCATAATTAGGTGACAAAATATCCCGACAACACACGTGGGGACGGGAAAAGTGGTGAAATTAGACCAACGCCCCCCCCCCCCCCCCACGCGTCAGTGCTTTTTAGCATATTTGTTGCACATTTTAAAAGGAAATGTGGGTCACGGCCGCGCTCTGCGTAAAATGTTTGCATGAATTGCGAATGAGCAGCTTTTGGAGCTCGTCCCTAAAGACGCTGCTTCGTTTTATTCAGTCTGCTTGGATTTTTGTTGATTTCACACACAGCCTGGTGAGGTAAAACCAAAATGAAATGAAAACTGCTCATTTATATCTCATGCTGGTTACAGTCTACTGACACCAGGGGGCCAAGTAGGGCAAAGTATTCACGGGAGTAAAAAAAAAAAAAAGAATCTGATAATTTTGTTTTCTTGCCGCCTGAGATGACGTCTCACAAGATTTGCTGCCGCAAATATGCCAGGAAAACACGACATAAATCACTTCAACATAGTTCCTTGGCATCTAAATACCACAAGATGGCGCCCCCACAAAGAAAAAAATAGAAAAAGATGTGAAATCCTGAATATGAGAGTAATAAATCATCCTCGATGCCCGATGGAGGTTGTGACACAGCAATGAACTCATCACGCATGGCGGATGGATGAGCGGCAATGAGCGTCCTGCCTTGGTGCCCCCCCCCCCCCCGACCCGCCTCCCTTAATCGCGGCCATCTTCCCTGGACCGGCTCCATTAATTCAGGATGGAGGAGGGTGACATTGTGTCCGTAATGGCCGCTTTTATGTCTGACAATAAAAGGTTCAATGCGAGCCCCCCCCTTTTTTTTTTAAAGGGACGCTGTTTTCAGTCCAAGTCACACAACCTCCCAAAGAGCCAACATGTGATTCATCGCACAGATATGCACATATTTGTATAAAAGCTTATAACCAAGCGTATTCTCTCTTGCGATTATACGTCGTAGAATCGTCGTCCTAATCCGGCAAATTCAGAGATCGAAACGTAATTTAACCCCCCCCCACCCTTTTTTTTTGTGGGTGTGAGTGCTGTACCTTTTCATCGGTTAACCAGCATCCTTGTTTTGAATTTCCTTTCCTTTCCCTATTTTGGCCCGGCAAGACCAACTCATGCAAATTCAATTTGCCGCCGTCTGGAGAGCGCCGCACACGGCTTCAATAACGGCAACCTGGCCGCCGGGACGTCATTAGGATGCGCCGAGCGCCACCGGAGAGACCCGGAGAGGGACCGATCAATTCCGGCGCAGAAGGAACGATTCGACTTTGGCGGCGGGCGGCGTCAGTCCGATGTCGGGTTGAGGCGTGGCGGGAGGCTGAGGGGCGGAGATTAGGCATTGTGGGAAGGACGCTTATCATCTATTTGGGAATCCCGAGAGATTCGAATTGGAGTCGGCGTGCGCATTATGAAGGGGGGGTGGTTGCGGCACGGAGGCCTTCATATTAAAATGGACAGAAAAAAAGGCGCGCACACACACAAGGCCACAGAGCGAGGGTGCTGGAGCCTAACCCAGCCGTCTTCGGGCAGTAGGCGGGGACACCCTGAACCGATCGCCTGCCAATCGCAGGGCACAGAGAGGCAAACAACCATCCGCGCTCATACTCACACCTCGGGATAATTTGGAGTGTTCAATCGGCCTGCCACGCATGTTTTTGGAATGTGGAAGGAAACCGGAGTACCCGGAGAAAAGCCACGCAGGCACAGGGAGAACATGCAAACTCCACACAGGGAGGCCGGCAATTCAAATGTGGTGGGTGAAGAAATGACAGCAAGTGTGAACGCTGAGCTCATCGCAACGCCAACTGCCGATTTCTGGATAAGTCGAGCTGAGGAACGTGACTTCCCGTCCTTTCTCTCTGTTAGCCAATCAGTTCCTGTCACCGCTTCAACACAACGAGACTGCAAAATTGATATTTGGGCTTGTCTCATAACAGTGAAACTCTTATCAACTCTTTCACGGGTAATATTCAGATTTTTCTCTTCACTTATATTCTCATAAAAAAATTTTTGTGAATATTATCATTTTTTTTTGGGAGTGGGGGTGGGGGGGGGGTATTTCGCCCTCATGACAAATGCGAGATATTGTGGCCACAATTGTCGGAACTGGAGTGGAATTTTGTTCCGTTTGTCCCCCACTCTATTCATTGAAAGCTCTGAAATTTTTCCAGAATGCATCATTTGCGCCTTTGCGAGTTGTTCTCACCCAACGTGCTGCATTTTTTTGTGTGTTTCAGCGCGGAAAGAATCACAGAGTAAGGCAGCCAGCACAATCTTTCCAAAAAGAAAAGAAATAATTAGCAGCCAAGACGAGGGCTCCGTTCGACAGCTCTACGAGGCTAATTCAGGACCCCCTGCAGGCGGAACGCTTTGGATTTAGGGGGCCAATGAGAGCAAAATAAATCATACAGTCGCGTAAACAAAGCCTGCTGCGCAGCATCAGAATTCACTTGAATAAAGTTGGATTTTCTTTGGAATAAACTTCACAGACGGTGCTAAAAAAAATTCATTGCATCATACAGGGGATATAAAGTCTACACACTATTGTATAAATGTTTTTTTTTTCCGGAAGCATTTTTTTGCAAGGTTTGATGATGTTGCCTTCGGACGTCCAGCTGCCCCCAAAATAAAACAACAAAGGTACTAACTTGCAAGTAAAATAGTTGACCTAAAAGAAAATGTGCATTTTTTCCCAGATGTGAAACAGGTGTTATAATATTGTTTGGGATTTTCTTACTAGAGTTAGATGTCAGTTTGTTTGTACTTTTTTTTTAGTTACTTTGATTTTTTTTGTTCATTTTTATTTATTTATTGAAATTCTTCATAATAATTTTTTTATTAGTTTTATTATTACTTTAGTTACCGGTATATATTTTTTTAAATATATGGAGTATTTGTCGAGTGCAAGGTAAAAAACGGTCACAAAGTATCGTGTAAAAAATGATATAAATTGACAAAGACAAAAATGAAGGACATTTTCATTGTATTTATATTTTGTTTTATAAAAGTAAAATGAGCTTTTAGTCTTTTTTCTTGAGTTTTTATTCTGTTAAGAAAAATAAAGGGAAAAACCTTTTTTTGTTTCGGCCATTTCAATATTTTTTTGTTCACCTCAATAATCTTAATGTGAAATAAAATCTCATGCAGTATGCATAAAACATTTTTGGAGAAAGTCGCTTACGTCTTTTTGTAAAAGCAAACAAACAAAAATGCGAGCTAACTAAATACCGAAGTAACTCGCGAGCAAAGTCTTTGAACTAGCGCTGGGGGCGGGGGGGGGGGGGGGGGGGGGGTTCGCCTTGAGTTTTTTGCGCCCCAAAATCATCTTTTTATGGCGAACAAGACGGGGCGATGCAATCTTTTGTGGCCCGTTACCGTATGAAAGAAAAGGGGCGCAACGAACAATCTGTCATTGTTTGGCCGTGCCGCTAGATTGCTTGTCTACGTTTTATGCACGTCCATAAAACAAAAGACGTGCGCGCCGTGGAGAAGCGCGCGCCTTCTATTGTCAATATACCGCTCGGCAGCACGATCAATAAAAAGCGGGTTCCGATTGAACGAGTGTCCCGAGAACCTCCCGCGCTGGCAGCGTCGTCCCTCATTACGCTCGGCCTCTCCGGCGTGCAAATGTCACATTCCCCCGCAAGGTCTTAATTAGCATCCTCAATCACGAGCACGCAAGGCTTTGGGCATTTAATTGCGGCACCGAGTTGCTTAAACGATACATTGGAAGTAGCTGTGCGGGGTTACGGGATTGTGCCAGACTGTGAAACGCGGTGGTGGGCAAAATGTGGCCGGCGTTGTTTCAAGACCTTTATTTACACACAGTCATATTTTTGAGCTCATCCCCCCCCGCCCCCCCCAAAAAAATCGTCGTAAAATTACGGCTGACCAATTAAGCCACAATCGCTCGGTAGAAATTTGTGAAGTTGTCGTAGTGAACGCCGAACTCATTCAATGCCAAAATGTAAAAATATGTTTGCAAAAACCCTACCATTTAGTGCCAAGACGTAAAAAGACATTTTTGGTGGTTTTTTTTCCCCCCCCTTAAAAAACTAAAATAAATTAATTAATAAAGGGCTTCGCGCAATTCCCCGGTATCAAGGGAATGTGTGATGTGCGAAAGCAGTGTGGTGGTGAGAATATGGATAAAATTATTCTCGTGTCTTTAGTACTTTTTTTCCCCGCCCTGCACGCATTCTCCTTCGTAAGCTCTTGCACTGACCGTCATAAGTTGTACCTAATGATCTGTCCAGTGAGTGCAGATGATGGACAGCGGCGGCCGCATCCCGTCAACAGTCAATCCGTTTTACGACTTTAATCACAGTCAGCCATTCACTCGTACACGTTGCCAAATCGCAGGCCTGAAATATTGTCGTTTTTTTGAGGCAGGAATTCATTCCGTTGGAGTCATTTTGTTGCATTCCGGGACGTCGGCTGACTATAAATGTCACATTTGCAGGGATTGACGTGTGCTATACGCTAATTTAGATGCTTTTATGCTGCACTTTACATATTAGACACCAGTAAAAAAAAAATTTCCCTCCTTTTACAAGCAGCTGAAGATAACGGCGGCGAGGGAGGAGAGAAACAAATCACTTCCATTTGGAAAAAACAACACAACGAGACCCATTAAGACAAGGACGGAATGATAACAGAGGTTGCTTTTAAGACAAGCGAGCGAGCGAGTGAGTGAGTGGGTGGGCTGACGACAGGCAGATGGGCTTTATTGTTTCATGATTTGATTTCCAATAATTTGGAGGTATCGCATATTTCATGGCTGACGAGCTCTTGAGCATGTTTAACAGTGTGGGGTAGTTGGTGGGGGGGAGCGGGGGGGATAATGACAGCCAACTTTATGTGGTGTGAAATTAAACGTAACTAATATCTGAGTGTATAGACATAAAAGGGAGTCACCGCCGATTCGTGACTCAAAATTTGCAAAACGCACCCACAAGATGCCATGACTTGTTTCTTTTGAATGATCCCGTGGTCACACTCAAAACACACACACACACACACACACACACACACACACACACACACACACACACACACACACACACACACACACACACACACACACACACACACACACACACAAATCTGATCTCAAATCATCTTCCCCTATTGAAATGAGTGGAAATGCTTTAAATATGTTCTGCCGACAAATGTTTTTTCAATACAGTAATAAAACGGCACTCTTCAGTATTAGGTTTTATGAAAACATACAGTCACAACAAATGTAAATAGAAAGATGGTGCATCATGAGAATCCAAAGGGCATACTGCAGCTCGCTCGGGTGTGCGCGCCGTACTACCGGGGGTGGCAGGATAATGTCGATTTACGACACACAGATTCAGTGATGAAACGCAGTATAAGGGTGTCTCAGCTAAGATGCAATAACATGTGTTGTTTTCACAGAGGATAAAGAATACATGCCTGTATTTTCAAGTTTGTTATGAAATTTTGACTTGGCCCGACTTTTTAACATACAGCTATGCGATATTTAAGAGTCAGAGGGCAACCATAACACACTTTTCTTGTTGGTGCTTGGTCCCAAAACTTCTACGAATAACCGGCCTTCATTGTACCAGCCCCTTGACTTTCTTTTTGATTCTTATTTTATACTTTGTGAAAGAGCATATATACCATGTGGGGGGGATTATGCCGGGGCCCTTTAGATATTTGTTGTTCCCCCTGCTGTTCTGAGAGTCCTTGTTAGTTAGTTAGGAAGAAAAGTAATTAGATGGCTGCCTGTGAAGTGTAGCAAAGCGGCCCCGGCGGCAACTCTCATCCCCATTTCTTCACCCGCCCCTCCCCCCTTGCTCTCTCTCCGCTTTTCCAAATAGTTGACGAATGAGTGGAGGATGAATGCGGCTCGGATCTATGCACAGGCAGTGTGCAACCGACATATACGCTACGGCCTTTTCAATTCTAAGAACAAATAAAACTATTTGAAATGCCTTCAAGACAAGGAAATCATCAAGTCTAATCATAATTAATAGATGAACAGGTCCCTCGCACCACCTCTTAAAGGCAAAACCTCAAGGAACCCCAAAGATCAGAAAAACTGAAAGAGAAGAAAAACAACAACCAAAAAACTATTTGCAATTGTTAAAACTGTTGTCAAACATCTTTACAACTACGACCTTAAACAATCCGTAACGGAAAAAAATTTAAGTCAACATCCGCGATAGTCTTTTTCTTCTATAAAATATCAACAATGAAAATGTGCTTTTGTTAGAAAATGTATTTACATTGACTCACCACCCTAACAATTTTAGATTTGAGAAACTTTACAAATTAATTGCACGCTATTTAGTAGTAGTCGTAGTATTTAGTAGCGTGTGTGTGGATGCGTGCCATGCATGTGATGTGCCTGTATGTGTGTGTGTATACATGCATTACCTCATCGCTTCTACTTCAAAATTTAAAGAGTCTCAGTCATCTCGCTTTTGCGACAGTCTTTGTTAACACGAGAAACACTTTGATCACCCACAAGCTGCTTGTAACAGTCGCATTTCTGACAGTCCACCAGGTTTTAGGAGCTTACACATTTTTACAACACACGGTGAGATCAAATGCTGCCATCTGCTCGCCATAGTCAATGTTTTTTGGGTTTTTTTTTTTTTTTACTTTTTGTCAGAGATTTTCTCGGACAAAGTTAAAGAAGCGACTCGGCACACAGGAAAATTGTCTTCAATATCGGCGGGAGCGGACCTCTGAGAGCGAACGATGGTTGTTGCTCCGCGATCACACTCAAAGTCCCGTCTCCGCAAGTTCCACATTTTATTGTAACATATGCAAAATACAAGAAAAACACTGCCCCCAATATTTGCATGCCGCACCCCCGGTCGGGCCCCTCAGTAGTGATTGGTTACCTGTTTTTCAACCTCGGTCTACATCGAATTAGCATGCTGTAGACTTTGCGGATGGTCAATGTCGTCTGGGCGCGACGGGTGTTCTCAACTCGTCTTTTGTTGCTCAACCGCTGTTCCCGAATTATTCATTCCCCTTTTGTGACCGAGTTTCGCCCTCTCCCCCATGATCGCCCACCTGTATTGACGTGCTAATTGTGGGCTTCAACAGCCCGCCGGCCAAATGGCCTTTGTGTGTAGGCATTTGGGGGTGCTGGATATGCACCCAAACGCTTCGATGCGCCCAAATAAATGAAACTTTAAACATGATACATTTTTGCTCATAGATTCTTCTAACACTTTTCCTGCTGAATGAACAAATAAGAATTGGCCAAGACTTTATTTAAAAAAAAACAACAACAAACTGACGGCAATTGACGTCAGCGGGGTTCCTAGTTTGAATTCCCATTGTAGGCATTTCTTGTCAACGACGCTAAAAGAGGTAACTCGCTGCTACAAACCAAAATGAACAATTTCCTGTTTAATTTTGGGCATGGACAGCCTGAGACCTTTTGTGGGTATTGTTATGAGGAACATATCCACCAAATTTGATGTCACTCGGTGAATATATGAATGGGGGATACTTTTTCCAAACTTCCAAACTTTCCAAAACCCCCAAAACGTCTTCTTCAAACTAAAACCTGTTCAATTTATGTCCCAAACAGCATAACATTTTTGGAGTGGCATGAAGGCAGGATGTCATTTCCTGTTCCGTCACCTTTCAAGGTGAGCAGATTCCATCAATAAGGCACTGTTAACTGAGAGGGAAAACTTTTGCACATCCTCCTGAAACTCTTTTGCGTTCATTTAACCTCGGGCCTCTTAATCCTCAATCTCTGATGATGTCATCCTAAAGCGAATCAAACGTCACTCTCCGGGGGTCCCGTCTTCACTTTGGCATACGACCGCGGGGAGCCGCCGTCTATGTTTTCTACCCTTCCCGAACACCTTGACATAAAAGCGCCATTCATCCCAATCTCTGCAGCTAATGACTGCTTTTTCAAAAGAGAGGAAAAGCCTCCCCATACATCACCAAACACTTCTTCGACACTACCGTGGCATCATTAGGACACTTTTTTTGTTTGTTGACTCACCCTTGTCAACGAGTTGGGGACATTGACACCTGGCTATTATATTAGTTTTTTTGCTCAAAGGTCTACTTCTTACCGGTGGATAATATTCCACTCCAGTCCCATAGGTGGCAGTAACACGGTCAGTGAGATGTTTTCCGCAAGCAGATCGCATGTAGCATTAGCTCAAAGTGGTTGCTATCACGTGTTGTCCTTCATGGATTTCTTGTTATACGCTTGCAGATAGCAGTAGCATTAGCACCAGTGGCTAACTTTCCACTCCAGTCCTGTAGGTGACAGCATAGCGGTCGGTTAGACGCTTTGTCCTTTGTATCTTTCTTATTTTACACTAGCAGATACCATATCGTTGGTTACACATATTTTCCTTCATCGCTAATTTTGTTATCGCTTCTCGCGGTTGGTTTTAGAACTGCCATTTGGTGAACTCAAGTAATGAGAATTAATGTTACAACATTGGGTTCTGGCTATGTAGGGAAAAACAACACACGGTCAAGAATGTTCCACTCTGGCGCTGTCGGGGGCGGCCATTACAAAAAGGAACAGGAGGAGAACTACCATGATGGCTTGCTCTTCAGTAAAGGTTGTATTTATTTATTTTTATTATTTTTAAATTAAGTTTACATGGAAACACATGAAAATTAGCTGTCCTCCTCCTACGGCACTGCACTGTATGTGTATTTGGAGAGGCAATTCTACAATTGATCCGAGCACGACTCCAAAGACCACACAGTGGCGGTTCTGTGCATGTCAAGATGAGGGAAGCATCAATCTCGCGCGAGGAAGATGACAAGTGCGTGGGAGGAGCAGCTTGGAGATGAAGATATCCATGTGTGAGTTTTTCCATAAGGGCCATCGCGATTACATCTGTTTTACAACCACAGGCCTCACATTTCAAGTGCCATGCAACATGCAAGTCATCTGATTGGATTTATATATGCTACATCAAAAGCTGCCACTCGAGCAAACATTTCATCTTGCCGCTGGCTCTAGGGGGGATTGCAGTGGGGGGAAAAGTTCATCTATAGAGTTCTAACAATATTGATGTTCACTCTGAACCTGAAGCACGAATAAAATATGTCCTTCCTAATAGGATGCTAACACGCTAACTATTGCTATCCTAACAATGAGTAATAGAGCAACCTGGTGACTGACCACACATACCTTTTACGCACATATTTTCAAACACATATTTCATATGTCGTGTGGGGGGGGGGGGTTACTAAACAGCCAGCTCACCTCTGCAGTAAGGGTGTGGAAAATAATCGATATTAATCGATACATCGATGCGCACGTCCGCGATCCGAGTGCATCGGCTCATTCACTGGGTACGACGCGATTGACGGATGAAATCGCGATTCATCACGATGCATTGATGGGTATCGGTGAAATCGCGATTCATCACGATGCATTGATGGGTATCGGTAAAATCCGATTCAATCGCCGTTTTATTCATGTTAAACGTCACATATCTGCCCTTTCCTAGGTGCAATGAATGCACCATCATTGCTTTGCGTTTTGTGTTGAATACGGACGGTAGCCGTGCGTCACATACAGTCCAGTACACAACGAGCGAAACATTATGGAAGTTAGCGCACGCAGCAGCAAGGAAACTACTATATTTAATGCAGCCGCAACATTCAAATCTTATGTTTGGAAATACTACGGCTTCGAAAAGAAAGACGGAAAGCTTGATAAAACCTCCGTAATTTGCAAGGAATGTCGCACTAAGAAGCCATACAACGGCAGCACCACAAATATGCAGACCCACTTAAAACGATGGCACCAGATCACCGACAAGTTTCCCTCCCGCTTCCCCGCCCAGTTCCTCGTCGGACACCGGAGAAACTCTTGGTAAACCAGGTCAGGATCAGAAAAAAATTGCCTCTTATTTTGGGAGTCCCCTTGCAACTCACTGTGACCGCGCAATGGCTATAACTAAGGCCACTGCTCATTTCATATGCAAAGACCTCCAGCCTTAGCGTGGTGGACAACGAGGGTTTCAGACAGCTCGTGCACGTTTTGGAACCCAGGTATAAAATACCAGACAGGTCTGTGTTCACTTACATATTCCCGATGTGTACAACAAAGTAAGAAGTGAGATTACTGTGTCGCTGAACAGTGCGCAAAGAGGTGCACTTACAGTGGATAGGTGGACATCTTGCGCTATAGATTCATATACATATATATATATTATTATTATATTTCATATAAGACACTCAGTGACAATAGTCTGTTTGTGTTTACACTATAGCAACAGCTGTGAGTCTCAGGTGCCAAATTGTTTACATTTTCTTTGCACAAAACCCAATTGTGAAAGGGCTTAAATAAGTTGTTTTACAAGTTCTACTCTTTATAAGGAATAAAGTGGTATCCTTTTTGTAATACCATACTGAATTCCATCTTTTTAAAAGCTTTTTTTCTTTGCTTATTTGCATCATGTTTAATTGCACAATATCGCAACAAATTGCATTGTATCGTATCGGATCGCATTGATTTGAACTTAATGTGTATCGAATCGTATCGCATCGTGACGACGGTGAAACGTATCGCATCGTATCGCCAGGAAATTCCATGTATCATTTAAGTATCGCATCGCTGGCAGTGGATCGTGATGTGCATCGAATCGTCCTCAGTGCTGAGATTCACATCCCTACTCTGCAGAGACATGGCCGTCATTACATCTTGATTGGAGCATCAGAGGCCTAATTAAGAAGCTCCCATTCTGAACACGCCACCGACCAAACGGGAACGGTACCCCCCGGGGGAGGTGTCGAATGCACTGCAAAGGAGGAGGAGCAAGAGGAGCACACTGATTAATGTGGAACATAAAACGGAATTTGTCTCATCAAAGCTCCAACGCGGAGTAAAAAGGACATTCTGAGGCGACAAACTTGGAACGTGTTAACCGTTGGTACGCTAACCGAGAGCAAGACGGCGACATGAATACATGAAGGAGGATCAAAAAGGATTTTACTTCAGAAGAGAACTCATAAAATGCTCGTCAGACTTTTGAATAAATACGTATGACATGCTCATATGCAAACAGTTGTTACGCTAATATGTACCGTTGCAAGAAAGCGACGCGAGCGCAACACGCATTGAGGCAGCTCGAGAGGGATTTTACATAATGCATGAAACCAGATCCTATTTAAGAAAGAAAATTGATAAAATGTTGCTTTGCTATGCTAACGTACATTGGTAAGGGTTTTCCATCTTGCAGTGAAGTTGGGTACGATTTCAAATGTATGCTAACATATAGCAAGATAGGAACCTGAGTACAGAAAGCACTATGGCTGAGAAAGATTTAACAATATATTCATGTATTGGGCACAATATCACAAGAGAAATGATCACATTCTAAGATGCTAACAGTTGGCACATACGATGGTGCCTTCAGATACAAGCTGAAGTCGTTTTGTGGCCAGGCTTGTAACTTCGAACGCTCATGTTTCAAATCATCAGTCCCCATTGAAATGAATGCATATGCTACAAATCAATTCCAGAAACTCCAAAACATGTGGACGAGTGAAAGAGTTAATGTATCGCGATTTAATGCTTCTAATACTGCTCCTTCTGGTGTACCCACCTCGGCCACCAGGGGGAAGTATAATACAGTCACACAAACAATTGAAGAAAACAATCGCCTGTCTGTATTCATATTCTCACTGACTCAAAATGCAGAGGAAAAATAATACAGTATATGCCGTCTGTCTACATGTGTTGCTTCAAGCATCCTCTGCTTAAACAGCTCTGAAACTGCCATATAAGATACTAATCGTTAGCATGTAAATGGCATTTTCCATTGTATGTTGCCTTTCCCTTTGGCAGACGTTTGGTTTCAAACACACAGCGTGTAATTCTTTTTCCTCTGTGTTTGGTAAACTTCAACCGGGGGACAGCAGCTTTTTAAAAAAGGATTTCATCAAAGCGCTGCTGTTTGAGACGCCAGTTGAAATGAGCTCACTATCACTGTACAGTCCTCTGAAGTTTGCGCTCGCAAATTTCCAGCTGAATTACGGCCTATGTTTTGAACGAACTCGTAGATCAAGACACCTTTTTGTATACTGTTTTTTTTTAGGGGGGGTTATAGGCTAGAAGGGCCCCTTTCAAATACAAACAGGAAATGTGTGTACTGCTGCCGCCCCCTCGTCTTCTCCATCTCCGCATGATGAGATGATTCATCACGGCAGACAGTTTCCTGAGAGCCAGATGAAATGAGAGTGGGGACGCTGTCATTTTCTATCTCCCGAAGAAACACACAGAGATAGTGACATCGAAAGAGGGAGAGAGAAAGGGCTGAGAAGCCCGGCTCGCCGCCGGAGGCCGACAGAACACGAACGCATGACGGCCGAACCCCCACAGGTGACGTTTGTCCGGCACTTGTAATTAAAGGGGGGAGGGGCATGCTCCCCTGCCTGGGAGAGGACCTCCCCTCACATTAGGCACACTTGAGGAATGATTGACGGCACTTGGATGGCTCTTTAGTTGCTTCGAAGATAACCAATTGACTGAATGCAATATAATGTCCTCCAATTAATGTAACATCATTGAGTAGAATTTAATAGAGTAACATATTTTGTCTCTCTAAAGAAATGTTACACCACTGGACAGTCAATCAAAAGCTGTTTTCTGCATGCATGAGGCTTGATGTAAAATTGAGAAGCACTGCAGTGCACACAAGTGTGTCATCAGCCATTGTCAGAAAAAAGTCATTGAAACCAAAATGGCTGACCAGACGTCCAGAAGAATACACTGTTGTGTCTGATGCGCAAATGTGACATTAAGACTGATTAAAACAGCTTTTGAACAGCTGCTGACTGTAGTGACTATCACCGATGAGTGACAGCAGTCGTTCGGCCAAGTTACGGTTTCCTGTTTACAACGCTCAACTTACACATGACGTGACGGTTAATCCAGACACACATTCAACGTACTACGCCCAACATAACACAGTTAAACAAGGATTAATAACTCTTATTGCGGAACAAGTTCAGCATTGAACGGCGCAATGCATCCTGGGAATCGGACACGAAAACAAAACGTACAAAAATGTGTCAAAACAACAGTAATTTCTAGTCTTCCCATGAACCGTTGGCAGACCTTCACACAAGCTTTGCGCTTGTTTGTAGCCTTACATGTCAACAAAAAGCTACAGACCTGGTGCCTTTACCGATTTGGAGCATTTATTCACCTTTAGTTGTGAATCCCGCACAGTACGTTTTCCAGCACTTTTGAAAATGACCAAATGAACTATCCGCAAGGCCGGGAGGGGCTAGCAAAGGCTTTTTTGTTGTTATTTTGTACTTCAGCAGATAATTTTAAATGAAGCCGGTGACAGGATTGTGGAAGGTGCCCTCTGGTGTGTTGCCCCCCCCCCCCCGCTCCCCTCAGCTGCATTCAATTCCCCCCGTGTGTCACGTCGCGTGTCCGCCAGCAGGTGGCGGGTTTTCTCCCCCGTCATCTGCGCACCTGTCCGTAATTTCGGGCTGATTACCCTCCTATATTAATGAGACTCCGGCAGTTCTCCCACTGCCGGAGAATTCCTTACCGTGCCATTGCTCTCGATTTGCTATTCTCGTCGTTCGACTATTTCTCGCTGCCCTATTGCCTTACGGCCTCAATCATTCGCGTACTTCTTATAGTGATCAGATTGTTATCTCGGTTGTTCCTCGCCCTTTATCGTTTCGCGAGCGTTTTCAGTTGTCTTCCTTATTTTTTCCTGGTCCTTATTTGACCAGCGTTTTCTGTTACCGTTTTCCCTGTTCGGGCTCCTTTTGTTCTTTATTAAAAACCCTTTGTTCTCACAAGATCTTTTCGTTGTCTGCTTCTCCGGGGATCCACCTCTTTTTTTTCTGTTGTGCACGAGGCGATCCCTCATCGCCTCGGGCTCAACGTGACAGAATTCTCCGGCCACCATGGATCCCGCAGACATCGAAAGGATTTTGTCCGCTCTTTCCCGACAAGAGCAACAGATGAGTCAGCAGGGCCAAGCCATTAGGGAACTCCGTGGCGCGGTCACCATGCTGGCTCATCGGTCCGATGATTTAGAACCTCGGTTGGTCCGGGTGGAAGAGCGGAGACCATCTCCCCCCGGGGTTCGTTCTATTATTCCCGAAGCGCCCTCCTCATATCCCATTATGACGAGGGAGCCATCGCTTCCACACCCCCCTCGCTACGGGGGCGAGCACGGGCAGTGTGGACACTTCCTCCACCTGTGCTCTCTCATATTCGACCTACAGCCTTCTGCCTATGCTAATGACGCCGCCAAGGTGGCTTATGTCATGAGTCTGTTAACAGGTCCGGCGGCATCGTGGGCGATTGCGACCAGTGACGCTAAGCCGAATCTCCGTACTTCGTTCCCCGACTTCGTGGCTGCGTTCCGCCGGGTGTTCCATCATCCCGTGCGAGGCAGAGAGGCAGAGGGCCGGCTACTCGCCCTCCACCAGGGAGAGCGATCGGTAGCGGATTACTCCATCGAGTTCCGGATCCTGGCCGCCCAGAGTGGATACGGTGATCGGGCGCTGTGTGGCCTGTTTCGCCGCGGGCTAAACCCTCTACTCAAGGACGAGCTGGCGACCCGCGACCACAGCACCAACCTGGAGGAATTAATCGACCTCTCCCTCCTCATGGACAATCGCCTGAGGGAGCGAAGCCGGGAGCGTGGAGGTGATCGGTCCCAGTTCCGACGAACACCCACGGAGGAACAGGTGCAGCTGGGAGGCAGAGACGCTGGTGCGGAGGAAAGAAAGCGTCGTTTCAGCGACCGAGCGACGACTGACGGCGTTCCACCATCTCCTCACGCCGCAACCAGCCACCCGGGGTCGTCACCCCCTGCCCACCAGGAGTACTGTGAGTCACGACCGCGCGCGCCCCCCTTCGAGTCTAGGCGAGTCGACTCGCGGCCTGGACACCCCAACAGACTCGAACTCGAGGGGGAGATATTAACGGGGTCCCGGTCGTGGCGGGTTCGGGCTCTGGTAGACTCGGGGGCAGATGACTGTGTAATGGACACCGATCTCGCATCCGAGCTGGGTTGTTCCGTGGAGAGGTTGATAGATAGGAAGCGGGTTTGTGATCTTGATGGGCGCCTCCTGGCGGTAGTTACGCATAGGACGGAGCCGTTGAAACTTCTACTGTCCGGCAACCATGTCGAACATCGCCGTTTTTACCTAATGCAGTCTCGCAATGCCCCGATCGTTCTCGGGTTACCCTGGCTGAAGACACACAATCCCGTGATTTCCTGGGCGCGCCCAGCGATAGACAGCTGGAGCCCATATTGTTACCAGCACTGTCTACAATCGGCCGTCGGGAAGCATGAACGTGTCACACCCCCCGAGGAGATCTGCCTTGACGGAGTGCCGGATTGCTATCGGGATCTAAAGGAGGTGTTCAGCGAGGATCGTGCCCACTCTTTGCCTCCACACCGCCCCTACGATTGTGCTATAGACCTGCAGGCGGGCGCTCCGTTGCCGACCTCGCGGCTGTATCAGGTGTCCCAACCCGAGCGCGAGGCATTGACGGAGTACATAAACAGCTCGCTCGCCGCAGGTCTTATTAGACCATCGCGTTCACCGTTAGGGGCGGGTTTTTTCTTCGTAGGGAAGAAAGACAAGACCCTGCGACCCTGCGTAGACTATCGGGGATTAAACGAGATAACAATTAAGAATAGATACCCGCTACCCTTGCTGGACTCCGCCTTCGCCCCATTACAGTCAGCCACCATTTTCTCCAAATTAGACTTGCGCAGCGCTTACCACTTGGTTCGCATCCGGGAGGGTGACGAGTGGAAGACGGCTTTTAAGACCCCTCTGGGTCATTTTGAATACCTGGTTATGCCTTTTGGGCTCACCAACGCCCCTGCCGTTTTCCAAAATCTAATCAATGATGTGCTAAGGGACATGATAAACATCTTTTGTTTCGTTTACCTTGACGATATTTTAATTTTTTCCCAGTCATTACACGAGCACCAGCAACACGTTAGGCTGGTGCTACAACGTCTACTGGAGAACCGGCTCTTCGTCAAGGCAGAAAAGTGTGAATTCCATGTCCCCGTCATCTCCTTCCTAGGGTTCATTATTGAACAGGGCAGGTTAAGGGCGGACCCCATTAAGACGCGTGCAGTCACTAACTGGCCGGTTCCAGCCAATCGCAAGGAACTGCAGCGCTTTCTGGGGTTCGCCAACTTCTACCGACGCTTCATCCGCGGTTATAGTCAGAAGGCGCTCCCCTTAACCCGCCTTACGTCCATTAAAACCCCATTTAAGTGGGATCCGACCGCGGATGCGGCGTTCGCAAACCTGAAGGCGGCGTTCACCAGTCCCCCCGTACTACAGCACCCTGATCCTGATCTCCCCTTTATCGTGGAGGTGGACGCCTCGGATTCGGGGGTGGGGGCTGTGCTGTCCCAGCGCTCTCCGGTCGACCAGAAGTTGCACCCCTGCGCCTTCTTCTCCCGTCGACTCAGCTCCGCCGAGTCCAATTACGACGTGGGCAACCGTGAACTGTTGGCAGTTGTGACCGCCTTGCAGGAGTGGAGGCACTGGCTCGAGGGGGCAAAGGAACCCTTTACGGTCTACACGGATCATAAGAACCTCGCCTACCTCCGCTCCGCCAAAAGACTGAACGCCCGTCAGGCCCGGTGGGCCCTCTTCCTTACCAGGTTCGACTTCATCCTCACCTACTCTCCCGGGTCTAAGAACACCAAGCCCGACGCCCTCTCCCGTCTCCACGAGCCTGCGGGGAGGGATCGATCCCCGGAGACCATCCTCCCGACCCGGTGCGTCGTGGGGGCCGTCCAGTGGGAGGTTGAGCAGCGGATCCAGGCAGCCCTGGAGGGGGTTCAGGTGCCAACGGAGTGCCCAGCAGGGAGGCTATTCGTACCTCCTCCCTTACGATCTGAAGTTCTGCAGTGGGGACATGGGTCCAGGGTGGCGTGTCATCCCGGGGTGAACCGGACTGTGCAACTCGTCGCCCAGCGTTTCTGGTGGCCGGAGCTCCGCAACGACGTGACGGAGTTCATCAAGGCCTGCACCTCCTGCGCCTGCGGCAAGTCGTCCCATCAGCCGCCGGCGGGACTGCTCCAGCCGTTGCCCATTCCTCCTCGCCCGTGGTCCCACATCGCCCTGGACTTCGTCACGGGTCTCCCGCCTTCCCGGGGTCGAACTGTCGTACTCACGATCGTGGACCGCTTCTCCAAGGCGGCTCATTTTGTTCCTTTGTCCAGGTTGCCGTCAGCGCTGGAGACCGCCGACCTCCTTGTCGAACACGTCTTCCGTCTCCACGGCATTCCACTGGACATTGTCTCGGACCGGGGGCCCCAGTTCGTATCCCGCGTCTGGAAGCAGTTCTGCCGGTCCCTCGGGGCCACGGCCAGTCTGACCTCGGGGTACCACCCCCAGTCCAATGGACAAGCCGAGCGTGCCAACCAGGATCTGGGGGCGGCCCTCCGCTGTGTGTGCCTTCACCGTCCCTCATCCTGGGTCGACCACTTACCCTGGGTGGAGTACGCGCACAACACCCTCGTCTCTTCTGCCACTGGTAGGTCCCCCTTCATGGCCGCCTACGGGTACCAGCCGCCGCTGTTCCCGTCCCAGGAGGGGCAGGTGGAGGTCCCCTCTGTGCAGCACCACCTCAAGCGGGCCCATCGCGTGTGGAAGGAGGCCCGGGCTGCGTTGTCCCGCACGGCGGCCAGGAACCAGCGGATCGCGGATCGTCGCCGGCGCCCGGCTCCTTCATACGTGGTAGGACAGAAGGTGTGGTTGGCGACTAGGGATCTTCGGCTGGCCGGCACGTCTGCGAAACTGGGACCCCGATTTACTGGACCGTTCGAGGTCGAGGCCGTCATCAGTCCATCTGCAGTCAGGCTCCGGCTGCCACCCACCATGAAGGTTCACCCCGTCTTCCACGTCTCCCTGCTCAAACCCGTGTCTTCCAGTGACTTGGCTCCTCCTCCCACGCCGCCGCCCCCTCCGCGGGTCGTCGACGGTGACCCGGTGTACACGGTTCGTGCCATCCTGGACTCTCGGCGCAGGGGAAAGGGGTTCCAGTATCTGGTCGACTGGGAGGGCTACGGGCCTGAGGAGCGGCAGTGGGTGCCTCGCTCCTGGATCCTTGATCCGTCCCTTTTGCGCGACTTCCACGCTGCACATCCATCCAAGCCGGGTAGTCCGCCGGGAGGCGTCCATTGAGGGGGGGGTACTGTCACGTCGCGTGTCCGCCAGCAGGTGGCGGGTTTTCTCCCCCGCCATCTGCGCACCTGTCCGTAATTTCGGGCTGATTACCCTCCTATATTAATGAGACTCCGGCAGTTCTCCCACTGCCGGAGAATTCCTTACCGTGCCATTGCTCTCGATTTGCTATTCTCGTCGTTCGACTATTTCTCGCTGCCCTATTGCCTTACGGCCTCAATCATTCGCGTACTTCTTATAGTGATCAGATTGTTATCTCGGTTGTTCCTCGCCCTTTATCGTTTCGCGAGCGTTTTCAGTTGTCTTCCTTATTTTTTCCTGGTCCTTATTTGACCAGCGTTTTCTGTTACCGTTTTCCCTGTTCGGGCTCCTTTTGTTCTTTATTAAAAACCCTTTGTTCTCACAAGATCTTTTCGTTGTCTGCTTCTCCGGGGATCCACCTCTTTTTTTTCTGTTGTGCACGAGGCGATCCCTCATCGCCTCGGGCTCAACGTGACACCGTGCTGCACCGACTTTGAGAGGATTCCGAGTTGGGCCGCATTTCGCTGAACCCCAAAAAGTCACAATAATGACTTTGCTCATTTGCAGCCAAACAGATAAGACGTCCTTTTCGCAGCAGTCGCTAATGTAGCTGCGAGCAGCCAAAGTGGTTTAAAGCCCATTTCACACTCGGCTTCAAAAGGAAAGTAATGGGCCCGGAACAGCACCGACATCACACATGTGGAACTTTGGAGAACCCCACCTCCCCACCAAAAAAAAATCTGTGACTGACACTTGACTGAACTTCCAAGAATGTCTTGGACTACCTATCATTAAAAGTGGGAAGAGTGAGGTGCTTTAATGCAAACTCTTTCCATTGGCTATTCAAATTTTTCTTCTTGCAATCTCCCAACTTTTTTTTTCTCCCAACACTATTTTCTCTCCACATTTTGACTTGACTGAGGCTCCCCCTTGACTTTTATCCACATGAGACGTCACAGTCCTCGTGCCGCATCGCCATAGTCTTGCTATGTTTCGATGCGTCCTAGCTAGCTAGTTTCTCTCTTGACAGAATCGGCTTCAGAGTTGCAAAAAAAAAAAAAAAAAAAGAGCCCCCCCCCCCAAAAAAAATCCTCATAGGCGAGATCAGGGAAATTTTCCACGGTCCATACGGCGCGGTCCCAGACACGTGTAGCGTACGTCGCGGCCATTAGCAAGGTGAAAAGGCCCAAAATGTTTGATTTCGGGAACTTCTAAATTTCCAATTAAAGTGGTTGCACCATTCAGCTCACCCACTAACTTCTATAAATACATACATGCGTTCTGACAGGAAAAAGAAGCAGCAGGAATGGAAGTGTCTTTCCATTCAATTAGAGCTTCCCAGTTTCCCACGCGGCTGCCACAGCTGTCAGCGTGACTGCGGCTCAAACTGGCGCCCATGCAGGCACTTTGCCCAATTTATTCCACACAGACTTTCAAAAACAATTTGAACTTGTTTACACATCTGCACAATACATATTTGACATTTTCACGCTCGCTTTAGCAGGACCTGTGGAAGCTTTTGAAATTGATTTGTTCAAAGCCGTAAAAACAGTAATGATGGACTTATCGTTTTAAAATTTGATTTATTTTAAACATCGTTGGTGAGAATCATGTATTAAAAATGATCCAACTACTTTTATCTTTTACATCGTAGAAGAAAATCATTTACACTTTTTTAAAATGCATTTTCAAGAAAAATTGCAACTTAATTATCAAAACACTAAAGACGATTTCCACGCCCGTCGCCAATCCTGCACGACACAACTCTGTGTGGAGACAGGTTCGACCCGATGTTGGTCATTTTGCAGGCGAGTGCAGGACAGCGGGTCTGCGCCACTGTGGGAGTGTTTGCAGCAGACCCACATCATGGCCAATAAAAGTGGCTCCTTTTATTCCCTTTAAATGCAGCGCAATCAAAAGCCCCAATTCTTTATGGTCGATTTTTCTTTTGAATTGTAATATTTATTTCTATGGCTTTTTTTTCTTGTAACATTCCAATTTCATGAAAGAAATCAAAGAACATGATTCTTTGATTGTTCTTTGATTTCTCCAGTGCCTTCAACACCATCCAGCCCAATTTGCTGGGAGGCAAACTGCAGAACGCCAGAGTGGACCACCATCTCACAGCATGGATCATAGATTACCTCACAAATCGGCCGCAGTACGTGAGATTGCAGCGCTGTGAGTCGGACCGGCTTCTCTGCAGCACTGGAGCGCCGCAGGGGACTGTTCTAGCTCCATTCCTGTTCATCCTCTACACCTCGGACTTCAGACATGACACTCCAAACTGCCACCTTCAGAAGTTCTCCGATGACTCTGCGATTGTTGGCCTCATTACAGAAGGGGATGATCGGGAGTACAGGGGACTGACAAAGGACTTTGTGGACTGGTGCCAGCAGAATCTCCTCCAGATCAACCCGAGGAAAACTAAGGAGTTGGTTGTGGATTTCTGCAGGAAAAAGTCCTCACCAGCAACGATGAACATCCAGGGTATGGACATAGAGAGGGTGACCTCCTACAAGTACCTTGGTGTTCTTCTCAACGACAAACTGGACTGGTCCACAAACACGGACACCCTGATTAGGAAAGGACAGAGCCGACTCTTCCTACTCAGGAAACTGAGGTCTTTTGGGGTTCAGGGGTCACTCCTTAAGACGTTCTATAACTCGGTGGTGGCTTCGGCCATCTATTATGGCATTGTCTGCTGGTCAGGCAGCATCTCGGCCCGGGACAGAAAGAGACTGGAGCGACTGGTCAGGAAGGCCAGTTCTGTCCTGGGTTGCTCCCTTGACACTCTGGAGGAGGTGGGCAACAGAAGGATGCTAACTAAGCTAAAAGCTATGATGGCCAGTCCCTACCACCCCCTCCAGCCCGCCCTGACAGCACTTGGTAGCTCCTTCAGCCAGAGACTGTTACACCCGCGCTCCAAGAAGGAGAGATACCGACGCTCGTTCCTACCAACTGCTGTCAGGCTGATGAATAAAAAATAACAATCATAATAATAATAATAATTAAATGATGTGAAGGTAAATTGTAAATAGTACTGCGATTTATCCATTTGTGTTCATATTGTATTTAATTGAAAGATGTTTGTTGTTGGGTTTTTTTTCTCTCTTCTTCTTTCTACATGCATTCTTGCTGCTGGAGGCTGTAAATTTCCCCATTGTGGGACAAATAAAGGATATCTTATCTTATCTTATCTTATAATTTAAACTTCACAATAATCAGACCAATTTTTGTAAAAGTTAGAACGTTTTTCCTAGACATAAAATATCTTTATCCTAACTATATGACTACTCAATGAAGATTTTATTTTTTTCTCTTTTACTTGCACACGGCAACTTTTTTTTTTCTCAGATCATAACTTTCGCTTACATCTGCGATTGTTTTCAAGTCACACTCCAATTTGATTCTCTCACATTGGATGGGGATATTCAGGTATTTTTCAGGATAACACGAGCGCAGCTACCGAATGTGTTTAATTGCATTATATAAACGTCAGATCCAATCGGTAGTCGTGTCCCTGGTGGAAAAAAAAGAGCCTCCACTCTAATATTGCTCCACTAATGACAAAACCTCCTTTATCAGCGACGTCGGCACCCGTGCCAATAATCCCACCGACTAGCCCCAGCTGAGACGGAAAAGAGATAAACGCGATCGGACAGGTCGGCCGAGCTTCGTCGCTGTTAAACCCCCGGCAGACTCGTCAGTGAGTGGCAGGCTGATCCAATTAACGGCACCCAGCACACGGCAAGGAATTCCTGTTTGTCAAAATAAATAAATAAAATAAAAACCTAATTGATCCACAGGTTGAAATATTGAGGTTATGAGGAACTCTTTAGCCCTCCAATGACTTGACTTAATGATGCATCATGGGAGGATTGCTGTGATTAGTTGTGACAGCAACGCATAGCGGCTGCGCTCTTGTTATGCTAAACACTGTTGTGTACATACATACAGTCGCTGGAGTTTTCACCTCAGGTTTCGCAAGACAGTAAAAGATGCCCACTGGTATGTGGAGACATCAGGGCACAATAAGGACTACTAATTGTTTTGGACGATTACCACTACACACCGTATCGGACAAAGTGATGTCATCCAATCAGTTTAATCAAACGTTTGCGATCAAATGAAGTTGACTCTTTGAGTGCCTTGTATTTGGAAAAGCGCTACACAAGCCTAGAATAGCCCAAATCGCATCAAAATTCCAACTTTATCCTTTAGCATTTTACTTGAACGCTAAGTTTTGTTTGTTTGTTTTACGAATGCAACGGCACAAAGCTTAAACCACTGCCAAGGCAAGAAAAACACTGAAAATGTTTGACTCATTTGATTAAAATAAAATTTATCATGACAAAATTATACACTAGCTAGCTAGCTAACTAAAAATAGTCATTGACCAACCAACAAAAGAACCAATTGACAAATGAACTATTTGACCACTGTTTTAACAAAGGAAAAATCTGACCACATAGCTAGCTAGCTAACTAACTAGATATCTAGCTAACCCCCCCCAAAAAAAGTCATTGACCAACCAACAATAGAACTAATTAACAAATGAACTATTTGACCACATAACTAACTATGGGAGTCCAAAGGGCAAGGGCTGAACAGGAGTCCATTTCCACTGCGCTTTAGTGTCTGCTGACTTCACATACTATAATCCTTGAATGTGATTACGATATGCGATAACGCATCACGTCCTCTCGAACGGCATCCCGAGAGTGCTTTGGATGCGCTGAACGACACCAGCGATAGCGGCCCGCAGCTCACAGAGCCAAATAGCCTTGTTCTGCTCCGCTTCCTCCAGGCTTTAAACTTGACTTCAGCACGCAGTGTAGCACGGAACTCATTCCCTCCACTTTTATGATCATGCTTTTCCACATCGCTTGTGAGAAAATAAACACCGGAAGATATAGTGCCGCAGATTGATTAAACATGGTCAACCTCCTATTAGAAAATGGAAAATCCCAACACAAGTTGTACAAGGCACTTTTACAGTCATTTCAAAAGTACTGGACTGTG
This sequence comes from Hippocampus zosterae, assembly GCF_025434085.1. NCBI lineage: Eukaryota > Metazoa > Chordata > Actinopteri > Syngnathiformes > Syngnathidae > Hippocampus > Hippocampus zosterae. The sequence continues at coordinate 3,770,880 of NC_067463.1, read as the reverse complement.
TTTAGCTTGATTTAATCATTCAGCACAAAGCACTTGCCATCTGCTACACACGCCAAGATTTGTTTCCCAACTAACTTCCTGTGACTTCATAATTTAAAAAATATATAATAAAAAAGGAATGAGACTATCGTTTGACCTTCCGTGCGCAAAACCAGACAAACACAATGAGACTGCAGCGCACGAAGAGTACACAACAGTGCGGCCTCAGCAGGTGTGTGGCGCTGACGAACACACATTATGATGAAAGGTGAGCGAGGAGAGGCGGAGAGCCAGGTCTATTTTTAAGACGTGTGGATGCCGCCGCAGCGGCGTTGTTGTCTGCTGACTATGCCACTTCACTTAGTTGGAAAGTCGGGACAATGATGTCAAGAGAGCGGCTCGGGTTCACTGTAAGATGACATTTCATGATTAGGACATTACCAGTGCGGAGACACTATGCAAATGTTTCCATTGCATCTATTAATACACAATTTATGAAATCCTGATCATGTGAAACGCCGTCGCACCGTTTCATTTCAGCAAAACATTAGCTGTGAAGTTGATTGCATTTTTTGGCACCTTGTCATACATATTTTTCGAACATTAACTTTTTTTTCTCTCAAAAGATAGACATTTCAAATTTTTTCCCCCTGAAAAATCCAAACCTCCAGTCTTTTGCTCTCACAACTTGACAAACTCACTCTTACATTGACTTTGTCCTCACAATTTTGTGACTTTTTTTTTCTTGCGGCACCACAACCTTTATTTTCACAACCAAGACTTTTTTTCTTTGTAGCTTCATCTCACATGACAACTTTTTTTCCAACCAAGATTAGGACTTTTTTGAAAGATTACATTTTTTTCTTCATATTATTATTTATATTGCAACTTCATTCATGTTATCAGGTTATCATTATTGGTGCATGAAAAACGGACTACAAAATTGCCACTAAAATTTATTCACAATTCAGAATACCAGCTTCACCTATTTCCTTTTGGCAGCATTTCCACACATGTAGCCATGATTTCATTCATTGATTTCTTTCTTAAAAATACGTACACCTCCACAATTCAGTGGCCTATATCACTGTGAAATTAGACCAGGCACTCAGTCGGCGTCCAGCCCGCCCCTTCAGCTTATCCGTCTTCTTGGCCTCTCAGCAGAGCAGAAGAAAACGCTCTCCACCTCCACAGGAAGCATCAGAGCTCGTCCCAAAGCAATTACAAGCCTCAGCTAAACACGCCACCGCCGCCTGATATTGTTGCGCGACGTCACTCGCCTCCCTCCTACTCCCAGATAAAGATGATCACCGGAAATCACCAGACAACTAAAACTACAAAGTTGTCTCCGGTTTTGAAATTAAGAACCCCGAGAAGAACTTAAGAGGATCGAAAGTTAATTGGATTGTTGCAGAGGTGGCAACATTTATTATTTATTTTAGGGGGCGTCGAAGTTAAGTCATTATTTGTCACTCAATTTACTGCCTGTCAGTTTAAGAAATAATACATACGTTGGGTTAAAGTGCTTGAGGTTAGGTGCGGGCTCATTGTCAAGAAGAAAATATGAGTAGTCGCCGGGTAGGTTTAGATGTGTGTTTGGGTTCATGTTAGGAGTTAATGCGATGGTTGCAGGTTAGCTTTTGGTTTAGGAAAAACGGGACAGGAATTTGGCATAAGCAGGCAGCATATACAAAAAAAAATGATCATCACTTTTTTGTTCCTTCAACAGAGTGTACCTATCTATCTATCTTGAGTGTGTCGTTTTCGAAAAACAACAACAACATATAATTGCTGAGTTGCTCTTACAGGCCCCAAAGAAATTTGAAAAAAAATTCTCACTGGATTTTTTTATTCTTTAAAAAAAAAAAAAAAAGAAAGAAAAAAAGACAACGGCCCAACAAGTCCCCCTTTTCCAGTCTGGTTCCTTGATGGATTTGTGAGACAAATCCTGCGGCGTGACAGGTCGCGACTAATGGCCGACAACAAACTATTACCTTGCTTGTAAAAGTGTTGTTTGTGCCTTAAACGTCACACAAGGCGCCGCGAAGCCCCCCCTTTTCATTCCACAGATAAAAATTTAAAGTGGCGCCAAGGTCAGCTGGCATCACCTTTATTTTTTACTTCCGGCGTAAATAACAAGTCAAGCACCTGCACGTCAAGGGGGGGAAAAAAGAAACAAGGCGGCCCAGGCCTGGTGCCACCGGTCTAAAAATGGTGGCGACAGGATGGTGATAGGGAAAGAAAGAAAAAAAACCTAGCAAATAGCCATATTTTGAGTTCCACTCAACCTGCGGGAAATCAAAAATGTGAGCTGCCACTCTGCTCATTCTTCACTGGATGTGCACACACTTCACTGGGGCTAACGCTTCCAATCAGTGGAAGTCACACACGCGCAAACATCCGGATGGCTAGGTGTATAGGTATATTTTGGAATAGTATTCAGTCATTATTAAACTACAGAATGGGGAAAGAAATCTTGTCAAAGAAAATACATAAATAATGAAATAATAAGCACATATCTTTGACTCAGAACTGTGTTGTATGTAAGGTCCTTATCGTTCGCGAAAATTGACATAACAAGTCATACAAACATAAGAACTAAAATTGAAAAAAAGTTTGAGGTAATGGGCTTAAATGAAAACAAAACTTCTTTTGGAAAAAAACAAAAACTAACTGAAACTACAGCGTACATTTATAAAAGCTGCGTGATTGTCACTCTCAGATCATCTCCCTTCCTCCTCTCTCATTGCACTGTTTGGTGGACCATAAAACTTGAAGCAATTCCAATTTGAGGCTGGCCCCCGGTTATGGAGGCACAGCCCCGTGTTCTCTTGTTGTAAATGATACATATAAAGCATGTACACAAGTGCATTGGCACACAGATAACATGCTTCGTTCCATAATGTCATCCAAAGTGTGTCTTTGTGGCAACACAAGGAAACAATTGTTTATTGGTTGTCTGGTCCAGTTCTGATCAAACCGGGTGTCATTTTCTTCCCCTTATACGTTAACAGATTTTATCATCGGAAAAAGAAAAGACAAATATCTTCCTCTAAAAATTATTTTTTAAGTTTCAGCAAAATTTTGGGATGATTTTTCTCTCTGTTGTCAAGTTAAATAAACACTAAAAAGACAAAGTATTGTAAAACAGTCAAATGATGTTCCTGTAATTCAAATCTTTTTTTTTTTGTTGTGGGTTAAAGGAACAAAAAAAATAAGTTACTTGATTCATTTTATGTTTTACATCAACGGTTATTGGAATTTTATTCAGCCAAATCTTGGATTTGGCTGCAATCTACAAAAAAAATCCATATTGGTCAGGCCCTAGTAATCATCCATTTCCTTCCATTTGCATAAACAGTGATTCTTAACATAAATTAATCTGTTCACACGCCACATTTTTTTTGAGCGGAAAAGGTTTGGGAAATTGAAACGGTATCAGTTGGAGTGTTTAAAAGAGAGCTTCCAGTTCACACGTTTGTATTCTCGCTCAAGGTTAAAGCTCACTGTTCACTGTTTGCACTCGTGCTGCAGTTTGCGCTGACCTTCCTAAGCCCGCGACTAATCTTCTGTCATCATTTATTCATCAACCGGTGCCGATGAGATCAGCAAATCACAATGCAGGCTGTATAATTTGTTCTGTGTAGGAGAAACAAAAAGTCGAAAAAAGAGGAACGCGAGGAAATTAACGTGTGCAAAGACATGGCGACAAACAAAAACGTCAGCCGACAGCGTGACAGTGACAGTGGGTCTTCCAATCTATCTCCCCTGGCTGGCTCGCCGTCCTTGGAAAATGTGCGCGGCGTCAAGGACGTTCCTGCCTATTGGAGTGATGGACAAACAATAAAAGTAGCTGCGAGTGGCGAACTGAGAGACGCGATGTGATTTGTTTGACAGCAACGCGCCGAAAGCCCAATGGACAGAAGCTGAAGACGCAATGAACAGCGGCGACACCAACAAGGCCAGACAAACTCAAACTCCTGTTTTTAATCCTCATTTCATATGGATGGTACTCAAGTAAATACGGTACTGTAGTGGGCGGAAGAGAGCTACAAGAGTAACCAACGCTGTTATGAAAAGTCCTAAAAAGGTGCAGGTCCTACTTGGAGGGAAGGAGTTATTTTGTTGTTTAAGATTCAGATCTGATCGAATGGCCGTGACATATGGGGTCCCTCAAGGGTCAATCCTTCGACACGTCATTTTTTGCACATTTTGTCACAACCACCATTTTCGATTATATTAAAAATAATAATAATTTCCCAAATAAATTGAAAGGACACCTTGTATGAAATTCAGGAAAAAAACATTTTCTACTAATTTAATTGAAATACTGTGCCTGTGAAAATGACAATGGGTGTAAGCTGAGTGGCGCAATACAAACACATTTCATACTCAAAAATAGTCAACTATTTGTAATGTATTTCTTTTAGTCTGAAATCCGGCTAAACCAAGCGGCTCAATACAAAACATTGATTATGTCCATTTATAGTTACGCTGCTCTTTGAAGCAGAATATTTTCAATGCGCTCAGGATATTATACATTATCGGCTATTTACTACGCATTTTAAATGACCGCGAAGCGTGCCTTCGTCTTTGACGTCAATATCTCAAGTGCGGGGGCGAACGTTGAACTTCTTCATCACTCCTTTCTGTGATCGATAGCGTGGACGCGTCCTTGCATGCAGACAGTATGACTCAGCAAACAGAGTTAAAAATTAAGAATTCCAAGTTTGATTTAAAAAAAAAAGGCTTTTGGGTGATCACCATATATAGATTCAACAGACCATGTGGACATTTGTGCTTTGCGGTGGCAACATCAAGAGATGCGTTTTATCGGACAATGAGGACGTACGGGCTTTACATTGAACAATCTGGACATCGTTTTTATGAGACAGTGCGGACAATGGAGCTTTGAATTGGACAATGTGGAGAGAGGCGAGTTCTTCCGTTGGACAACATGCAGCGATAACCTGCTCACCGATATGTCGCCTGGGTCTCACTGGTAAAGGTGCACATAAATACACACCAACGCACACGTGCGCACAGGTGAAATGAAAGAGAGCAGCTGGAGGTTTTCTTTCTCGGGAGGCAAACAGATGGTACAACGTTCATTAAGCAAGGAGTTGGACCAGCGCAGAAAGTGTCCCCGTGTGTCTGAAATCCAAACCTTCGTCAAGAGAACACCAAGCGCAGCCTCTTTTGGAGACAAAGAAGAACCCCCGCGAGGGCACTCTTGTAAACATCTGTCTTTCGAGTCACAAACTGTGCACTAAGGGCTCTATTTTCGTGCCCAGGTCAAGTTTCAGCAGACAGGCGCAAGTAGAAAAGGGGAACTTGCGCTGTTGTGGTCGTGGACACAGTCGCTCGTTGCCTTTTAACTCCAATGCTGGAGAAGAGGAGAAGCGCGAAGTCTTTGACACTGCGGAAGCATGAATGGACTCGCCGGAGTCTATGCAAAAGATTGAAGATCGCAAAGTACGTTTAGAAGTAAGTGGATCACAGATCGCTCATGTGAAGTGCACACTCGGAGACCATTTTTCACCGCCGTCCTTTGTGTCCGTGTGTGACCTCCCCGCCAGCTGTGCCATAACCAGGAGGGTGATTTTTAATAGATATGAAAGCTCGGGATGTCCCGATCCAATATTGACATTGTTCTGATATTAAAAAAAAACAGTACCAGAGAATATCGGTCCCCATCCAAAATCTCCAATATTAGCACTCATACACACACATCGCAGCCGCCGCTCCAAACATCCCGCAAGCAGAGCAAACCCCTGTGCACGTCGCGACCTTTTTGGCGTCATTGCTGACTCGTTCGTATTCCGCCCGTTAAATGCCACCAAATGTCACGTGAAGGACTCGCTTCTCCCTCCACGTCATGCCATAAATATGATTGCAACCAAAGGGGCCCGTGACACCGTGTCAATCACCGTGTCAATCACGATTCCCTCGACAACCGGCCCCTCGCCAACAACAATTAGGAGGCGGGCCATTGGTGGGAACTGGAAGAAGGGAGTGTGTGTGTGTGTGTGTGTGTGTGTGTGTGTGTGTGTGTGTGTGTGTGTGTGTGTGTGTGTGTGTGTGTGTGTAGTGAGGAGGGGGTGGGGGCTCTGGTGTTTAGGGGGATTCAAAGTCATTTCACGCTGGGGTGCAAAGCAAAGGCGATTACATCGGAGAGCAACGAGGTAAATGTGAGTCACTGAGGATTGACCAGAAGCAGCAGAAGTACTCACACTATGCATTTAGAAGTAGAAGTACTTCAGTTGTGGAAAAAAATACATACATATATATACATACATACATACATACAGGGCGGCCCGGTAGTCCAGTGGTTAGCACGTCGGCTTCACAGTGCAGGGGTACCGGGTTCGATTCCAGCTCCGGCCTCCCTGTGTGGAGTTTGCATGTTCTCCCCGGGCCTGCGTGGGTTTTCTCCGGGTGCTCCGGTTTCCTCCCACATTCCAAAAACATGCGTGGCAGGCTGATTGAACACTCTAAATTGTCCCTAGGTGTGAGTGTGAGTGCGGATGGTTGTTCGTCTCTGTGTGCCCTGCGATTGGCTGGCAACCGGTTCAGGGTGTCCCCCGCCTACTGCCCGAAGACAGCTGGGATAGGCTCCAGCACCCCCCGCGACCCTAGTGAGGATCAAGCGGCTCGGAAGATGAATGAATGAATACATACATACATACATACATACATACATACATACATACATACATACATACATACATACATACATACATATATATATATATATATATATGGGCGGCCCGGTAGCCCAGTGGTTAGCACGTTGGATTCACAGTGCAGAGGTGCCGGGTTCGATTCCAGCTCCGGCCTCCCTGTGTGGAGTTTGCATGTTCTCCCCGGGTCTGCGTGGGTTTTCTCCGGGTGCTCCGGTTTCCTCCCACATTCCAAAAACATGCGTGGCAGGCTGATTGAACACTCTAAATTGTCCCTAGGTGTGAGTGTGAGCGTGAATGGTTGTTTGTCTCTGTGTGCCCTGTGATTGGCTGGCAACCGATTCAGGGTGTCCCCCGCCTACTGCCCGGAGACAGCTGGGATCGGCTCCAGCACCCCCCGCGACCCTAGTGAGGATCAAGCGGTTCGGAAGATGAATGAATGAATGAATATATATATATACACACACACATATATATGTATAGGCAGCCCGGTAGTCCAGTGGTTAGCACGTCGGCTTCACAGTGCAGAGGTACCAGGTTCGATTCCAGCTCCGGCCTCCATGTGTGGAGTTTGCATGTTCTCTCTGGGCCTGCGTGGGTTTTCTCCGGGTGCTCCGGTTTCCTCCCACATTCCAAAAATATGCATGGCAGGCTGATTGAACACTCTAAATTGTCCCTAGGTGTGAGTGTGAGCTTGGATGGTTGTTCGTCTCTGTGTGCCCTGCGATTGGCTGGCAACCGATTCAGGGTGTCCCCCGCCTACTGCCCGGAGACGGCTGGGATAGGCTCCAGCACCCCCTGCGACCCTAGTGAGGATCAAGCGGTTAGGAAGATGAATGAATGAATGAATATATATATATATATATATATATATATATATATATATATATATATATATATATATATATATATATATATATATATATATATATATATATATATATATATTTTGCTTAAGGATGTCTCAGTGTCAAAAGTGACCCCAAAAAATTTTTGGTTCAGATTTTCAGCAAAAAAGAACAAAACCTAGCAAGAAACACGAAGTTGACTTTCATCTTTCTCCACTTTCTGACGCCATGTCGGGGGTCTGGTTTCAAACGTTAGGTACAGTCGAACCTCCTAACAACGCTCCTCAAGGGGTGAACCAAATTTGTACGTACTAACGGTAGTCGGTTGGAACCTTTTTCAAAGAAAAAAGGCCGCCAACGACGATGTTTAATACAGGACGAACATTTATAGATGTCAAAACATGAACATGGAATTCAGTGCAAACATAAATGAGGAATAAGTGTAGAGAGTGCAGTATGAAGAAAAAAAAAAGATTTTATTAGACGTGAAACAAACAACTGTCGCGTTCCTGCTTCATCTCTGAAAACATTCCGTCAGCAAATTTCAAGTGCCTTCTCCAGTTCAGGATGTGCCGCGCCCCGAAGCCGTTTCCGATCATCTTTCAATCCGTTGGCCTCAAACTCTGCCATGATTTTGAAATTGACGATTTTGCTGATCGCAGTCTCATCTGAGCGTCCTTTTCGACAGCGAGAGTGTCAATTTCAGCCTTGGCATACAGCGACATTTGCTTCAGTTTTTGCGCCATGCCTCCGGAAGTATAACAACTTATCCAATCGATCATCGAGGTGGAATCCCGCACTGTACATTTTGTTCAGAGGCAAGGTCGCGGTGGCTAATTAGCTTCCCGCGGTTCGTTGTGGCGAAGGCCTTTTCACTATTTTGTGGGGACTTTGAAATGTGAACGTTATAGTTGCGGAAAGGTAAATCGGGGTACGTTCAAAAGAGGTTCGACTGAAGTAAAAGTAAAAAGTCGTCAGGAAAACAAACATTGAAAAATGGCCCCAAGAGCAAAAACAACATATTTGTACTTCCCACCGCTGGTATTTACACAGTCCTACACAAAGGGAGACGCTAATTGAAAGACTTGACAAATAGGCTGACCTCGCATTCACGCTACCCGTAAACACCTTTTTATATGGAAAGTGCAAGGGGGAGGAAGAAAAAAACAAAAACAAAACTGACGTCTATTCACGGTCCACTCAGCAATGTGTTAACGCTCCGCCAAAGGACCGGCCGGGAATAGCGAGTACTCATGGAGCAGACTTTGATTGACAGCGTTTTGTCCCTCCGTCGCAAGGGCAAACAAACCTGAGCGCCTGAAACTTTTTCCAGCCATGCAAGTTTTTCCTCCGTTGGCAGCGGCCACTTAACTTTGTCACTAAAAGCACTTCATCCGAGGCTCCGAAAGGAGTCGGACGGCTCGGCTCTGTTACATGCGCACCAAAGAGGCGAGTGAAGCAAGCGGGGCGTGTTTCGGCAGAGAAGCCGTCACGTGGGAACAAAGCGGCGATTGTAAGATGTAACTCGACGGGGAAAATGGATGAAAGGTGGACGGACGAATGAAAGGACGGCAACGTGCACCGTTGGCCACGCGGTTTGGTGGACGTTAAGGAAAAGATTGATTGGATGGTTGGCAAAAACCTTCTGGCGGGATGGACGGATGCGTCGTGACAGCAATGCGGACAGTTTGTTGACGGGCGTACGTTGAGGCCCAGAATCAGCGTCGGTTAAAAAGGAGGAAGGGTGGCACGCCGTCGAGGGCAAAAAAAAAAAAAAAAAAGCAGATTTCCACGTCCGCATTCCACTCAAGGCGTGCGTGGGCGGCGAATGAGTGACGGAAGGTGTTTTGGACCCAGGCGGGCCACTACTGGCCCCCGGCGCGTCTGCAAATGTCAAGCAAGGCGGCGCATGGAAATCACATCCGGCCGTAAATGGTGACAAATGGAACGTGACGGCGTTCGTGCGCAAACCGACCCGTCAGACTCGCAAGCGGCGGGGGGGGGGGGGGGGGGGTGTAGAGAACAGGGCAGATTGAGGTCTAGGCGAACAGATAACGCACGGCGGACGGAATCCGATGGGTTATCGAGTCGACAGAAGGATAGGTGAAAGGACGATGGTTGACGAGATGCTAGCAATTGCTAGCATCTCCACAATGTTGCGTTAGGATTAGCGAACAGTCTGTGGTTGGGTTCCGGTTCGGGTTGGTGTTCAAACTCGCACTATTGTCGAATGAGAATTACGGTCGGGTTAAGGCGCTTACAGACTCCCATTTCATTTGCGCAGCGCAGGCACGAACGACGGCAACATGGCACAAGGTTGCCCAGATTGGGCGCTAGTTGCTAGGAGACTGAAAAGGCAGTAAGTCGCCTGGTTGTGCCTTTTTTTGCAATCGTTTGGACATCAAGCAATTGGGAGCTTGCCAATATGTATTTGTCACCATTTTAACAGAAAGAGAATGAGTAGGAGCACAGCAGCTTAAAAAAAATAAAAAATCGATATGGGTCAACGCAATCGTACTATAGCGGGAGGACTGGGAAAGTTTTGGCTCGCATGTGCTTGTTGCTTTTTTTTGTGCATAAAACAATTCAAGTGATTGGATTGCTTTGAACAAATAAAAAGTCAAATTGAACTAAAAATATTTGACCCATATTTGGATGATTTTGGACCCCGTCTGACCCAACTGTTGCTTTTTTGTTGTTGCACAAAACAACCCAAGAAATGTGATTGCTTTGTACAACGTTTTTTTTTTAATGATAATAATCCAAAGAAAAATAATGTCATTATGGGTTAACAAGGGAAACCGCTGCTTGGTGGACCCAGAGTAGTCGTTCCCTTTTGAACCCGACGGTTTTGAAATTGCACACAGTTGGATTTTTTGGGTTATTGGTTCCACCCAAAATGTTGGGCCAAAAAAATAACCCACAAAACGAACCAAAAAATTGGATTGTTTGGAATAGACCCCCACGCCCTTCCCCTCCAAAAATAAATAATTAAAAAAAAACGGTTGTATGTACAAAACAACCCATAAAATTGTTGTTTGTTTGTTTTTTGTAACTTGTGACTGTTTTGCAATTCATTCATTTGACCCAACTTTTTGTGTGAAAGAAATAACCCAAAAAGTTGCGTCGGTCCCCTTTTGAGCGTGTATGGTCAAGGTTACAAACGTGCGGCACCAACGAAGCACTGCTCAACACGAGTCCATAAATTAAGTCCTCACATTAAATCTTAGCACGTGTAACATACGGTTGACGAAAGGTAACTGTGCTCCATCTCTACGCAGAGCGGCAACGTTTTTCCCTGCGAAGGCTTGATGATAAAATATTAAAGCACGCGGCGAGGTGAAAGCGGCGGCGAGCGTCTCCAAGGCACGCCGGCTGGCAGGCGCTTTGTTTCCTCGCCTGCCGGACCGCCATTGATTTAAAGCCCCGCGCCAACGGGAGCCTCGACGCGGAGTGGAAAGTCATTCATCTCACCTGCCTGCTCATGGCATGGTTAGCCGCACGCCGCTAAAGCTACAGCCGAGAATCCAGAAACTGTATTTTTTTTGGTACTGGACTCACGTTTTGCGCCAGATGCAAGAAAATGTTATTTTTAGTCATGGATTGAAGACGGGAGGAAAAAACTAAAGCTTTTGGGCCTGAATTTAACCCTTTCAGGGACAGCGGTCACTACAGTGGACAGCTGATCATGTTGTCAGGTTACGGGGTGCAGGAATGGGTGGAGAAAAGCAAAACTAACTTTTGGTGCCGGATTCAATGAAACATGAGAATTTGGGGTGCTGGATCTAAGAACAAACCCACATTTTGGGACTACCAGATCCAGGAAAGCGCATTATGGTGGCAGCAGGTGCCAAATAAAAGAATGTATCCATCTTGTTGGTGTCGAATTCCAGAAAAAAAGAAGCCGATTCTAAGAACGAATCCTAATTTTTGTGTGCAAATCTCAGAAAGAACGCATCATTTTGGTTCTTGTTCATAGAACCTGAAGTCGGATTTCAGAAAAACATTTTTGGTGATTGGCTGCCTTTACAGCAGCTCCTCTACTTTTTGTTCTTCCATTTTTTTCCTTTCACAACGTTGCTGCTATAAATTTGGAATGTCTCCATGGTCAGACAAGTAAAGGTTTTCTTATTATCTGAGAAACTATGCGCCACTTATTTTTTTTCTTTTTTTCCGCTAGATTCAAGAAAGAACCCACATTTTGGTGTTGGATCCTAATAACCAATTATATACACATATCATTTTACCAAGCGGATGCTAACCGAAATAGACGAGCATGAGTAACCTGACTTGATTTGAGTTTAATTTGACTTTAATTCAATTCTCTTTACAAACCGACTTCAAATGCAGCCTGCGGAAATTCATAAAGATTTCACGACGCTGCCAACCGTCTCGCCCCCAATTTGTCACGCTCCGTCGGCCGTGCTCGCCGTCACCAACGGTTCGCGTAATTAATTGGCCCCTATTAAAAACCAATGAAACAAATGGATGATTTATTCACGGCGGACATGTTTTGATGTTGTTGATGAGCCCTGCGGGCCACGGGGTTGTTGGCGTTTGCTGCTCAGCTCGCTTTTGTCCGCATTAAATGAACATGACAGTGACGGCAAAGCAGATAAATGCGGCTGTGCGAGAATAACACACACACACACACACACACACACACAATTTGGCCATAATGACAACACGCACACACAGGCAACTAACTGGGATTTTACAGTAGGGGCAAGTGGATACAATACTTCATAGTATTGTTGTCAACAAAACACTATTTTTGAGTCATTTCCTTCCTCAATGTCATTATCTTTGCCCTATGTTGTAAGGTGTTAATGTTTTTGAAAAAATGGCAAAAATATATACAGTGGTACCTCTTAGGAAATTAATTGGTCCTGGAAGAAATGTCTTAACTAGAAAATGTGGTAAGTAGAGACGTGTTTTCCATGTAAATGCCCTAATTCGTTCCAAGACCCCCAAAATTCAGACATAAATGTTTTCTAAAGCAAAAAATACAAATAAAAAAATACATGACTGATTTTGCCATTCTCCCTCCCACTAATTCTGCCTAGCAACAAGTAGCAATGGGTCTACCAATCATAATCAGAATGATGAACCCTGTTGGTGGCTAATAAAATGTCACTTTTGTGTCCACCTATCTTTTATCCATTTTAAAATAAGATAAGATATCCTTTATTCGTCCCACACTGGGGAAATTTACAGCCTCCAGCAGCAAGAATGTATGTAGAAAGAAGAAAGGAGAAAGAGAAAAAAAAACAACAAAAGGCATTGACAAGGCAATGGAGTCCTCTGCCCCGAGTAAGTCACAATATATATATATATATATATTTTTTTTTAACTTATTGTTGGTCACTTTCTAAATAATTGCACACTGGAGTTTTGGCTAATTCCCAGCTTGGCTAGTTTAATATAAGATAAGATATCATTTTATTTGTCCCACACTGGGGAAATTTACAGCCTCCAGCAGCAGGAATGTGGGTAGAAAGAAGAAAGAAGACATCTTTCTTTGTCCTTTCTATTTTTCTGTGACTTTGGTTGAACTGAAGTTTTGGCCAAAATGCACATAATAGTAATTGAGTAATTTTCCGTCTATATGAACTCAGGCCACCACGAACCAGCAGAGAGAAAATTGAAAAAAAAAGGTGCATAGAAGCATCCGTGATTGTCTCGGAGTGTGAGAGGAGACAAATACGAGCGGGATGTCAGCTGGCGCCGCTACTTTTCATCTGCATCTCCTTCCTCTATCCAGCCAGCCAGCAGCACACTCGCTGCATTTCAATCACTTGACTGGAGAAAAGAGAGCACGAGAGATGCTGAAAGCAGCGGCGGCGGCTGCATGAAGGCTGGACATGACAGACACTCACACGTTTCAAGACCAGACGCCTTTGATGTTGTCCCCCTCAGGCGTTTCTCATCATTCATTTCTCTTATTTTCCTTATTTATTACTGCCTAAAGTCAGCTGCGATTGGCTCTGGCACGCCCGCTTATGCGGTTCAGATGATGGATCGATGGATTTTGAGTATTGATAATCGGTATCGTGTCAAGCCTGGCCAGCCACCGATACTGATGACAACGAGTTGCCTCTCCATGACATTTAATCGATTGACCGATTAATCCATCCATCCATCTTCTACCGCTTATCCGGGGCCGGGTCGCGGGGGCAACAGCTTTAGCAGGGAAGCCCAGACTTCCCTCTCCCTAGCTACTTCTTCCAGCTCTCCCCGGGGGATCCCGAGGCGTTCCCAGGCCAGCTGGGTGACATAGTCTCTCCAGCGTGTCCTGGGTCTTCCTCTGGGTCTCCTCCCGGTGGGACATGCCTGGAACACCTCACCAGGGAGGTGTTCAGGAGGCATCCGAATCAGATGCCCAAGCCACCTCATCTGGCTCCTCTCGATGTGGAGGAGAAGCGGCTCGACTTGGAGCCCCTCCCGGATGACCGAGCTTCTCACCTTATCTCTAAGGGAGAGCCCGGACACCCTGCGGAGAAAACTCATTTCGGCCGCTTGTATCCGGGATCTCGTTCTTTCGGTCACGACCCATAGCTCGTGACCATAGATGAGGGTTGGAACGTAGATCGACCGGTAAATTGAGAGCTTCGCCCTTTGGCTCAGCTCCTTCTTCACCACGACAGACCGATACAATGTCCGCATCACAGCAGACGCTGCACCGATCCGCCTGTCGATCTCTCGCTCCCTCCTGCCCTCACTCGTGAACAAGACCCCAAGATACTTAAACTCCTCCACTTGGGGCAAGATCTCCCCCCCGACCCGGAGGGGGCACTCCACCCTTTTCCGACTGAGGACCACGGTTTCAGATTTGGAGGTGCTGATTTTCATCCCAACCGCTTCACACTCGGCTGCGAAACGCTCCAGTGAGAGTTGGAGAGCCCTGTTTGAAGAAGCCAACAGCACCACATCATCTGCAAAAAGCAGGAATGCAATACTGAGGCCACCAAAAAGGACCCCCTCAACGCTTCGGCTGCGCCTAGAGATTCTGTCCATGAAGGTTATGAACAGAATCGGTGACAAAGGGCAGCCTTGGCGGAGTCCTACCCTCACTGGAAACGATTCCGACTTACTGCCGGCAATGCGAACCAAACTCTGACATCGGTGGTATAGTGACCGAACAGCCCGTATCAGGGGGTTCGGTACTCCATACCCACGAAGCACCCCCCACAGAACTCCCCGAGGGACACGGTCAAACGCCTTCTCCAAGTCCACAAAACACATGTAGACTGGTTGGGCGAATTCCCACATACCCTCGAGAACCCTGCTAAGGGTGTAGTGCTGGTCCACTGTTCCACGGCCGGCACGAAAACCACACTGCTCCTCCTCAATCTGAGGCTCGGCTTCCTGACGGACCCTCCTCTCCAGCACCCCTGAATAGACCTTACCAGGGAGGCTGAGGAGCGTGATCCCTCTGTAGTTGGAACACACCCTCCGGTCCCCCTTTTTAAAAAGAGGGATACCACCCCGGTCTGCCAATCCAGAGCCACTCTCCCCGTTGACCACGCGATGTTGCAGAGGCGTGTCAACCAGGACAGCCCCACAACATCCAGAACCTTGAGGAACTCTGGGCGGATCTCATCCACCCCTGGGGCCTTGCCACCGAGGAGCTTTTTAACCACATCGGTGACTTCAACCACAGAGATAGGAGAGCCCACCTCAGAGTCCCCAGGCTCTGCTTCCTCCAAGGAAGGCATGTTGGTGGAGTTGAGGAGGTCTTCGAAGTACTCTGCCCACCGGTTCACAACGTCCCGAGTCGAAGTCAGCAGCACCCCATCCCCACTGTACACAGTGTTAGTGGTGCACTGCTTCCCCCTCCTGATACGTCGGATGGTGGACCAGAATTTCCTCGAAGCCGTCCGGAAGTCGGCTTCCATGGCCTCACCGAACTCTTCCCATGCTCTGGTTTTTGCCTCGGCGACCACCAAAGCTGCGTTACGCTTGGCCAGTCGGTACCCGTCAGCTGCCTCTGTGGTCCCACAGGCCATAAAGGCTCGATAAGACTCCTTCTTCAGCTTGACGGCATCCCTTACTGCTGGTGTCCACCAGCGAGTACGAGGGTTGCCGCCACGACAGGCACCAACCACCTTACGGCCACAACTCAGATTGGCAGCCTCAACAATAGAGGCACGGAACATGGTCCACTCGGACTCAATGTCCCCCGTCTCCCCCGGAACATGGGAAAAGCTCTGTCGGAGGTGGGAGTTGAAACTCCTTCTGACAGGGGATTCCGCCAGACGCTCCCAACAAACCCTCACTATCTGCCAGGGCGGACCGGCATCTTCCCCCACCATCGGAGCCTACTCACCACCAGGTGGTGATCAGTTGACAGCTCCGCCCCTCTCTTCACCAGAGTGTCCAGAACATGCGGCCGCAAATCCGATGACACGACCACAAGGTCGATCATCGAACTACGGCCTAGGGTGTCCTGGTGCCAAGTGCACATGTGGACACCCTTATGTTTGAACAAGGTGTTCGTTATGGACAGTCCGTGACGAGCACAGAAGTCCAATAACAAAACACCACTCGAGTTCTGATCGGGGGGGCCGTTCCTCCCAATCACGCCCCTCCAGGTCTCACCGTCATTGCCCACGTGAGCATTGAAGTCACCCAGTAGAACAAGGGAGTCCCCAGCAGGAGTACTCTCCAGCACACCCTCCATGGACTCTAAAAAGGGTGGGTATGCTGAGCTGCTATTTTGGTGCATATGCACAAACAACAGTCAGGACCCGTCCCCCCACCCGCAGGCGGAGGGATGCAACCCTCTCGTCCACCAGTTGGGGCTCCTTCCCTGCCAGAGAGGTGACATTCCATGCCCCAAGAGCTAGCTTCTGCAGCCGAGGATCGGACCGCCAGGGTCCCCGCCTTTGGCTGCCGCCCAGCTCGCATTGCACCCGACCCCTTTGACCCCTCCCACGGGTGGTGAGACCATGAGAAGGGGGACCCACGTTGCCTCTTCGGGCTGAGCCCGGCCGGGGCCCATGGGTGTAGGCCCGGCCACCAGGTGCTCGCCAACGAGCCCCACCTCCAGGCCTGGCTCCAGAGGGGGGCCCCGGTGAGACCGCGTCCGGGCAAGGGAAACTGAGTACCATCGATTTTATTTTTCATAAGGGGCTTTGTGAGCCGTGCTTTGTCTGGTCCCTCACCCAGGACCTGTTTCCCATGGGTGACCCTGCCAGGGGCATAAAGCCCCAGACAACTTAGCTCCTAGGATCATTGGGACACACAAACCCCTCCACCACGGTAAGGTGACGGCTCACGGAGAGGTGACCGATTAATCGGTTATTAGAATTTTATTTAAATACAGTAATGGCACCAGGCTTAAAAAAATTAAATAATCCAATCAGACCCTACACCGCAACGTGACCTTTCAAACATTGCGCCGGTGTTCCCACCAACAAGCTGCCAGTCTGGCTTCAAGCAGACGCCTGTCAAAGAAAGGAGGTGGTGCTAATGAGCTCACCTAAGGAGAGCCCGGGAACATCTGTGCCTTCTTCAACAGGTCGTGGCCTGGTTGACTTTCATGTTTGCTGCATCACATCAGTGGGGGCGCTTGACTGAAAAGAGGCAGCGCTCGATTTCACGATAGGGCTGCACCGGTCGGTGCCATACGATTGGGTTGTTCATCTGAATAGTTGATCAGGCTACTTTGATGTTGCGGCAAGTCAGTTCGCATTAAAGTCACCTCACAGACACTCTTTGTTGCCTCAAAGTCGACCGATTACAACAACAGCACCAAAACTGGTCTTTTCATGGATTATTCAGCAGGAAAGTATGTTGAGATGATGACATTTGACGGGCATTTCAGAGAATTTAAAAATCTCACCCACACACGCACGCACGCATGCAGGATTGCGCAAAATATGCCCTCCCCAGTATGTTTTCTTTCATGTTGTTCATCATCTGCAGGTTTACTTATTGTATGTATAAATAACATGCACACACCTGACCTTCGAGGTAATCTTGGGAGCATTCACTTTGCCACTGAATGTTGAACGCGCTTGACGGTCCGAGGAAGGATGACCAGTCTCCAGGAAAAACAGCTGTAGGGCAGAACAAAAGGACAAGGATGGACAGGGGGCGGAGGATGATTATTAAATGAATAATGACGGAAGGATACCCAGGTCGCAGACGGAGGACGTTTTCATGCCAATCCTAGTTGAGGTTTTCTGTCAAACCACAGTTCCACTTTGTAGATAATGGATGCCTGGATGTTTAATTAAAACATGCAAACTATGCCGCCTTAGGTACGGCCTACTAGCTTAACGCTAATATGTAATGGAAAATCCATTGACGTGCTTTAAGGTTAGGATCGATAGTCTCTGTGTTGCACGAGTTGTAGACATATAAGTAATCAGTCATACATATACAGTAGGGATGTGAATCTCAGCACTGAGGACGATTCGATACACATCTCGATCCACTGCCAGCGATGCGATACTTAAACGATACATGGAATTTTCTGGCGATACGATGCGATACCTTTCACAGTCGTCACAATGTGATACGATTCGATACACATTAAGTTCAAATCAATGCGATCTGATACGATACAATGCAATTTGTTGCGATATTGTGCAATTAAACATGATGCAAATAAGCAAAGAAAAAAAGCTTTTAAAAAGATGGAATTCAGTATGGTATTACAAAAAGGATACCACTTTATTCCTTATAAACAGTAGAACTTGTAAAACAACTTATTTAAGCCCTTTCACAATTGGGTTTTGTGCAAAGAAAATGTAAACAATTTGGCATCTGAGACTCACAGCTGTTGCTATAGTGTAAACACAAACAGACTATTCTCACTGAGTGTCTTATATGAAATATAATAATAATAATATTCATTCATGAATGAATAATATATATATATATATATATATATATATATATATATATATATATAGCGCAAGATGTCCACCCATCCACTGTAAGTGCAACTCTTTGCGCACTGTAATCTCACTTTGTTGTACACATCGGGAATATGTTTGTAAGTGAACACAGACCTGTCTGGTATTTTATACCTGGGTTCCAAAACGTGCACGAGCTGTCTGAACCCCTCGTTGTCCACCACGCTAAGGCTGGAGGTCTTTGCATATGAAATAAGCAGTGGCCTTAGTTATTTCGCGGCCTTAGTCATTGCGCGGTCACAGTGAGTTGCAAGGGGACTCCCAAAATAAGAGGCAATTTTTTTCTGATCCTGACCTGGTTTACCAAGAGTTTCTCCGGTGTCCGACGAGGAACTGGGCGGGGAAGCGGGGGAGCGGGAGGGAAACTTGTCGGTGATCTGGTGCCATCGTTTTAAGTGCGTCTGCATATTTGTGGTGCTCCCGTTATATGGCTTCTTAGTGCGACATTCCTTGCAAATTACGGAGGTTTTATCAAGCTTTCCATCTTTCTTTTTGAAGCCGTAGTATTTCCAAACATAAGATTTGAATGTTGCGGCTGCATTAAATATAGTAGTTTCCTTGCTGCTGCTTGCACTAACTTCCATAATGTTTCGCTAGTTGTGTACTGGACTGTATGTGACGCACGGCTACCGTCCGTATTCAACACAAAACGCAAAGCAATGATGGTGCATTCATTGCGCCCGAGGAAAGTGCAGATAGGTGACGTTTAACGTGAATAAAACGGCGCTTGAATCGGATTTTACCGATACCCATCAATGCATCGTGATGAATCGCGATTTCACCCGTCAATCGCGTCGTACCCAGTGAATGAGCAGATGCACTCGGATCGCGCACGTGCGCATCGATGTATAGATTAATATCGATTATTTTCCACACCCTTAATATACAGTATCATTTTATCTCCGATGAAAAATGGCCGATATTAGCGCAACTTACTCAGTAAGTAAAGGAAGAGGGAGTAAAAGATCTATTCTTCTTCTTTGGTGCCTGCGTAAGTGTATCACAGTATACTGCCTTCTGGTGGCCAAGACGCATAACTCTACTGCATTATGTATTGTCTTGTAAGAAGAGGATGAACACATAAAACAATCATCTCATCTGATGGACCCATGGAGTTTCATGCTAAAAACATGAACTCATGATACAAAAATGAACTGTGATGAATACATGATTACATTAATTAATAAAACAATCAATGTTAGCCAAAAAAAGTAATTGAAACAAGGGGGAAACGATCATTAAAACATACTGAATAATGATTAAAAACACGCTGAATGCATTATTTTAAAAAAAGAAAGAAGGATGAGCAAAACCCATTCTCTCTCGCTCTCTCTCACAAATACAAACACAAACACACACACACATAAGCACACACACAAAATTAGGCTACTTGAGACTTTATTAGAAAGCGAAGAGCATTTCATTACAAAACAAGCGTGCAATTAACATAACGAGTTGCTTTTGTGGATCTTTGATTAATGAGGATGCTCCCTCATGCAATACGGATGCATTGCGACGCACCCCACTCATCCTCAAGTCCCCCTCCTCCGCACGTACGCAAACACCGAAACACACGCACAAACTCACGCACAGTCTCACACACGCGCACAAAGTATCTAGAGCAAAAAATGAAACGACTGGCAGTTTTCATTTGGAATCAAGCTTAACGTCACTTCATATTACTTGTCATTTCTTGTTCGTGTTAGAAGACGTTGTTTGTGTGCAGCAGCTCCACCGCGGTGCATCAACCCCCCCAGTTGTGGAGCTTTGCTGGCGCTGATTAGAATGCGTCACGAAAAAGGCGAATTGAAGTGGAGGGCTACCTAACAGGTGAGACAGAGCCTGACCTGCATCATAAAACGTAAAAAAACAAACGTTAATTAAAATCTGTTTTCAATGTTAGTTCTCTGCTCACTGCCATCAATTGATTTTCCTTTCGCATCCTCCACACTTTCACTGTCAAAACTGTAGAATTTGCATATTTACCGCTCAAAAGTGGGTTCCTTCAGTCTGCGTTATTGCATCATACTTACCGGTATTTCGAAAATTTCAGTGAGTTTTATTTTGTTGGTTTTCATTCATTTGAAAAGGCTTCATTTTAATTTCGTTTCAATTCATTTTAGGAGGACTGGAACGACATTGAATTCTTTTATTTTTGTACAGGGGATTTCTTGTGTACAAGCTTAAGACGCAGATGGATGGGTGAATGGATAGACGGCTACATGGACAGACAGACAGATACATTCGATTCGAGGGACGGAGCCCCATCCACCTTGGGGAGGGCGTCCACAGCAATTCACTGACTGTTCCATCTTTTTTACGGCAGCCTTGATTTACGATGACGGAGCTTTGAACATCAGGTCAGTAAACAACACTTCATCAGTTTTTAATGTCGGGCTCCTCATTTAATGGCACGTACAATGTTCTATTTGCCTCGTAAATGTGGAACCTGACTCCAAGGGCAGGGCCTCACCACCCACGAACCTCACCGCATTGCTGACCGGGAAACTTTCCATCCAGTGTGGATTCATCCTCACTCGAGTCGCATCGGTGCGTATGTGTCGGCCGCATCATCCTGAGAGCTGTTGATCCTCTCACGTGGTGAAAAACGAGAAAGAGATTGGCGAACCCATTTAAGAATTCTTGTCTGTCATGAGGTTCAGACTTGGTTCGTCTCACAAGTATGAGTGGGTGGAGGGGAGGGGAGGGGGGGTTCTCAAAAAGTAATATTTGTTCTTCGTGAAGATAATGAATCTATGCCTGTTATATGGTTTGTCTACATATGTAGCTTCAGAAAACTGTTGCGCAGTCACCACAGTAGATGCTAATCATTAGCCCGAGGAGGTTCGCATTGTAGGTTAGTTGTCACGTCCCAGAGGCGAAGTGATCGCTTCAAATACACGTGTCATTCTTTTTTTGATGTTTATCTTGACAGTAACGGAAGAGCTACAACAAACAGCTCAGGTCATTCGTATCTCAAGGCGCCACTATTTTTCTTATTTTTCTGAGGCCAAACGGTTGCAATCATTGGGAAAGTGAGCTGTGTCTAATATTTCATCCGTTTCTTTGATACGATGCAAGCAATGTCATCTTCTTGCCGCCTCTCATGTCAACGTGTCGAAAACTTCACGTTTCATCTTGGCGGCCTTTGATCACATTTTAAACATTTTTTTGGGGGGAAATCATCGTCGTGTGAACCATGTCGGCCACCCTTATCCGTGCCCCCACCTCACCCGTTTCATCCCCAGGTGGGGGAGGTGCGCCATCATTCTGATCAAGGTCTTGGTAGACTTGCATGTCAACCACGGATGGGGGGCGGTGGGACAGGCGTGAGTATCGAGGACCCCCCCCCCCCCCCCCAGCCGCTGACCAGTGTCGCCATGCTGCCGGAATGCAAGCAGTCGTCTTCTTAGCGACTAATTGCCTTTGCTGGTCGGGCCGCTGAGACTTTTCATGTGCGGGGTTTTGCACTAATTAATTGAGATTTCAGGAGGAGGCAGAAGAAAAAAAAGGATGTGAACCGAGATGTTCCCACTCCAGAGCTCGTTAAGATTGCTTGAGATTTTGGTTCTGATTTTTTTGTAATTAAGGCCAGTGAAAGGAGGAGGAACAGAGATCAATCATGATTATATGAGTTACTTCACTTATAAAGGACTCTCTGGATATTGTATTTCAGACTGCATACCACTAAAACAAAGAAGTGCTGTATTACATATTTTTAAAATGTCTGACTCAGCGAAGAAAAAAACAAATACTTAACCACGGTCATGAAAATCATGAGAGAGCATTCAGCATCATTTGGTCCTTTAAATCAGACTCTTTCAATTCATTGTGTGTGTTTATTTGGTCATATTCAGCAAATTAACTCGAGGGGAGACTGTCACAAAAAGCGCAAAAGCAAAATGGAGATGGTGAGTATAATAGAACTAGCTTCCAAAGCTAAGACACAGCAACATGTTAGCTTCTGATTATTTTGATCATTTCTAGCTGCAAATACTCAAATGTTAAAATGACAATTCATGCGAGGAGACTGAGGACACTGGTACAGCAAAGCGGAGACTGTGGAGTTTCACGCTACAGCAGCTAGAGCTAAAGGAGCGACGCATTAAGCTAATGTTAGCGCTTATTTTGGTCATTCCTAGCCATTTAAACGTTAAAGAGAAATCTTTTCATCGAATGAGTGCGAAGAAGCGTTTTTTACCACCCCCCGTTCTCCTCCAATCAAATTGAGCCCAAACGCAAAGAGCAAATCAGAACTACCGTTGCGACATCATTACCCAAATAATTTGCTTTATTCAACATAGAAGATTCCTTCACACAAGGTAACAAAACAGACAACGGATTTTCGTTTGAAATGAAAAAAAGTAAAATAAACCCACATTTTATTGCACTTTTAAGTTATAAGAAAATAAAATTCTAAGTGAATGAAACAAATCACAAAAAATCCCTTTAAGGTTTTTTTTCCTGTCCGTCTGTCTCGTCTTTTTTTTGCCAGGCAGTTTAAACTGAACTGAAAAAAAAGGACATTAAAAAAAAAGAAACAACAAATCTGATTCATCAAACCAGACCATAAATTAAACAGCGGGAGAAAAACGAGGAGCAAGAGCAAGATTGTTTTGTTTTCTTGTTTGTTTTTTTGTTTACTATACAGTGTTACAACCACTTTTTCACAGTTCAGCTTGTGACTTTTGGAGAGAGGTTTTGGCTACAAGGTTCACCTTTTTTTTGGACCACCGTGTGTAACACTTGATCTTAACGGGTGGGCAGGCCCTCCACGGACGACAACCAAACATACGGCAGGATGTTTTTTGTTGTTGTTATTTTCCTATGAAATCCCATAAAGTGCGTGTGTATGTGTGTTTTTGTCCATGCAGCATTGATTCATTCCCGCCGGTTGTCCCGAGGAATGTGTTCACAAGTTGTCCGCTAGCACGCTAACACTCACGCTTCCTTCTTGTAATTCGCAGGCGATCCCGTCCCCTCCGCCTCGTAGAGGCACGTTTGGCTCAAGTCTCAGTGGCGCCCCCCCCCAAAAAAAGTAGGATGTTTACTATTTTGTCTTCTTTTCTCCCCTCTCAAAAACATGAAAGTTCAATTTGGAATTTCACCTGGGACTAAAACGTCACAGCAAAAAAAAAAAAAAAAAAAAAAAAAAAAGAGTTGCAACTATTTCCATCCCCCGGTTCATCTAGCAGCATTAGTACAGTTTGGCCACGGGCTGGGAGGTGGCAGGTGGCAGGTGGGTGGTGGCGACGGTCTTGAGAAGCGGGGTGGGGGGGGGGGGGGGCTGGGGGGGTGTCCAGGCCGGGCTCGGAAGGGCGGAACCCTCGACCGAAAAATTGAGTTTAGCTTTGACTTTGTTGTTTCAGTGGCGACATGGTTGATGGCACCAGCTGCACAGCATCGACATTCCCGTTTTGTTTTTGTGTCTTCCAGTTTGACACGGATCAGAATACCATACCACCACCACCAGTTGGACTGGGGGGAATAAAAAAAACAGTAATTATGTTCCTGGAGAGATCTGGCCTTGGAAGGCTGGAACGCATCCCCAGATGGACTCAAGAATTTCTGAATTGAGTTTTGCCCCACGCCCGTAGAGAAGTGGAAGTCGGTGGGAAAGGGGAGCTGCAGCAGAGTTCCACACACTCCAGCTGGAATGAAACGACTTTGGTGCCGCTGTTGATTTCTTTTCAGCCCGGTAGAGATGTGATGGGGAAACGGAAGTCGTCACCATGGAAGGTCGGACTGAAAAACTCTGGAGAGCATTCATGTTCCTTGTACTGATTCCTCCCCTGTTAGATTTGGTAAAAATTTAGGAAGCTGGAGCACACAGCCAGACTGAGAAAAAAAACATCCTGATGTTCCTGTTCCTTTTTCCTTTTGTGGCAGGAGGTTGGTTGTCGGGGACAGGGGACAGCAGATTTACGAGCTTCCAAAGGTTTAAATGGGCACCAGCTGTACTGAAAAACAGAAATAACATTCCTGTTCCCTCCTTTTCAATTCCAAGCCAAACTGGAACAGGCCTCGCTCAACTGGAAAACTTTGGACAGCATTGGCTTTCCTGTTTACAGTTCGTATTTGTGGAGACTTGATGGGAGATTGGTGGGCCGCAGACTGAGGAGACTGGAACAGACCACCACGGTTAACCAACAGCAGCACTGATGTTCTTGTTCCTGTGGGAGGTTGGTCAACGGGGCGGAGTGGAATCAGAATAAAGACATATAGAATTCCTCGCCATGGAAAGTTGGAGTAAAAACTTGTTCCTGTTTTTCCCCTCCAACTGAATGCCTGGGATGGTGGAAAACAACCAAAACCACTTTGGACAGCATTGCTAGCGATCCTGTTCCTGCCCCCCCCCCAGACAAACAATGAGGGTGGGGTGGGGTTGTTCTAATACTGGGATTCGTTGCCGTTCGCAACACAAAGGCGATGGAAAAATCAGATTTTGAAATTCACAGTTGATGACGTTGAGGTTCAGCGGAACAGGAACGGCAACAAAATGGGTTGAAATTCCACCCGAGATCCCAATCCTTAGGAGGCCTCGGAGGTGCTTCTCTCGACACGACAACAATCGGCCCTGTGATCGTGGGGTAGATTGGTGTCAGTTTGCTTTTTGGGACCCCCTGGCCCCACCACCCCAAACCCGCCTCATCCACCCCCTTCCTGCCCCCACCGTAACAACAGTGCGTTCACTTCATGTCCACGTCAAAGTCAAGCACGAGCAGCTTGGTCTCCTCTGTGCCGTTGCGGCTGCCCACGGCGCACACCAGCTTGGTGTTGGATGCCCGTATGCGCCAAACCACACCCCCGCTGCCGCCGCTTTCCAGCGTCACCAGGTTGCGGATGAACTCGCCCGTCTTCAGGTCCCACAGCTTGACCGTGCCGTCGTCCGAGCTGGTGATCACAAAGTTCTTGTTGAACTGCAGGCACGTGACGGCGCTCTGGTGCTTGTGTGGACCTGTGAGACAAGACGAGACTATTAGATCAGACAAAATGGATGCCGGCGTTCGATTCAGATCATTGTTGTTATGGCAGGGCCATCACAACGTGGCACATGGTGGCACATGGTGGCCGAGCAAAAATGGCATCATGTTCCCACTTCTGTCTGACAAGCGATTCCCCAAAAAGGTAGGCGGTTGCGGAGCGAGGCTTTTGCGCGTGTGCCGCCGTCACCGAGACTTGTATGTATGTGAGGCTTCAAATCAAAATGGCGGCGCCTGCTGGCTTTCGAGCCAGCGAGAGGCCTGAAAGAGATATCTTCATGCCAAACACAAACGGCGCTTATAGCCGCCGTTGCCATGGCAGCAGGATCCATTCGCGGTTCGTTCAAAGACGGCTGTAGGGCACTCAATTGATGCGCTTTGTCCACCTATTGTGTCATTAAAGGTAATGAATAGCAGGCATTGTTCACTGACCTAATTATATAACCTCCAAAGACCCTCCCCCCAATCTCAGACATCAACATCCGCCCAAGGCTCACCACCATGCCACATTGCAACCCCCCCAACCCCATTTGTTTTATCCTACTGGTAACTAAGGACAGAATTTTTTGAGCCACTTCCTGTGAGCCGCCAGCGGAGTTCACGGAAACATCAAAAGCGATGTCATCAGCTTTGTTTGCACATGCAGACAAACACGCTCGCCGTGTTTGGCTTGGACCGGCCCAGTTCTTGATTTGTCACTTCATGACACAAACGAGACTTATCACTTAGGGCTGAACAACGAATTAGAGTCCAATCTAATCGTAAAGACTAGGACCTTTGAATCCCACAATATTGAGAGGGGGAAAAAAATTGCGTGACATGATTTTTTTTCTCTCAAAATTGCACAGCCTTTGTCCACACTATGGTCTGTGAATGCCCCTAATGACTCCGAACCCACCTTGCAGCGTCTGCAGGCACTGGCCCGTCTTGATGTCCCAGATCTTGACGGTGGAGTCGGCGTTGCCCGATACCAGGATGTTGTCTTTGAGCTCCATGCCGCTGGTGAGCGACTGGTGGCCGGTCAGCGTGTGGATGCAGTTGCCCGTCTCCACGTCCCACACTCGGATGGACGTGTCCAGCGAGCCGCTCACCACGTGGATCCCGTCGAACTGAATTCCAATAAACAGATCCGCTTTCAGCTTTTGTGGCCGTTTCGTCACCACGACGCCGTCTTGGCGGCTCACCTGTAGCGAGTACACCCGGTTGGTGTGGCCCTGCAGCGTGTGGAGGCACGTCTCCGTCTCGGGGTCCCAGACTTTGACCATGAAGTCGTAGGCACCGCTGACCACCCGCCGTCCATCGTACTGGACGCAGCGCACGGCCGCCACGTGCCCCATGAGGACGTGTAAACACTGGCCCGTGTCGATGTCCCACACGCGCAGCGTGGCGTCCCGAGAGCCGCTCACCACCCTGGTGGCACAAAAATCACCGCAGCCTCGCCTTAATGATCACGGTTGCTGAAATGTAGAATCGGATCAATTGTGACAAAGTTGCCCCGACACCATTTTTTTCGTCAAATGGGAGTTAATTGCTTGCCAATCAATTCACTGTTCAACGAATTGACTGACTGCCATTTTAATTCAGGCACCTTCATTTTAACCATTGGTGGGTGTGTCACCCCCCCAAAAATGTTAGTCCAACTAACTGTTGTTTGTTGTCACTCACCTAAATTTGTATTCTCGCTAATGAAACGATTTAGGGAATTAACCGATTAGCCAACCGACTGTATGACCAAGAAACCAGCTCACCGCCTAGCCAACTAAAGAACTCCCGCCCGACCGAGTTTATTCCGGTTCATCCAACAAACTAACAAGACAACTTACTGACTGACCTCTTTATTCAATCGCCTTCATTCGTAACCTTTTGGCCGTTGCATCACCTTCTCAAGAAATGTGAATCCCGCTAATTGATTGTAATTAAGATAAGATAACCTATCCTTTATTTGTCCCACAATGGGGAAATTTACAGCCTCCAGCAGCAAGAATGTATGTAGAAAGAAGAAGAGAGAAAAAAACCCAACAACAAACATCTTTCAATTAAATACAATATAAACACAAATGGATAAATCGCAGTACTATTTACAATTTACCTTCACATCATTTAATTATTATTATTATTATGATTGCTAGTTTTTATTCATCAGCCTGACAGCAGTCGGTAGGAACGAGCGTCGGTATCTCTCCTTCTTGCAGCGCGGGTGTAACAGTCTCTGGCTGAAGGAGCTACCAAGTGCTGTCAGGGCGGGCTGGAGGGGGTGGTAGGGACTGGCCATCATAGCTTTTAGCTTAGTTAGCATCCTTCTGTTGCCCACCTCCTCCAGAGTGTCAAGGGAGCAACCCAGGACAGAACTGGCCTTCCTGACCAGTCGCTCCAGTTTCTTTCTGTCCCGGGCCGAGATGCTGCCTGACCAGCAGACAATGCCATAATAGATGGCCGAGGCCACCACCGAGTTATAGAACGTCTTAAGGAGTGACCCCTGAACCCCAAAATACCTCAGTTTCCTGAGTAGGAAGAGTCGGCTCCGTCCTTTCCTAATCAGGGTGTCCGTGTTTGTGGACCAGTCCAGTTTGTCGTTGAGAAGAACACCAAGGTACTTGTAGGAGGTCACCCTCTCTATGTCCATACCCTGGATGTTCATCGGTGCTGGTGAGGACTTTTTCCTGCAGAAATCCACAACCAACTCCTTAGTTTTCCTCGGGTTGATCTGGAGGAGATTCTGCTGGCACCAGTCCACAAAGTCCTTTGTCAGTCCCCTGTACTCCCGATCATCCCCTTCTGTAATGAGGCCAACAATCGCAGAGTCATCGGAGAACTTCTGAAGGTGGCAGTTTGGGGTGTCATGTCTGAAGTCCGAGGTGTAGAGGATGAACAGGAATGGAGCCAGAACAGTCCCCTGCGGCGCTCCAGTGCTGCAGAGAAGCCGGTCCGACTCACAGCTCTGCAATCTTACGTACTGCGGCCGATTTGTGAGGTAATCTATGATCCATGCTGTGAGATGGTGGTCCACTCCGGCGTTCTGCAGTTTGCCTCCCAGCAAATTGGGCTGGATGGTGTTGAAGGCACTGGAGAAATCAAAGAACACGATTCTCACAGTGCTCCCAGCCTTCTCCAAGTGTGACAGCACTGAGTGGAGGAGGTAGATAATGGCGTCTTCCACGCCGATGCCAGGCTGATAGGCAAACTGCAGCGGGTCCAGTGACGGGCTCACCAGCGGTCGAAGGTGGGCGAGGATGAGTCTCTCCAGCGTCTTCATCAGGTGAGACGTCAGCGCCACCGGTCTGTAGCTGTTCAGCTCCTTAGGGTGGGGGGTCTTGGGCACTGGGACAAGGCACGAAGTTTTCCACAGCTGTGGAGCTCTGCCCAGCTTCAGGCTCAGGTTGAAGATGTGCTGGACAATGTTACACAGCTGGTCAGAGCAGGTCCTGAGGAGCCGGGAACTGATCTTGTCCGGACCTGCTGCCTTCCTCACATTCATCTTCCTCAGTTGGTTCCTTACCTGCTCTGTTGTGACGGACAGGCAGGAACCAGGTGACATACTGGGTTGATGAGAGCTGGTCGAAAGAGGAGGGGGAGGAGAAGAAGTCCTCAGTGAGAGAGGTTGCAGTTTGTGGTTGGGGGAAGGGACAGACGACTGGTCGAAACGGTTGAAAAAATGGTTCAGTCCATCTGCCCAGTCCTTGTCCTTCTCGACCACTGTCTTTGGGCTGTCATGGCCTGAGATGGTTTTCAGGCCCCTCCAGACACCAGTGACATTGCTGGCCTGTAACTGGTCCTCCAATTTCATCCTGTATAACTTCTTCCCCTCCCTGATCTTTCTTCTCAGCCGAATCTGCACGGCCTTCAGCTCCTCTCTGTTTCTCGACCGAAAAGCTCTCTTCTTCTCCTTCAGCAGGGTCTTTATGTCAGGATTAATCCATGGTTTGTTGTTGGAAAAACACCGCAGAGTTCTGGTGGGTACAGTGTTCTCCTCACAGAAGTTTATATAATCCGTAATGGTGTCAGTGAGTGCATCAATGTCCTCCCCATGAACCTCGCTGGAGAGTTCCCACCTGGTTGTCGCGAAGCAGTGTCGCAGAGCATCTTCAGCTTCCGATGACCATTTCTTGACCATTCTGGTCACAGTTGGTTGCTTGTGCACCAGGGGTTTGTACACAGGCTCGAGAAATACCAAGTTGTGGTCTGCTCTTCCAAGAGGGGGGAGGGAGAGGGGTTTATATGCCTCCTTGGTATTGGCATAAAACAAGTCCAAAATATTATTGTCTCTAGTGGCACAGGTTACATACTGCTTGAAGGTTGAAAGGGAGGACGACAGAGAGACATGGTTGAAGTCCCCAGAGATGATCAGCAGGGCGTTGGGGGACTGTGTTTGCAGCCTGCTCACGACAGTCATCAGGGCATCACACGCTGCATCACTAACAGTCATCAGGGCATCACACGCTGCATCACTATTAGCCGACGGGGGGATGTACACTGGGGATTAACCTCCGCATCCCGACCCAAACGCTAACCATATAGTTTTTTTTAATGAACAGCGTAATTTTCATTCTTTTGCTGCTTTGACAACTTGGAACTCAAAGCACCTCTATTCTGCTTTGCACTTGGAAGTACCAAAAAACAAACAAACAAACCCAAACTAAAAGCTTCAAAAAACTTCACCTGAGGCCCTCGAGCTTGCAGAATGGAGACAGCATTTTTAGAGACCGTAGAAGATAGCGAAGAGTCCTTAGGGTGGATGGCTTACACAAGTTTGTAAACAGTTGCATCGAGCACATCTATTGGTGTATTCAAAATTTGAGGCCCTACCGGTCTCAGTTTGAGGGCGCGCATTCCTTGATAATCTACTACGTTGCGCCGTTAGTCTACAGGCCTTGCAGGGAAGGAAAAGGAGGGGAAAAAAAAGCATGCCGTCTAATTACAAACGGCCTCATGACATGGGGAAGAAATACCCGCCGTGTTACTAGTGTCTCTTTTCAACTCGCAGTCATCCCACCGAGCCAGTGATCAAAAGCTACACAAAACCTCGGCGGGCCCTGGGGCGCAAAGAGCACTTTGGAGCCTCCCCGGTGTAATTGTGGAGTGAATGAGTGAGTCTGGGGGGTGGGGGGGTGGGGGTCCTTCTGTTTAATGGCCACCATGCTCACATTCACGTTGACACAGATGTTCTTTTGGTCTGTCAGGTTGCAGCTGCCATTAAGCCGAGAAAACAACAACATTAGCCGAAAGCTTGTTACTTCCTCCGAGCAACTTTTTGACTTTTATTTGCTGGTTTGCCAGCAGGATGAGTACCACCCCCTCCCAAAACAACAAAAGAAAAATACTTGACATGCGTTTTTTCCCTAAACAACTTTGCAAAAGGGGCAACGAGGGCCAAGAAGGAATTACAATTTGGATAAAAGGTGCAGAACAAGTAATCTTCCCCCTTTTACCTTTGCCAAGAGCAAAAAGTCAAGGATGAGCGGTGCTGGTTTGTTTGCTGTCAACTTAGCTTTCCAAATCCAAATTTTAAGCCCTATTGCAACCATAACAAAAATTGCGGTGCATGACGCTAACTGTAACCATACGCCTGGTTTTGAACCTTGAAGGGGAAGGTTTTTTACGTCATTTGCATACCAGCGGGAGTTGCATCTC
Organism: Hippocampus zosterae; assembly: GCF_025434085.1. NCBI lineage: Eukaryota > Metazoa > Chordata > Actinopteri > Syngnathiformes > Syngnathidae > Hippocampus > Hippocampus zosterae. The sequence continues at coordinate 3,739,831 of NC_067463.1, read as the reverse complement.
TGGTTTGACTTGAGGTGTGGGCTGGGATTGGATTATTGAGGTAAGGCTAAAAATTCTCTCCAACCCTGCACAAAAATAAAAATGTCTGGTCCAGGACCCTCACTATCAGTATTCTAGGGCCAGGAACCTCACCCTAGCCCAATCCCACACCCATTTCTTGGCAGACACCCTAACCATACACCTGGTCCTGGACCTAACCACAACAATATTTGAGGTCCAGGACTTTCCAAACCTAACACTAACCCTAAATGTATTTATGGCACGGGATGCTAAGACCAACCTCATATCTGGTCCAGTGACAGAACCCCACCCATAAACCTATTTCTGGTACTCAATCTTAGCCGTAACCATATCTCTAGGCCAGGACCCCATTCCCAGTCCAAACGCAATATCAACCATTAACCCAAACCCTAATTGTGGTCCAGGACACCAACCCAAAACTCAAACCGTTCTTCGAGTACAGAACATCAAGCCTAGAGTACTGGACCCCTTACCCCATAACATTTCTGGACCCAAATCTAACACCGAACCATATTTTTGATTTAGGACCGTAACCCAAAACACATTTCAGGTGCGGGATCTGAAGAAGCCTCAAGCCGCATTTCTCATCAAGTGCCGGAACCCCGATGGTATATTAAGTCCATTACTCTAACCCTAACTCAGTATTTCTGGTGCAGACACAAAACCTAACCCCATCCCAACTTTATTTCTGGTCCTCGACCCCCAACCCCAAACCAGAAGAGTCCCGCAGTGTTTGAGGTTTTGCGGCAGGCGGCCTCACCTTTTCTCGTGCAGATGCATGCAGCGCACTGTTGAGGTATGCCCGTAGAGGGTGTGGATACATTCTCCCGTCTCCGCGTTCCAGACCTTGAGCGTGCGGTCAGTAGAGCCGCTGATGATGATGTTGTCGCGCATCTGCGACGACCACACGCCGCCCGTGTGGCCCACCAACGTCCTCAGACACTGTGGGGAGGGAAGTCGACATTTCTTTGCGAAAAGCCACGTATAACATGACATTTGAATGTTATAACCAAGAAGGCGTGCATTTTCCATGATTTGACAAGTGCACCCTCCCGCCCTCCCCACCCCCAAAAAAAAGACGAGTCTCTCATTCATTCTCATTAGGCACGCAAGATTAGCAATTGATTAGCACGTTCAGGGGAAATCCTTATGATCAATTGGATTTGCGCGGTTTGTCTCCATTGTGTGCCTCTATTACAGGGTCTTCAATGTCGTCAATTAAAAGCGCGTGGGTTGAGGCTGCTGTTATGTACAACATGGGAACGTAGCAGCTTTGTCGCAAGGCACAAAGGATTTAGTGCGGGGAGTGTGCGCAAGATTACAGTGCAACCTGTGCCAAGTTCTCTGTCCTGTGATTAAAGCACTTGCTGCGCCGCATGACGGCACCGCATAGGGCAAATCCCGCTCGACTTCAGCTCAGTGAGAATAGAAACGACTGCGCTCGCTGAGGAATGATGTGATAGCAACATATGCTTATATGCACTCTTTAGTTCTTTCCGAGAACAGACTTGGTTAAAACGAAATGACCTGCAATTACCCAGATCACGACTGTTAATTATTGTGTTGCAAAGATTGATAGGTTATGCGGCACAATCGGCAAGATCCAATTTTGAATGGTGTTTCTGAGGGAAATATTCCCAGTCCGTTTACTTCCCAGATTGCGAGAAGATTTCTAGGGTCACACCCTCCGTTCTTGGCCTGGGTGGGACTTTCCTTTTCTAAAATCAACGACAACCTTGCACTGAATTTGCATTCATTTTCCATCAGGTCATTTAGAAGCCATAAGCAGAGTTCCTCAGGACGGTACTCGGCCGAGGTCCACTAATTTTTCGCAAGATCAGATCGTTTGGAGCGGACTTCTTCAGGGCAGTCTTTGAGTTCCATTCATTTGTTCCGCAGCAAAGTGGTCAATGCCCATTTGTTTTCTCTGCATCCACCACTGGCACTCTCCAAGATATTCTACCAACTTTTCCCGGTGGTGTGGAAGCCGGGTGAATCACCCTGGCACTTTCTTCCATTTCAACTGGCCAGATGACCCGATATATTGGTTCAAGTATGTAAAACGGCACGATCGAGCACTTAAACAGCCCGTGACAGACTGCGAAGAAATGCTGACTGTGTGGAAGGCGGTACATGCAGATGGTGCTAATCTCAATGTATCTTTTACGCTTTTTATTGGCACGGACAGGCAATTTGAGCCAAAATGGTCGGCTGGGTTTAATTCCACTCCCTCTCTTTCTCATTCCCGTTGAAGCCGGACGTGAGCTACAGGTCCAGCAGTGGGTAAATTCGCAGCACGTCATTGAAACCGCGTCATAGTTTTGCCAATAAACACACAAGGAAGACGTACGTCGGTATGCGATGATAAAGACCACAGAGGATTGTTATTTAAAGCTGCGTAACAACGGCGGCGCTGCGATCATTTACAACAAATTCCTCACGTTCCATTTCCGCAGCGCTTTTTTCCCTTTTGTTAGCGACGCACAACGCTGTGCAACAGCAACAGCTTGGAATACCAACGCCGCTTGCCGACGTGCTGCGACGTTAGATAGCACTGATTGTCGATGAGCTAGGGGGTGCAGTTCCCCTTGCAACTAACGTCAACTAGGGTTAGCTTGAACAGGTTGAGTGTTACGGAAAATAAGTGCACGCGTCATTGATTCAAATATCGGACTTTGTGCTGCTAGCGAAGGATCATCTTTGCTCAAGTGTTCAACCACAATCACTTGATGACGGACTGTCCACCAGTCCCACCGTCGGCAGGAGTAGGCTTATCCTGAGCGAGGATAAATCCAGAGTGTAACCCCATAGAGGTCGCAGAAATAACTAGAAGATGACTGATGAAATACATGAAAAGGAACCAATGAATATCAGGCATTCCTTTTGAATTGTGGTTCAACAGAAAAATGCCTTACGAAAATTTGTGAGTGAAAAAGGCCCCGGACAAAAAATGTTGGTGCCACCCAAAGACGGGATTGTAAATTTGACCACGGGGGCGTGTTCAACCGAGTTGTCTTCTAATTAGCATCGCAGGAGTTTTCAAATTTGTTTTCAAAGTCGGTCTGCTTATTTTAAGTGTGTAGTCAAGTCAAGTCAAGTCAACAGTATTTATAGAGCACTTTCAAACAGCCATCGCTGCATACAAAGTGCTGTACATGGAGCGATTTAACATATACAATAAACAGTAAGACGAATCAGTAATAAGTAATAAGTAATAAGGCGGTAGAAAGCACCAAGCAGTAAAACCAATAGCAAATCTAAGTCATGCTGAGTCAAACGCCAAAGAATACAAGTGAGTTTTGAGGAGGGATTTAAAGATGGGCAGCGAGGAGGCTTGCCGAATGTTCAGTGGGAGGTCATTCCAGAGAGATGGACCAGCAACAGAAAAGGCTCGATCCCCTCTGAGCCTCAGTTTAGTTCTTGGTACGTCTAGCAAAGACTGGTCCACAGACCTGAGGCGCCGGGCAGGGGTGTAGGGGCGTATGAGCTCAGAGAGGTAAGGTGGCGCGAGATTATCCAGAGATTTGAAAACAAAGAGGAGGATCTTAAAAATAATTCTAAAATGAATGGGGAGCCAGTGAAGGGATGCCAAAGTAGGAGTTATATGCTCCCTCTTACGAGTACCAGTCAAGAGGCGAGCAGCGGCATTCTGTACCAGCTGAAGGCGCTTGATGGAGGACTGGCTGACTCCAAAGTACAGGGCGTTGCAGTAATCGAGCCGGGATGTGACAAAGGCATGAATTACTGTCTCAAAGTGTTCATGTGTGTACCTCACTAAACGCAGACTAGAGGAAGCGAAGGAGATCGTTGAGACAGAGCTAACAATTTTGCTCATGTGCCGAGATGGACAGTCGAATGCTCATTATTCAGTTGTAAATCTTTCGCCATTCTCATCCGTCTTTTGTACACAAACACAAGACTTACCTTCCCCGTGATAGCCGACCAGACTTTGAGCGTGTTGTCGTCGGAGCCGCTGACGATGCGGTTGCCGCAGAACTGGAGGCAGGTGATCACGTGGTCGTCGTGACCTTTCAGCACCTGAGTGGAGAGAGAGAGAGAGAGAGAGAGAGAGAGAGAGAGAGGCCAATAGCTTTTACAACATCAAAGAACCATCTTAAAATGTCAGGAAGCGCCGCAGGTGTTGTAGCCGGCACCGCATGCCGTGACCGGTCACGTCATCTTTCAAGTCGACAGGTGGGTTGTGGCTACTACCGCATGCTCAGCCCAGCGCAGGCATTTGAGGCCCTCCTCTACTCCAATTATTGTCTAATATCTGCTGCCGGATGAATACACTTAACGGAGTAAGAGTTTGTCAGTGAGAAGTTTCCGGTCCTGTTAATTTTCTGCAAGATAAAAGCTCATTAATTTGAAGCAAAATGCCAGCTTGGAGTAACCGAGTTATCAATCCGGCTCGTCCCGTTCCCACGCCCCCCCCCCCCCCCCCCCCGCCCCCCGTGGAGCTCATCAGGGAAGTGTTTTCCGCCCATGAGTTTTCATCTTATAAATTTGAATACTTTGGTCAATATTGGAGGACTCCTCTCCTTAAAGTTAAGCGTCACCCTCAGTGAGGTCCATTCCTTTTCTACGAGATGTTAATTTAGCAATTTAAAGGATTGGTGAAAATGAAATCGCTATCGTCTGGTGATTTGAGATCGCCTCAGGGGCCATTTCTTTTCTGCCAGACTGATATGGAGGAAAATAAAAATGAAAATGCTCCCGGGGGGGGGGGGGGGGGGGGGGGGTACTAGAGGTCCCCGCTCCTCCGGTTCTTGTCAATCTTGTGGTGCCAGATGTGTGCAGTTCGAAGGAGCTTATCAGGGAACAAATCAAAGTCATTTCGTCCATCTTGCGAGAGGTTCTAAATGCCTGCTGTCTGGGGCCGTTTCGTCACTGTCACCTGATTGGCCGACAGCGACGCGGCTGCATTGGCCCACATCCTGGCTTTGTGCGAGGCGGCCGGCGCAGAGGTTGTAAAAACACAGGTTTGTACAATAAACACAAAACATAATAGTGTTTTACGACAACGGTGGAGTTGCTCATGGAAATGGCTGAGGTCCACTAACTTTTTCAAAGATTTACCTTTGATCAATGGGTGGGGAGGAAAAAACAACAAAAAAAAAAAGCTACCTTGGGTGATTTAAGATCCCCTCTCCTCCAGTTAGTGTCTATTCTGTGCTGCCTGATGTAGGCACTCTTCCAGGGGCTGTGAGTGAACCCGGGCTTGATGATTTTCCTCTTCTTGATGGGTAAAGGCTCATCGATGCCTGGTGGCGGAGAAGTACGAAGTACAAGTTGACTTTTTCATTCTATAAAACTTGAAAGTGACATGGTTGCTGCACAGAATGAAGCAGTCACCTTCTTCCCGGCATTTTTCCCGCCACAGCAAGTTGTCCTCGGCCAGAATGCGCCAGTAGCGACACGTCTGGGCGGCTTGGAGGAGATCCTTGGGCTCCAGGAACGACAGCACGTACAACGCCAGCTGTGGGAACGGCGAGGAAGAAAAGTGAGAAAGGCGCATTCGAGGTAAAAAAAAAGGCACCTAAAGCCAAGAATGTGCTATACGAACATGAGTGAATAAGGATGACATGGACCGAAAGGATAAACACTTCATTGCAGGTCTTCATGGAAAATCCGGAGACCAGCGCGAAGCATCGCGTGACAAATTTAGCATGTGGTTAACACATCCCAAGGCTAATTTGCCAGCGCCAGTTTCAACGACAGCGAGAAGATGTATTTTCACGCTGCAACAAAACATCTTAGGGCAGCCCGGGTGACGGCCATATTTCTTTCCATTGCATTTTCATGAATAATTTGTAATAATTTACCTTTCTAATGTGTTTTTTCCACTGTAATTTCTTTGGGATGCCCTCCCCCGTATTTTTCCAAATGTTTCAGCTGGAGCTCAGAGAATAAACCAATTTTGTCTTCATTTAAAATATATATATATATATATATATATACATACAGTTATTTTACAAATTTGTATCGTGAATAGTTATTGTTGTTAACATCCAACAACATCCCAGAACAAAGCACAACTTTTTGGGCCCTATATTTTGTGAAGGAACACGGAATAACAATAACAAAAAAAAGCCCACCATCTCGGACTGAACTCAGTGTTAAGTGGTCTTTTTAAATCCTTGATCAGGTAGAGCGAATTTACAATGGGGTGCGCGCTGCTCAACACGCATCTCGAGTCCTCTTTGAGCCACCGTGACTGTCGCGAGGCAGCCCCGCGGTCGGATTAGAGCTAGCGACATGTCAGGTGTTTCCATTCAAGAGCTTGATGTCTGACACAAAGAGGTAAAAGAGAACGCGGCGCGCGTGTGTGTGTGTGTGTGTGTGTGTGTGTGTGTGTGTGTGTGTGTGTGTGTGTGTGTGTGTGTGTGTGTGTGTGTGTGTGTGTGTGTGTGTGTGTGTGTGTGTGTGTGTGTGTGTGTGTGTGTGTGTGTGTGTGTGTGTGTGTGTGTGTGTGTGTGTGAAGCAAAGTGGTGGAATGAAGTGGAGGAGCGCTTCTATTTTCCCCTCACCTCTTTGGGCAGCAGGGAGATGAAGTCGCGCTGGAACTGCGGCTCAATGACCTGCATCATATGCTTGACCTGTGTCGGCTCGCAGACGTCAATCAACTCGTCCAGCGCCAGCAGCTTCTCAGGGCCGGACCAGCTCTGCAAAAAAGAAAAAAAAAATGTGTATTGAAAAGCAGCTTGGATATGGTCTCCCTGGAAACAGCTTTTAAGCAATTATGCAGTCGGGTCTGTTATGAGCAGTGCAGAGAAAGGTTTCCATTTTTTAAAAGTAGGTGTACTTAAATGAGTGACTTTGAACCGTTTCAGTTGTTTTGGCTTAATCTCTCGTGCCAGTGCAGCACGGCTAATTTATTCCTGTTCTAATTTCGTATTACCATGTCAAACTGTAATTATCTGTATGTTTTAGCATTGCCGATTAGTTTGAAAGTGTTTCGGTTTCTCCGTCCTACGCGCAGAAGGATAATCAAAGAGGGAAAGACGCAAACTATATAAGGAGACTGCAAAGGGGTCGCGACTCATCTGATATGACGTATTTTTGTCCAGATTATTTTTCCTGACTAGTTATAATTACTATTTGGTAATAATGATTCATTTCTTCCTCCCCCCGGCCCCCTGTCATATTTAGTATGCGCAGCTGTATTTATAGAGCACTTTAAATTTCCCCAGTGTGGGACAAATAAAGGATATCTGTTGTTCGTCTATGTGTGACCTGCGACTGGCTGGCAACCTGTTCAGGGTGTCCCCCGCCTACTGCCAAGTGAGGATAAAGCGGTTCGGAAAATGGATGGATGGATGAAACAATTCTAGTCTTCATAATTCTGCACCCCTCCACCCAAACGTTTCTTAAATTTGCATTATTTTTGTAACTTTTTTGGGGGGAAACAGATATGTATTTTAGTTTATTTATCATTGACTGATTTAGTTTCTTTTTCACCAATGCTGTATGTTTTTTTTGGTGTGTTAGCCGTAATAGTTCTGCAAGCATTCTAATTGCCAACTTTTCAGATGTATTTTCAGCTTTGTCTCTGGTCGACACGTACAAGAGCAGCCAAGGCGGCGCAGTAAGTTGAACACCACCCGCATACGAACGGTGCCACCCGTTACATACCAAAACCAGTTGATAGGCCGCATGGAAGTCATTTGGGTGCTTATGTAAGCTTGTCGTCGAGGCACCTTGCGGACGTGCCGTGCCGCCTTGCGTTTGGCGTTTGGAAGACTAAACGACTCCCGACGTGTCCTACGAAGCGGTGGCAGAGTTAGCTGCAGGCACGTCGCCTATTTCAGGCTGCAAACATGCAAAGCGGAACGTCACAAGCCGGACTTGTGACACTGGAAAAGCAGACAAAACTGACAAAGATTACTCTCAGCGGAATGTAGGTAAGTGCAATATTTATCTGAAGTAGTGCAAATGCTTCCGTTTTTTGGCTCAAATTGGAAAAAGAGTAAAAATAAAAAATAAAAAAAAGGGGGGGGGGGGGGATTATCCAGTGCCATATTGGTGATGAGTATTTTTTTTCCCTTTTGTCAAATATTTTGTATTGTTTTCAGGTGTATTCCAGTGACTCCAAGACATGAATGCATGAATGAAATTTAGATGTGAAATACTGCAACAATGTGCTATGACACTTACTTTGTAGTTCACTTGTCTGTTTTTTGGCATCTTCCTGTACTTTATTTTGCTTTGAATAAGCCTCCTGAGGTAACGTGATGAGAATTTGAACTTTTGCTGTTTTACTGATCATTTCAAGCAAACGTCAAACACGTTAACATTTCATCTTTTTTTTTGGTCAATCCGGTTTGTATTTTTCCCCAAACTTTTTTTGTTCCAAAAATATATCTATTTTTTGTTCAATATTGAGAATTTTCGTTGACATCTTGAATTGCTTGCTGGTATTTTTGATATTCGTCTAGTATTTTCCTCGAAATATATTTGTCAGATCTTATATTTCTCATCTGTTTTTTTTTCATAATTGTGCATTTTTGGGGTCTTATATTTTTGTTTCATATTTTGTCGTGTTTTCAGAATTTTTGTTTGCCCCAATAGTAAGTGTTTTTCATCCATCTTTTTAAATATTTGGACAAATTTCCACACAATATTGCATTTTTGTCCGATAAATTGTACTTTTGGAGTATATTTTTCCCCATTTTTTTGGAGTCATAATATTTTTGTATTTGTTGGATGAAAACTACATCTTAGCAACGGATGCAGTATTTGCATCATTTCATCTCCTATTTTTGTACTTGTGGGTCTGGGGAATCTCTAGACTGAAAGAGAAGAAATAAAACCTGAAGTGGACACTTGACCGATTTTCAATTTTGTGCGGCAACTCATTCTACGGGAGGAGAATTTGCACCATTTGCATTCACGTGTCCATTGGCGTCCTCTCCGTACGCTTGGTTACGTCGCATGCCAAGCACACATTTACAGCACAACATCGTCCTTCCAGCAAGCGTTTGCAACGTGGTCTGAGGTTTATCAAATTCCCTCGCTCGTGATCTTCAGTGTTTCCTCAGCCTCCCGCCATTAGCTGATCAAAACGTTTGTTCTCACCACAGAGGAACTGTGTCATCCAGCAAAACACTGATGTCACTCAGCCGTCCTTGGGTTATTTATGGAGCTTTACAACATTTTCAGGAACTCCCCTAACCAGCGTGTGTGGGCATGAGCTGGGCTGTTATTTCGGAGTCATTTTTTAGTAGGCTGTGGATAAAACGGTCACACAAACGCACCACGACCAGAGAAAAGTGGCGCTTTGGGACACATTTCTGCGGTCAAACACAATATAGTGCCGTGAGTCATGTAAAGTTTGCGTCATGTTCAAAACGGAAAGGAAATAAGACTTTATAGCGACGAACCATGTATCCGATTCGAAACATCACAATGTAGTAGGGTGCAATTTTTCAAATCACAAAGGCGTAAGTAATTTAGGGGGATAAATAAACAACCAAACTTCTGTCTGTGTCTTGTTAACCACTCAACCTTGGCAGACATCTGTGGTATTCTTCGGTACTCGTGTCATGCTGTCGCTTTCTCTTTCTCCCCCCTAGAAAAGCGCGATGGGCCGCGACGGGAGCGCGGAATGTACAGAATGTTCGTTTGGCTTTGAGCCGCCTGTACAATCACGAAGCTGTCATTTTGAAAAGATGGTAAAATTGGCCCGAGGACTCGTCTTGGAAACGCACACACACGCGGGTGTGACTGCGAGTCAGCCGGAACGAGCAGCTTCGACTGTCATCTGTCATCACTCGGACATGAGAATGTTTGCGGTGACGTTGTATTTCCAAGAGAGTCAATTAAAACCAGTCCATGCTTCCAAGTCGTGACGAAAAAAGAAAAAGAAAAGGCCCCCGCTGTAAAATGTGATGGACGGACGGGCAAGACAATGTGTTAACCGATTGTTTGGAAGCCATTCAATAGTTGGCTGCAATTGGGAGAACCGCAGTTGAGTCAGTCGACTAGTTTGCCATCTGAGGAAGAACAACGTGACCTGGGTGGGTTTTTTTCAGTTTCAACTTCCTGGTTTTGATGTTCAACGCCCCCCCCCCCCCCAAATTGACAGTGGCGAGAATGCACACGGTCGTGATGATTCAGTTCCGAGTTTGGGTCGGTACATGTTAGAAAACAGGCAAAAATGTTGATGCTGTATCAAATTAAAAGCCAATATTTTATTTTGAGTCAGCACAAACACCGTTTGTCTAAATTCATTCATCGATATTTATTACGGAGAAGCTGAAATTCTGATTAGCACAAAAAAAAGTAAACATGTCTAGCTTCACTTGACATTCTTGATGATAAAAATAATAAATTTGTTTGCTAATCAATTGTCCAGTAATCGCACCTCTAGTCAACATTTTTTTTTAAAAGGACTGAAAATGGAATGAAAATTGGAATACTGACATTAAAAAAAACAACTTTTTTTTCTTAAGTCTGTATTGTAGTGGTTCGTTTAGCCTGAGATAACAGCCTGTCAATTTCAACTTCCCGGTTTTCCCATTGAACTCGCTTCTTTTCCCTTTCAACTTGAAGTGTTTCAAGGGTAAAAATGTCACCGTTGGGCATGGCACCTCCACGACAGGCCAAACGTCACCACGCAAGATGTTACTGCTCTTGAAAGTACAAACAATACTTTGAATGCAAAAACCAGAAAGTAAAATAAATAAAAAAGGACTCAGGGCATCAGTGTAATTGTACGATCTGCCTCTCACAGAGAGAATCCTGCAAACAGACTGCCTTAATTATCCACGGATTAGCATCTTATCCTCGGCCCCGTTAATAACAAGCTCCAACAAATATATATATATAATAAATTATTCCGACGCATCCATACGCCCGACATTAGATAGCATCTGTTCAACTTTTTAACACCGACAACATGTCGTCCCTTCATCTGCTTTTAGCCTCCCCGACGGCTCGGGCTTATTCCAATTGCACGCTACAGCGCCTTCCGCTGATGCGTAGGCACGGCTGGGACGGCAACAATTATCGCGCAGGAGCGAGAGCGAACATGGATTGATTATTAACCCGACCCGTGGTTTTCCCTGCAGATAAAATTTGGAGGTGGCAACCGATATTATTTGAGGTCGGAGGCCGTTTATTAGCCATGGTGACGGGGGGGGGAGGGGGGGCGTAGAATTGGAAATTTGCAAGTCGCTCCCGACAGCGTCAAAGAACACGAGCCAAATGGCGGCTTTTCTTTCTGCACAAACGGAATTGGAAAAATTCCACCTACCTGAAACGTCCGGAGCCATTCCTGGAGCCCCACAGGTGGCTGGATGGAGGTGATGCGCCGCCTCTGCTGGCCCTGGCCGTTGGCCGCCCGGATGTGGCCGAACGTGGTGGGCGTGGCCGGGCACGGCACGATTCCCGTCGGGCTGGAACGAGCAAAAAAAACGCTTACTGGGAAACATTCAAGCGGAATATGCAATATTCATGAAAGCGATTATTCAGAAAGGTCACCGCCGTCATTTGTAAGTCGAAGGCTAAAACCGCAGCAAATTAGCTTCATTATCATCATGAGGACTTTGCAGCGACTTCGAGTTAGCTTCGTATGGTCTGAAATGGCTTATTTAAATGGCCACTCAACGTCAGGAACACTCAAAGGGGATCAAACGCTCCCTTTTAGTGCATTCACCACTGCAATGCAAGCGTCACAATGATTCCTCCTGGGCGCCATCTTTGATTTTTCTTGAGTTGAGTCAATTCAACCAAAAAGACGGCCCCGCTCATCACAGCGTCAACGGTCTGGCTAGCGGTCTGCTTTTTCTTTGGCTTTTTGGAGTGAGCTTTGTACCAAAACAAGACCCGAGTCCCCCCAAAATCTTTACTTGGTTTTTGTATCCTTCTCGTAACCGTGTTTTACACACCCTGCTGTGAAAACACGAATGCAGAAGAAATTGCCCGTGTGCGGGAAACAGAGTACAGCACAAGGGTGGGGGCCAGAGTCAATTTCATTATTGATTCATATTTAATGGGCCAGGATGGCGATACGCTGCTGGTTACACGCCCACATTTACACTTAAGTGGCTGTTCTGCGCATCCGTGTATTTTTAAGTGGGCAAACATGTGCATCAACTATTGATGGGAAACATCTGCGATGGCTGGCGGGAAAGCGTCATTCTGTTTGAACATCTCTGCTTCGCTTCCCTTTCACAGCCTTTTATATGTTTTGCGGCGAAAACTAGTGGCTGTTAAATTTTTCATTTCTTTTGATGCAGGAAAGAATGAAAGGCATGTGAAAATTGGTAGGATGAAGTGGAGGAAGCTCACGTTGGACACTTGAAGGAGCTTGGCCCAGATATTGACAACTGACTTTTCTGTCTTTGGCTTTTGTGGTGACACATATTCGAAAAAAAAAATCGGAGTCCTATTAGCTTCAAATAACGTTTTCTGTCCTGTGCTTTTTTTTGTTGGCTTTTGGGGCAAAGCGTATTCCCCCAACTCAGGGGTGTCAAACTCATTTTTGTCGCGGGCCACATTTTCGTGACCGTTTCCACTTGGAGGGCCGTTATGACTGAAACCATACAAAGAAGTCAAAAATAACTGTTAAGTTCCTATCATGAGGGGTTTGGTCACAAGAAAACGCTTAGAATATCTCTCTTATTTATTATATATGAGAATTTTAGAAAGGATCTTAGAAGTTTGATCATGCATTGAACACTTAGAGGACCACCCACTCGACGGCCGAGGACAAAAACGTTGAAATGCCGAGTCTGAGGTGTTGTCATGCGGTGCCCTTCAAACCAAGAATAATAGATTTGATGGCGGCACGGGCACCCGCAGCGGCTCCTCTCTCCTGTGGTTGAGGAATGAAATTTCATCTCTGCTGTATGTTGCACATGCAGCACATTTGACAATAAAGTTGACTTGAACTTGAATGTTTGATCAGCTTTCGCGGGCCACATAAAATGATGCGGCGGGACAGATCTGTGCCCCAGGGCCTTCAGTTTGACACCTGTGCCCTAACTCTTTTTGAACATTTTACATTCATAAATGCTTAAAAAACAAATAGTCAACAAAATAAGTAACAGTATTTAGTAAGCGATTCTGTTGCGTACCACAAGCGGAGCCCACGTACAACTAATGTTCATCCTACCACACGTTCGACAAGATTTGACGTCAAAGACGACCCTTTTCTGCAACAATTTGAGTGCTTCCACACGGAACAACTAGCGCGAAAAAGTAAAGTATATCAGTCTTTTGCTTTCATCTATGGCTTTTTTTCCCCCTCTTTGTGTGTGGATGAAGCTCACCTTGGATACTCGGGACCTTTGCAGGGCTTTTTTCCTGAAGGGAAAGATCGGACCTCGGGGCCATGGTCCAACTTTCTCTTCATCTAAGGAGAAAAACAAGATATAAGGAGACTGCTCGACACCCTTAATGGGAATTAAGCCTTTGTGGAAGAGAGAACAGCGAAAACACAATGGGAAGACTATTTGATTGGAATACTTTTTGCTTTCAACTCCAACAAAAGCGGAATTCTCAAGGCGGGTAAAAAAGCAGGTCGTGCCGTGCAACGCACCCCCTACCCCCCTCCTACTCGCCCCGAACGTGGTGCAGAATTGCCTCAGACGTTGTTAGCATTGTGTCTGCAACTTGGCATCTTAAAATCTGCTAGCGTCACATGCAGGCTAATGCCGAGACCAAGAATAGAGGATCAATAGATGAACCAATGTGCTGGATACAAAGCTAATGAGATCCAAACGCAGGAGGAGCAGCAACAATCGTGCCATTAAGGTACTCACGGAAAAAAACAAAAACTATTTCCCAGAGAGGAGGCAGCACAATGGCATAATCGCCATGTTCGCTGCGCCACGTTAGCCGCGTGTTGGCGGGGCAGACGCCATCTGACGGCTGGCCACGGGAAACTGGGTAAAGCCCAGATTGGTCGCCAGTCTATCACAGGGCACTTCTAGACAAGCATTTAAACTCCCATCCGCACAGTCTTGAATGAACCTAACACAGGTGTTGACATGTCCTATTTCGACCTCTGAAACATACAGTGAGTTAGCAAGCTATGCCTACAACCCCAAAGAAAATAAATATCTCTGAAGTTTTTATGTGTTTTGTGCTACGTGCATGTATGTGCGGCGTATATAAAACGACAGCGACAAAACAAAGGTGATGTCATGGCTAACAACACTTAAGTGTGGCTAAGAGGATTTTTTTTAGATTCTCTTAGCCACATCGGCTAAGAGGTTTCATGACCTGGCGCCATCTCTGAATGTTGACTTATATCCAACTGGTAAGGCTCCCGGACAGAAGAAAAAAAAGTTTGAGAACCGCCCTTGCAACTCATTATTTTGCACCTGTATAGAAATGAATGTCATAACATGGTCACGAATGAAACAAACACTAAATTTGCCTGTGAGGTCTACTTGAAATAAAAAAAACCTGACGGCGAAAAGCAGCATATTTGATGCCGCACTGTCTGAATCTGCAGAGGCTTGATAACACGTCTCCTCCAGATTGGTCATTTAGTTTGTCAGTCTCTATAATTTGGCCGGTTTTAGTGCTTTTTTTACCCTTCTTCACAATCCCAAGGGGGGAATTTGGGTTTTAATTAGAACTCAAACCCTTAAAATACAGCCAAGAACATCGGCTATCAGTGACTGCGCCCATTCTTGCCTGCATCAAAAACAGGCAACAGAATCAACGCGCTCAAAGCGACGGATGGAGGAGAAGCACGTGGACATGACTAGCACGCTAATGGGCCACCGTCGCCACCCAACACCCCCCCCCCCCCACAGGACATTAAGACTGTGATCTAAAGCACAATTGATGATTTCCTCCTCCCGCTCGCATGCGAAACGGCACTTTGAGAGCGCCTCCAAAGCCGCGCGTTATTCATTCAGGGGTAACCTTTTGACAACAAACATGGCGACAGCGGAGGAAAGGATTAAGAATGTCGAAAGCGAAGAAGGCAATGTGGCAAGTGTCGGCGGCCCGCGTGCTTAAAAACCCCAAGGTGTGTCCACGGTGAAGGGTGTCCCCCATTGGCATTCCAATGAGAACCACTTTTAGTGTTTCCAGTGATTTTAACATTGCCCCCCCATGGGTTTCTAGTGGCGCTGTAATGTTTGTGTCTTATCAATGCGCCACCAAGAGGGGCAGAAACACAGACGATGCCTGTATGTATCTGTATGCAATTTACAGCATAAACCTGGACATTGAGTGCCTTTTCGTGTGATGTTTGGTTGGTGCTCGAAAACGATCAGCTCATTAATGTTTTGGTTCGAAGGAAGAAGACACGGCTGATGGACAACACCACAGAATCCCTCAAATTAAATCTTAGTGTGTTAGTAACTTTCCCTGGCTTTGAAACAAAGAACTTTTTTCCCTTTAAGTGTGAGAAAAAAATTTCATTATTAATACATGATCTTGATCTGCAGTAATAAAATTATGAATGTAAAAATGAAGGAACTAATCAGGTTTGATCTTAAATGCTTTTGTTACCTTTACAAAACATTGCTTTGTGGTTGCCATTTTTGTCTGTTCACTAACAGCTGAACCATTTTTGTTTTGGTTTGAAATTTTGCTGCAGACATTGATCAACTTAAAAACAACAAATGCCAGATTAATGACGTCATAACGTTAGTGCGACATTTGAAAAGATGGTACAGACTGGCTATTTTATTTTTTTTAAGGCTAACTACTTGCCAATGTCCTACAACCCGCTGGATTTTCCAGCTTGGCAAACTGTCGACAAAATCAGCTCTGTTACGAACATCTGATCTGCTTCCCGTTTACATTTTTTGCAGGCAACATTAAAAGAAAAGAGCACAGTCATTTGGTTTGTTGTGACGCATTTTGGTTGGTGAGACCAGGAAATGAAGTGGGGAAAGCCAGCTATGGGTGTGAAAGCAGTCAGAAATGATGTTGATGTCAGATCTGTGTGTGTGTGTGTGTGTGTGTGTTTGTGTGCGCGCGCGCATGCGTGTATGTGCGTGCATGCAGGGTTAGAGGTTATTTGCGTTGGTAAAGATCAAGTTGTCATGAGCCAACCACCAAGTTGTGATCTCATTGCAATGGCAGTTCAGTCACCAAGGAGATTCAGGGCGTGTGTGTGTTTAAAAAAAATAAACGTGTGTGTGTGTGTGTGTGTGTGTGTAAGGGAAGATCACAGAAAATTAAGGCGTGGAAAAGAAAAAGCGGAAGCATGGAACAAGCCTCTTCTTGTGTGTGAAGATGAGAGTGAGAAGGGAATGTGGACTAATAAGCATTTCCGCCTGGCTTTTTTTCATCGTATCCGGCATGCCAGATGGACGCAGGGGAAACTTGACGGTATTTTCATGTGCTTGGACTGAAGCGCAAAATTCTGCATCATTTCAAACGCCCAAAAGCTTCAGCTGCTAGCTTGTCAATAAATCTTTTTTTCATACATTAAGAAGACAGTGTTACCTCAACTTACTCATCAGTGTCCCAATTTACACATTTTACAAGTTTTAGGATTAAACAAAACAAACAAAAAAGTAAAAACAAAAACTTACAACTGTGCTTTTTCAAATCATGATGTCTATTTTCCTTTCTTTAGCAGTGTGCAGGCTACCAGCGAGTGAACATTTCTTTGCTAGCTTAATGCTCACGGGTGAGTTTCGAGACAGACGGACAAAACTTGCATCGGTATTTGCGGTCATTATAAACAGGTGATATTTGAAATAGAATGCACCATCAATAGAGAAATATAATATATATAAGCGTATTATGTTCTATCTAAATGTATACATTCTTCATGCTCTGCAAAAACGGCAATTACTGCTACTTGATTGAGACTGCTTTGCCAAAGGGAGGGTGAATACATTTACATCAATGTCCATTGATTAAAAGCAAAAAATGTTGCACAAAATGTTAATTCTATACTTTGACTTTTTTTTTTAAAATAATGTTTTTAATACAGACAAGCTGACACAGTGACCCATTCTCCCAGGTCCGAGCCTGGGGCAAATGCTTCATGTCATGAGAGCAGTGAGGAGTCGTCTCAGTGAGACACTCCGACGGGCAACGGATCACATACACGCGAGACAACCGCTGCTACTGCTGCTTAACAACCAATGTTGTTCGTTTTCCAGCCACTTCTATACAAGTCAGCTATTGCAAATTCAATGGAAAGAAAAAAGTAGCATTTCGGGATGGTTTCAAACTGACACGAGAGAATGCAAAGTGAATTTCAAGCCATAATTGGAAACAAAGCAAAAAGTAGAGTTCGGTATGTGTGCGGCTCGACAAATATCACATTATTTCATCAAAATCCATGACTTCTCCTCCACTAACTATGACTTGAAGGAGCCGGCAAATGGATTGTCTTTTATGATCAAAATATTTAGAAACCAAACGGTTAAATGGTAACTAGAACGATAACACTATTTCAAGCCGTTTATAATTACCAGAAGGCGTCGGAACTGTCTCATTACAATTAATTTTAGAAATCAAATGTTCGTCAGCGGTTTGGCTCATTTGGGTCGTCGGTATGTTAAAATGTAGACAATTACATTATGATGTCTGAAGAAATATCGCAATATCACAGTGGCATTTTTTAGCTTTACGTCTTTTTTAAAGGATTATGATGGTCTTCATGCTAGAAAAATCACATTTAAAAGCACCACCGTTATGATGTGGATTAAACTGATCCCAAATTTTTTGCTCAAATCTATACAAAAAATTGTGATTCCAAACTTTCTTTTTCTTCTTTTTTATGCTGTAGTTGTAATTTAACCTGCAGATCTACTGTAAAATGTTTTTCGTGAAAAAAAAAATACTCGATTCGATTTCGTGTGGGCTTTTCAAAATAAAATAACTTTCACTACAACATCCCAGCATCCAGTCACTGTGTCCGCAAATCGACTCCGGAACGGGTCCACCTTTTGCCCTCCACCCACTAGTTGCGAAACCAGAGAATATCGCTGCTAAGCACGGTGCGTCAAATCGATGACTAAGTCCGCGGGCATTTTCGCCATTTAAAAAATTAATAAATAAAAAGCATCCACTCCAGTACCGTAGCCGCCACCCGTCCGCGGCATGAAACCAATGTGTGCTACTCGCGAGGCGAGAACTCCAAATCGGCGTTTTGACTATGCAAATAAATGCAAGAGCGGGGCCTCGCTGGGCTGCTGAAGCTCTGCACCACGCCGCTCTCAGTCCTCCGCAGTGACCGAGCAATCTGAACCACGAGTGGCGCGTCATTAAAAAAAAAAACGTTCGTAATAATAATAAAAGAGCGAGGCTACGCAGCGACTCACTTTGTAGAAAATCATCTTCAAAGTGCCGTAGAACCCCATGGTGCTGCTTTTTTGTTTTTGGGAGCCGGCTGGTGCTTCCTTCCTGCTCAGTGACGCTGGCCGGAGAGTAGCGGTGTTTCTGCGGGGGCGGTGGCGGAGCTGTGACGCGGTGAGGCCGGCGGCCGACTCGCAGGTAGATCCGACGCCGCCTCGGCTGTGAACATGCTCGGGCAAGTCACCCTCTCGCCCGCGTCGCTTTCAGGAGTACCAAATCCCCCCCGGGCGATGGCATCGAATTCAACGCGAGGAGTGGAAAACTCTCGGAGATGAGCTCCACTCGGACGCCGGGAAACGAAACGAGACTGGCGTCCGTGTCGACGACCGGACCGGACCGGAGGCTCGCGCACCGCCGTGCAGGGGAGTGAACGCCGAAGGAGTGGAGGAGGAGCGGAAAGTAGCGCGCAGGCGGCACAGAGAGCGAGTGTGCGTCTTCGTCTTCCTCTGCGCACGCTGCAAAAACACGACTCCTCAGCATGGGTCGTATTAGAGCCTCCCCAGTGGAGAGGAATGGTGCAGTCCGGCGTTCAGCGCCCTCTCGCAGGATTTGCACGCGTGCCGGATTGGAGGACGGACACCTATACCTGGACCACCAACTTGTTGCGCAAGCAACCAACCGATGCACGTACGACGCCCTAAAAAATGCCCTCCCTTTCCCAAACATTGCTGTGTTACGGAGGAAATGGGGGGGGAAAGATCATGTTGAAATAGCACGTGAAGTAAAGATGAGCAAATGGCAGCTCGTAGGTCATTCATTGTTTGTTTTTTTAAAGAAAAAAATTACTCGTCGGTCCTAAATTGTAACAAAAGTGTTGATCACAAGATGACAATCGTCTTACAAGATTGGATTTCATGAGAGAAGATTGATTGTTGAGGAAATGGTGTCTTTCCAGTGAAAGAAGAAGCAGATTATATGTGGACAAAATGTTAACACAAATCTGCCCAGTTTGTTTGGAGACGCTGGCGGCCATGAAAAGTTGCCGGGACAACACGAATCTCAAAATTACCGTACACGCAGTATGGTAATTTTGTTCTTTTTCCACACCATGCGTTGACAGTTCGTTTGACGTGCATGAGGCGCAAAAGAGTCCTTTCGCATCGCCCCCCCCCCCACCCCATGAAGTAATTTTTTTTGTTTGCTTCTTAGCCTTTGTAATTGAGGAATGGCGTTAAAATAAATTAAAACACAATTCGGTACATCGGTTCGATTTCTTTTTTTAAACTGACATTTTCTGCCCTCATTTAAAATTTTCATTTTGTCATACATCTTGTTAAGAAGCACGCGTTCCGATGCTGACAAAAAAAAAAGTTTTTTTTTCTTTTTTGCATTTTCCAGGCAGTCATCATGAGTACTTGTACTTAAGTGTATTCCAATATTTGTTCAAGACTGCATCTCTTTGCGTTTGGATCAGATGTTTGTGCACCAAGAAGAGTCAACAATGTGCAAACTTCCACAATGCATCGGATGACTCCCTGAAACACGGCAGAAACGAGCTCGCGCTGCAGACGAGATGGTGGAAAGTGTCCTAATATATCAGTGCAGTTCGTCTTGGCGGCACCTGCTTATTTGCACACAAATTCAAACGGGCCAATATTAGCCTTTGGCTGTGGCAGGTGACAGTCGACTGATGCTTGACCACGTAACGTGCCAGATGACTACCGACAGGTAAAAAGAAGTTTTGGACACGTAGGGTTCATTGATGGAGTTTTTCTTTTCTTTTTGTGGTTTTGAAATGTTCACAATTTTTGTGATCTGCGTCTTAAAACACTTTTTTTCTCCTTTTATGCATTTTGACTGAGCATGAGACTCAGATAGTCGCTTTATAGTGTTTTTTGCTGTAGGTGACATTTTTTGTTGCGTTATTGAATGACTGCTTTTGACTCCACGCGCGCCACTTTGTACGCAGCGATTTTAACTTTCATGCACCAATAATGATAACCGGTAACCCGATGACAGGATAAGCCGTCCACTGTCGTAACCGCTGCACCTGAAGGGGTTAAAGTGGTCTACAAATAAGAATTTACTATTTTTACTCGTTGGAAACATGTCGTTTTTTTCATTCCGTTTCATGATGTAGTAGGTATCGAATTCGACGTCTTTACTACGTACGTAAACATTGAGGCGCAAGTGATGCACCTCCGCTGAACAAGCGAAACGACATTTGTCCCTGGACTCTACTCGATACAAAATGGCTCCAAATTGGAGTGTCCAAATGACTGCCGATAATAGCTAACGCTGACCTCTGCCCGCCTATTTATTTTCTCCGCGGTCCACTGATGTCACGCGGGAGATAGCGGTGGCTCTCTCCTTCATTTCCTTTTTGACCCGACCCCTTCCAACATCGGTGCGGCAGTCGCGTGGGTGGCTGCGCGAGATGTTAATTCAACTCCACGCAGACGATGCTCCATTATCCTTCGCCCGTTGCCATGATTCATCATTTCCTTATTCATCAAACAACCCCCGCCCCTTCCTCCTCCCGGCTTTACATCTGCCATGCTTGGAATGAGGCTCACACTTCAGCTTGTTTTATTATTAGGGACCCATTCAAAGGAGGGGACCCCCCCACCCTCCCACCCTCCCACCACCACCCGAAAGAGGACAATTGCACAATGATGAGCTCCGGTTTAGTGACGCGTCACTGCCCGAGAAGTATTCCGGCCTCAAGTTCACCACCCGGCCTTAAACATTAGCTGAAGAGAGGTCCATTCTTCACGCAGAGTTGGAAGGTTTCCCACCGGCACAATTTGGGATGGCAAGAAGTGCTGCCGTCTCTCGCTCGACAGCTGTTTTGGAAGATCATGTTTTGAAATATCATTCACTCCCTGCGTCACTAAAAGAGAATTCCATCGATTTTTTTTTTTTTGAAGCGGCGTCCAGAAAGAAACGACATCTTGATATCACAGCAATGCTCTTTGCTTCAAATTCAAAGCATGCAGCATGAAAAAGAAAGGGGTACTATTTCGGCAGTATATTTTTGCACTTTTTTTTGTTATTGTGGGCAAATGCAGATTTGTCAAAAGACCTGAAGGCGCTCGTTGGAGGTGGGGCCTGCGAGGGAGACCACCATGAATCTGCGTTGTTTTGTGTTAACATCGCTGAATTCACATTTGACTAGGTGACATTTATAATGATAGTAGCCATAACCGGTTCATTTTGTACACGGAACAATGCCATTATGTCATTTGTAGTTGATGTCTCAGTGAGACGTTGCCATGAAATAAAGCAATCGAAAAGTATCTCCTCATTTCCCCAAAATATTTCTACCTCCTGCCACATGGCTCCTGTGTCAATATAAGATGATAAAATGAGTCGCTACATGTGGACCACATCTAATTTCTATGGGAGATTTTGGCAAATTGTTTTTGGCAAACAGCAATGTTTCCCAGCCTTTCTGAGTCAAGGCATACTTAAAATCTTATAGCACACCATGAAACGCAAATGTCACAATGACACACACACACACACAGACACACACAGACACACACACACACACGACGATCTCTCTATGTACAATTGTGTTCAAAATAACAGTAGCCCAACTTGATGAACCTTATCAATCTCCGTTTTTGGTCGAAATTCTATTACCGCGCGGCAAACAATTAACCAGTAGGTGTAGTCGAGTCATGTGGATTCTTGTTTGGCATAATAAGATAAGATAATATATCCTTTATTTGTCCCACACTGGGGAAATGTACAGCCTCCAGTAGCAAGACTGTAGGTAGAAAGAGGAAAGAAGAATGAAGAAAAAAAAAATCATATGTTCTACATTTTATGCCGTCGCTGCAGTATCATTAAAGCACTTTTTTTTTTGCGACACTTGGCTTTTTTGGGCAGCGTAAGCGACCCACAGACAGGTCAAATATTTGAAGCCGGGTGTCGTTGGCTGTCGTCGGAGCGATTCAGGCGCGTACAGAACGGCTTTGAAGGGGCTGGGTGCATCAGACAAGACGGCGGTGCGAAAAGGCCACCTCGTCGCCCAACCTTTACACAGCGCATCGGAATGCCTGGCATGCAGGAGAGGCCGCGCCGTGGCCTTTCAATGGGCCGGCCTCTCCTTTGTCGCTCTTCTTCTGGCCCTTTTGTAAAGCCTTAACCACTCATCCATCTGCCCCCCCCCCCCCCAATACTTGAACTACTGCAAACCAAAACCTAAATCGCACCGGTCACACCTTCATAAACCCAGCAAGTTGGGTGATCTTTTCATGCAGCAGAGGTTATGTGGAAACGCTCATTAACAGAGCAGCAAGGTCGGACGGCTTCTGCGAAATTACAAATGCTAACGTTTTAACTTTAACACACACACACCCTGCAGCTAATCCTCAGATATTAGGTACTCTCAAAAGGATAGTGTTCATGTTTTAGGAATAAATCAGACTTTCTTAACCCTTCAGGCGTCCTCTAAATCTATTTTAAGGACATCCGAGGACATTCACTTGCAAATATACAAACTCATTTGTCTCAAAAGTTTCACCTTCCCCAAAGACTACTGAAATAGGAATTTTATCTTCCATCTATCTTCCATTTGAAATAGTTGATTTTTTTGGGGGTGGGTGGGGGGGGGGGGGTCACCCTTAAAATCCAAGCAAAATGTGTTGGGTTGAACCACAAAAAATAAAAATGAAAAAATACAATTCATCGGAATCAGCCATCTTTGTTGTTTACATTTGCCTGAAACGCTTTGAGGTCGCAGGTGGTACAATCCGAGTAGGATAAATCTGACTTCCCACCGGCCATGAATGCAGCATAAGGCCAATTTAAGAGTCCAAAATGAACCATGCATGCCTGCGTACATGCGTGGAAAGGTCTTCTGAAGTAGGACTCCAAAGAAACATTTCTATTTTCGCCAACGTCAGACGCAACAGGTATGGCATACGAACACACAAAGAGCATGTTTTGTTGTTATTAGTTTATTCGATAGGTTTGGTTGTAAGCGAAAGCAAAAGGCGATCATACATTTTGACGGCTTCAAAGTCATAACGACCCTCCAAGGGGAAACCACAACTTATAATGTAGCCCGGGACAAAAATTTGTGTGACACCGCTGTTTTAGACCATTAAAACGGTAAGCATGCTCCGTCCCTCCCAAAAAAATCCAAAATTCAAATACCGTATTTTCCGCACTAAAAGGTACACCTAAAAGCCTTCCATTTTCTTAAAAGCTCACAGTGTGCCTTTAAATCCGATGCGCCTTGTGTACGGTTATTACGGTAATGTGTCGACCCCAAAATGGCTCTTTGCTCGAGACGAGATGCTGACAACGCAGAGTTCAAACCTAAGGCGATCGGTTTCGCAGGTGAACACGGAAATAGAGCAGCGGCGAAGGAGTTCAATTTTAACGAGTCAAAGTTACAACTTGCTGTTGGTTCAGTGAATTGTGTCGCTGCTTTATTTAAATAAGGTTTACTGATATCTGATCGTTCTGTTGGCGTTTCCTATAGCATAGCTCCATCTCGTGGATGCATTGTAGATTGCATCTTATAATGCGGTGCGCCCAATGTATGAAAAAAAAAAGACAAAATAGGCCATTCATTGGAAGTGCGCCTCATAATCCAGTGCGCCTTTTAATGGGGAAAATATGGTACTGTAGTATCCGTCTGTTGGATGACTCCAACATACAGAAAGTGCGCCCTTGTAAGTGCAGGTACTCATGCACGCCAAAATGTTCCTCCATATTTAAACGGTTTCGATGAGAGGCGCTTTTTTTTTTTGCAGGTGGTTGCGGTTTGAGCGGTTCACAACCCATTGTGGTATTTAAGAGAGGCGGAAGTTATGGAAATGTGTCTATGATGCGCCCGGTGATTCCTGGCTGGGTCATCAACATTTACACAGGCATGCATAAACCCTCTTTAATCATCACAAATTACACATTGCTGCGCCTGCTGGCTGTTGACTTTGAAAATGATGATCCAAAAACGATTTGGGGGGGTGGGGGGGGGGGGGGGAGACTTCAGAATGTTCTGACAGTCTTGCCTTGACCTCCAGTTCAATCTCGCTAGCTTTGAAGAGTTTCACAGAACGTATTTTTTTAAGACCAAAAGACACACGTCTGCGAATGCTGTTGTGCGACTCCGATGAGGAATCCGCTTGACTGATGTTGCGCTGAGGCGTTACATCGAGGAAAGGCGGACGTTTAAGTGGGACGGGGTGGACATAATTTGAAGGTCTTCATCGTAAAATACTGCCCCCAAATTTGTGAAATTAATGAATCCAACTCGAATAAGGTAATGAGGCATTGAGCACGGTTTGGGAAATATTACGAGCGTTTGGATCCGCAAATGGATCCGAGTGAAGAGGGCGGGTGACCTATGTTGATGCCAATCCAATTCCAGCCAGTGAAGGATCCGTTTGATCTCGTTTAGATGTGTACACCCGGCGCGCTTGTATAGCAAAAGGTTCTTGTCGAAAAGTGCCCCCCGTTTGAGATTAGCGCTATCTCTGATGGGCCACCTGCAAAGCGGCTGATAGCAAACCCAGCCTGACTTGACTTGAAATGAAACAATTTGGCCACCAGAGACTGCACAGGTGGAAGGAGGAGATGGCAAGTCAAGCAAGGTGGAAAATTGGAATATCGTCGTCAGACATCTTTTTGGAGGAGGTGAAGTAAAATGATGCAACGTGCCGCAAGTATCACAAAGACGATAAATGGCAATGATGCAAGAGCGACAAACGCGTTTGGGAAAATACGCTGAAACGATTCGACTATAGCGATGGTGATTGCGGCTGTCTGATGAGAAAGCTTGGATTTAGATGAGATTTGTTTTAACAATGGTAAGAGACAGGAAGTGTGACTTGTTCGTGCGAGGGCCTCGCGTTTCGTCCGTAAACGGCCTCAAGCTAGCGGATGTAACGGCTCGCAATGTTTTGGAAAGACATCCAAATTGTGAATTCATTTTTCACGGTAACACTTTATCAGTGCAGCAGAAAAACCAAATTGGTGGAACGATTCCACCTGGTGCACTGTCTTTCACAGAAAGATGACAATGGACTGCTCTTTTTCTTTAGAAAAAAAGACAACATAGGGATGCTGCACTTTCCTTATTTAAAAAAAAAAACACTCTTGGACCTCTAACTTGTCAACGAGTTTGAACTAAACCACAACGTTAAAGCTGAGGTACGTATAGAAGTACTGAAACATTTTTTCTTAATTAAAACTAATAAGCTATATATGAAAAAAACAATAACAAAATGATAGTACTCAAAAAAACATTTATAAAGATAAACTATAACCATAGCTAAAATGTCCTTTTGGGGTTTTCTTTTGGTTCAATTTCATACAGAAGCTTTCGGGTAATTTGAAAAAGTATTTATTTCTGTACTGGATGAATGTCCTGAAGAAGTAAGTTCAAAAAGTTGTTTTGGAATTACTTGATTACGCGGGATTCAAAAAAACAAAAGTCTAAATAAAATAAAAAACGAAATACAAATGAAAAATCCCCGGAACCATTACAGCCCAGTTGCAGACAAATTACTGACACTGAAAGGAAATATTTCCATATAGAACTGTTTTTGCAGGTTACATGGTTGTCATGTCGATCAGCCGGTACAGAAAGGAGGTGACAAACAATTTATACTACAACAGCACAGATACTCTTTTAAGAAAAATAAATCAGAGCCCATTTTTGAGCTTGCGTTTGCGATAAAAATGAGTATAGCTTACACTGCAAAACAAAAAAAGTGGAAACCCCTGGATGAGGCGCTTTTTGTCAGGCTTCGTTGCAATCTTTCCATCCTCAATCGTGTCTGTGACGCAAACTGTGTTCCTAAAGCGGCGAACGCCTACGCTGAGAGTACACATCAGGCATCGTCTTGCTACCACGTATCGAAAACAAACACGAGGTCAGACCTACGGCGAGCCAGTTTGAATAGAGCTCGTAGGAGGTGCTGTTCATTCAATTGTTAGCTCAGATGGCACAAACAATAGAAGAATGCACACGGTTTAATAATGCACCACCAACTCCCAGGCATGGGCGAATTTCTCATGGCCTTTTGCTCACCAGACTTAGTTTAGTTCTGAATAAGAGTAAAAACAAAGCCAGTTCACACTTTGAAGAAGGGGGAAGAAGAAGGGGAAAAAAAACTCAACAGTGTAAATGTGCAGTTATCGTCCCTGACCGCCATGACACTTAATCTCAGCGCACCGCAGTTTGGGAATCCATGGGCTAAAGCAAGCTAAGCAGGATTTATGGAGCGGCTGCATCACCGAGGCAGCAGATGGCACGGAAAAAAAGGGGAAACGTGCCCTTCTATTTCAATGATGCAGTCTCAAAAGCATTCAGTTTGCCTTTAAATCAGGGGCGGGCAAACACATGCGTTTATCTTGGTAGGACCCCAGGAAATGGCCATATTAAACCTAAAATGGCTACTTCAAAACAAAATGGCAGACTTGCGTTATCTTTACAGGTATAGCTTTTTGAGACTTAAGTGTATAAGGCCGACAGTGACCTGGTGCAAGCTTGCTCATATTTGGAAGCGCTTGAGGAAAAAACCAGGAAGTACCAGTGTGGCTTTTTCTGTTGGTTGGTCACTTGCTGCTAGCACTCTGAAGTCATTCCGGCAGCCCTTCTCCTATTGGATGCGCCTTCCGATACGTTGGCGCTGCACCGCGATTATTTTTTTTTTCAATTCAAGGGTGCGGCATGCACAATCATTGTGTCCTCATAACACAGACACATTGAATGGACTCGTCGGCAGCATGCTGAACTTTTATAAGCGCGTTGTGAAAATGTCTTAAGCGTTTCCCGTTGAAAAATTTTAAAAGATCCCGCAATTTAGCATCAACTGGATGAAATTTGGCAGCAACTCGGCAAAATCTCCAGCAAAGCTTCTTCGAAGGACTCCAGTAGATGGCCGAAATGATCCAATAATTGCCAATTGAAACAAAATGGCAGACTTCCTGCGGCCTTTCAAGCATGGCTTCTTGACACCTATTTGTGGGTCTACTCACGATGGACGCGATGATCAAATTTCATTTCGATAAGGGAATTTGGCCCAAATTCTGCTGGCCACGACTGAGCTAAAATCGCAGCTTCAAATCAAAATAGCAAACTTCCTGTGTCTTTTCAGGCTTAGTTTCTTGAAAATGTTTTTGTAGGTTTACTCATGATGACGATCGATCTAATTTCATGTTCAGTGAAACCGTTTTTGATGGCTGGATTTTTAGTTCAAGGTGAGATGGTTACACCAAGCCAAAATGACCACTATAGACCAAAATAGCCGACTTGTTAATTTTTTTTTTTAAATAAATGGGTAATTGAGACTATTTGCTGCGTCATTAGAGATTTACATGTCAAATTTTGAGGATAAGTGAAGCTGAATTATGCAAAAATATTTCATCATCAAAGATCATTAAATATCTGCCATACCTGCCAAATTCCACGTCAAGTTAAAACGCAAAAAGGTTCTGAAATTTGGGCGTGATTTGCAACAACATGCTGACTCTTAGGAGATTGGGGAAAGACCTCAAAAAATAAATGACTCCAACTGTGACAAGCGCAAAAGCTATCGTTAGCCAAAGCAGCGCCCATTCAATCCACATAGAGGGGAGGGTGTGGCTCATTACACCAATCCGAGGCACGACACTATAAATGATCTGCGCCGTTTGACAAAAAAGGGACCAGTGATAGCGACCATGCGTCTGGAGCTTTTAATCCGAGCGGCTCCATCTGCTGCGGTTGCGTCGCGAACCGCATCCGGTAGGGACAGCTGTATGGTAATGCGCACGAGAGGCCGGAGGATTGGTGGGCAGACGACACGAACAAGAAGCCCCCTTCACAGTGGGGGCGATTTGGCAGATTACACATTCAGGAAACAAATAAAAGGCAGCAGACAACATTGATGCGCCAAATCTGACAAAGACGCCGTCGCCGGGCAAAGAAACTATCAAGTGATAAGAATAGAAAGATTTATGGAGAACCAATCGGATAGTTTCTTGTTATTGTTCCAAAATACATGTCATGATAAAAATATGCGCATATTAAATTGCGATCACAATAACTACGAAAACAAAACAAAAATTTGATTGTTCAACCCGACTTTTTTTGCGACACCCCCCAAAAAATGAAACGGCCACCGTGTGCGAGATTACAAAACGGCAGCATAGCATGTCGACGTCTCCACCTGACAAAAGTTCAGTTCACCAAGCCTTTAAGAATGAGTTCAGCATTTTTTATTTTTCAACCATGACGTGTGACATCATGCAAGACGTCAGCACAACATGACAGGCATCGCTCCGCTCTACGAGAGCTCAGATCAGCAAGCATCAGACAACTCCGAGCGGATCCTTTTCCTTCTTTCTTTTAGGCTGGGGGGTGTGGGGGGGGGGGGGGGGAAACACCAATTCCATATGATGCCGAGTCATCGTACTCGAGGTTTCGAGCATACCGTGTCAGCTCACCTCACGAGAACCCAAGTTGCACTGCAGTCTCTTCTCTGGAGTCTGTTAGGTCCCCCCCCCCCCCCCCCACCGCCCCCAAACATCACGTTTTTTTTTTTTTTAATGTGACAACTACTGCAGCTACACTGCTTTTTATTTTCCTCCAGCGGCACGAGAGCAGTCAGCCTGACTGATGTCGGACATTTTAGAGTGGAAGGCTGCGCTGGCTGGGAGCGCCGAGCAGACTCAAATCAAATCAATACTTGAACAGGCCAAGCGAGCCGCAGATCTCATCCCGACGCCGCCGGGATGACAGAGGACAGGCAAGGGGGCGTGGGCGACAGGAGGAGGACCCCGCTACTAACCCTCGTAACAACCCCCCCCCCACCCCCTCCGGCGCCCCCTCACCCTTCATCTGCAAACTTGTTGCCAGGCAACAAGAGTCTCTCCACATTGGACCTTCAGGCTGCAGTGAGCGCCTCTGGACTCATCCAGGGATAAGACTCCAGCTTGCCGTTTATGGCGAGGTGCTGGGCTGGCAATTTAGTGAAGACATTTAGCAGATAGTGCTGATTAAGGCTTCAGTTTCATGGGGATAACCCCCCCCCCCCCCCCCCCCCCACACCTCCAACCACTCGTCTCCAAAGACCAAAGATAAGATTTCATGCAGCTATTTCATGCCCCAACAGAGGGGAAACAATCTTTGAAGGAAACAGAATGAGTGTCTTAAGAGTATCGGCCGAGCTATCTGCCTGCGAATCAGACGATAAAACGGCTTAATTGTGATGTGAGGTACGTTTGTGATTTTAATGAGGGAAAAAAAAACAAGCCCTCATGGAAACAGAGAAATAAAAATTCAGGACAATGTAATCTAATTCATTGTGCCACTGGAAGGTGGGATAATACTGGCACAGTCATGCAGACAAAATAATAGGCTTCTGTGATTGCTTTGAGTCAATACATTTTGGAATAAGAGTCAAGTTTCGCAGAGGATAAAGAATATGCCTGTGAGTATTCTTACATGATCTATTTAAATGGGTCGCTCCACCGTGTGTGTTCGAATATTGAAAACTGACTGTGGCTGCCAACGTTGGCATGTCAGCATGCCAACATTACCCTGTCAGCCGTGGTTTGCATCGCTTGTTAGCGTAATGCGAAGCAAGCTCTTTTTTAATATATAAAGCAAAGTGAAATGAGAGCAAATAATTTTATTCAAATCAATTTTGTTACACATTTTACAAAGACATTTGAGCTTTTTTTAAAACTTCGTCATTTGTCTGTTTTAAAAATCAGATACGGCCCTTGAGTGTAAAAGTTTTCGGGATTTTGATGAAAATAAGTTAGAATTACGGTCACTATTTTAGATTGTTAGAAGGGAGGGAGAAAAAAGGATTTCTCCTTGAAATTAAAAATGGATGTGCTAACGAGGCAGGCGTTCTTCACCGCTGTCTTCTGGCTACTGAGCACAAGTACATGCTGGCTACGAGGCTGTTCGGCGGGCATGCAGTCCCTCCACTTCGCCGCAAATTAAAAAAAAAAAAAAAAGAGGCTAGGTGGACTAGATCAGCACTTCGTGCACTCTACTGTGGCGCGCTGATGTGGAGAGAGGGTGTGAAGGAAGGAGGCCCCGCGTAACATGCGGGGAGATGAAGCGGGAAGCACATACGCGGGTGCGCAAGGAGCTTCAAGCAGTTGTGCCGCACGCAAATAACATAACCGAATCATGAGGCAACAAGACCGGGCCTCGACCGCGTACTACACAACCAGGAAACCGTTTTACATAAACAACTATATATTGAGTAGTTGAATTATTCAGCACAAACAAACCACCGTCACATGAGGCTAATCAATATTGTTAGCTAGCCTAAATAAATCAAACTGACTTGACGTCTCGCACGGGCAAACAAATATTCGAGCAACTTAACACCAACGCAGATGAAAATAGATTATTAAAGAGTTAATGTGAACAGCACCACGATTAAGCAAGCTGGCTCTAAAGCAATGTTTCAAACTCAAGGCACGCAACTTTTTGGTTGGCCCGCGAGAGCAAATCAAACATCATTCCATGATGGTTGCTAAAATCTCAACCAAAATTTAAAATTTTCATATGTAATAAATAAGAGACATACCATCCTTTTCTTGTAATCAAACCCTTAAGGACAGTAACTTGAACAATAGTTGAATAAACTGTTATTGACTTTTTTTAAAAATTTGGTTTCAGTCATTATGGCCCTCCAAGGGAAACGGTAACCAAAATGTGGCCCACAACAAAACTGAGTTGGACACCCCTGCTCTAAAGTAACACATTTACTGATTTGGCCTGAGCGCAAAAATAGCAAATGGGGGGGGGGGGGGGGAGTTTCAAAAGAAAAATCAGCCAATGTGAATTTGCGAATGCCGATCCGTGAATATGCGTTTTATGGGGGCAGACAGTTTTTTTTTAATTGAAATATTTGTGTAATTATGACTTCACTACGGCATTAGCATAGATTAGTAATAGACTACAGACCCCGTTGTACATATTGCGCTCTTTGGCCTGCTATTACACCGAAAGCAAGATAAGGGTACTTTGAGCTCTACTCTTGGCTGGTGGGTGGGTGGGGGGGGGGGGGGGGCATGAAGCGATATTTCTTTGAGGACAAATACGTTTATTGGGCGGGAGGTGAAAACCGCCCTGAGTCATGCTACTAAATATAGAGATAAAGTGCTGGCCGTGCGGGAAGGGGGGGGGGGCACTAGAGGCCAACGGACAGCAAAGCGGAAGATGATTACGGATGCTTCTTGAATGAACCCGCGGACTTTGCGAGAAGATCCCGCTCAGTTTGTCAAACCACCGACAATCCATTGACATCCTCTTTCAACAACAATGGCTTTTCTTGCCAAATAAACATTTGGGATGATGAGGCTCCGGATACCATCATAAAAATTGGGATTGTTAAAGTGTCATGGCCATAAAAAGCACTTTATGACAGTTGTGAGGAACCGTTGTCTTTTTCTCCGATGAAATTGTTGGATGTGGAGTATGTCGTCAGTCTTTGAGGACGTGCTCAAAGCTTTACGACCTGCAATGTTTACCTGACTCACATGCTTAATGCGGTGAGTAACTAAACTTAAAAGATAATTCAACTTCGTGTATTTTAATGCTGATATCCATCCATTTTCCGAACTGCTTGATCCTCACTAGGGTTGCGGGGGGTGCTGGAGCCTATCTCGGCTGTCTTCGGGCAGTAGGCGGGGGACACCCTGAATCGGTTGCCAGCCAATCGCAGGGCACACAGAGACGAACAACCATCCACGCTCACATTCACCACGGGAAAATCCATAGGCACACGGGCTAATTATTAGCATCTATGGGTTGGTGTTGTCCCTCTAAGCAACGGACATTTTAGCACAAACTGCGTGCTGACTAATGTTGACAGACGGGACCATCGAACCTCGTAACGACATACCTCAAGGGACATAACTACCCTGTACATTATAACGGAACTTCATCGTAACAATTTTCAATAAAATGGCCACCAACAACGATGTACAATACAGCATGAACATTTATAGGTGTAAAAACATGAACGTGTAATGCAATCTAAACATGTCAATTACAAATGTGTATATGAAGAAAAAAAAGGTTTTTATAACACATGAAATAAACAACTGTAGAGATCCTACTTCATTTCTGAAAACATTCAGTCAGCGAATGTTATTCGCCATCAGCAATGTAATGACGTTTATAATGAAGTTTACATTATGAAGGCGTTCGTTGGAAGACAAATCAGCAAATGGAAAATGAATTACGTGAACTCGCGACTAAAACCATACTCAGACATGTACTCTTTATCCTCTGCAAAGAACAAATAATATGGCAGCGAGAGGAGCGGATTCTCCAAGTACAATTTTGTGCATCCGTCCACCGTCTACTCTCATTTTATCAATCGTGTGTATTGCTACAAAGGCTGAGAACACAGAGATTCGCATCATGCTAAAAGGCAATCTCTTCATCAAGAAGACGAGATTGTCCTCGGAAAGCGACAGGACGCCAATGTGCTGAAAACCTGCCACAGCTTTCAGATACATCTCTCAAATCAAATCGGACAACTTTGATTCAGTACGAGTGTCGGGCCACGCTTGACTGAAGAGCAGCCCCTCCACCCTCACCCACCCCTGCTCTCCCCCACAAGTCAAACTTTTAACAAACCATTTCCTTTGATTGATCTTCAACAACGACCTTGTGACGAGTCGCCCCAGGATGCCTGGAACATTGGTGCCTTCATTTTAACGCTCGATGGACTCCTTCAAACATACTTAATAATGCAGCGTTGAGAGTACACTCACGGTACAAGTGGAATATTTACCCAAGATTTTCGATGGGAGGATCTGAATGCGGGGGGGGGGGGGGGGGGGGGTCGAGGGGAGGGAGCGATTGTGCTTGATGCGCATCTAATCAGTACAGACGTTACTTTGGCAGACTCAAATAAAGGAGACAGACTTGAGGGGTGCGTATTAAGTGGCCGCAATTGCACAAATCGGCAGCACTACATTGACGGGAGGACCATACAAGTAGACATGTACAGCCAACATATGATTCCTTTCCCTTCTTGAAACATGAAGGACAACCACAGAGCACTCTTACTATTGAGGCCATGCTGCCCCCTGGAGGCGAAAATGAAATATTTAGAGTCCCATGAAGCAGAGTGCTGTACCAGCAGAATCTGAAATACCAAAACAATCTACAAAAGGACCGTATTTTTGTAATATCTGCGCATTATGAAAGGGCGAAATTTTGCTGACCTGTGGTTTCAAAATAAATAGGTGGCAGCAAGACATGGAGGGGAGAAGAAAACATTTTTTATGTGAGGGGTTTGTGGTGGGGATGTCAATCAGGTACAAGTAAAACATTCTTTACATACATATACATAGATACATAGGTTATCCATAATCACAAACAAAATCGGGATCCGACATTAACGGTAGCCCGATGGCCCTGTGGCACTTTGCTGTGATAGATGCTGGCCCCATACGGGCCAATGTAAATTTTATACAAATGACACATTTGATACATTCAACATATTCATGCTTTTTACCAGAAATCTTTTGGATTTTACCAATTTAAATTGATCAAGCCATTTGACCGCATCTGGTCACAGCACATAATCAAATGAGTGGGCCCTACATTCTCGAAATTTTCAGATATTAGTGGCTGAGATGTCACATGTCAAATGAGATTTTATGCAATTACAAAATAAAAAAAAAAAACTCAGATGCAAAGTAACTAATTACACAAACTTATCGTACTATATCACAAATATACAGGGCCAGTACCTGTTACGGTACATTTTTGACAGGCCACCACACAAAAAAACTTGTCACATCCTAGTATTGATGGACAGTTAACTTGCCACTTTCAATAAAAATACTGACCGACCAAATTTCTTGCCAATATATATTTTTTAAATTACTGATAGTGCAGTATGTCAAAATAAAATATACATTTTTTTCCCCAGGGATGAATCACATTTCTTGTATGGGAGGGCAACGTAGGTTGACTCTTCTGAAGTGTAAAATTCAAATTTATGTGTGGTGCGGCATCCCGAACCTCATGTCTTTGTTATTACACACCAAAAAAAACAACGGCAATATAGAGTTCCTTGTTCGTGAAATTTGGCTGGGCCGGGGATGGTCCTATGCCTTCAAAGTGAGCGTCGGGCAAAAGGAAAAACAATAGTGTTGTTCTGTGAGAGCTCATCATGAAATTTCATCTTTGTGTTTCCATCGCCATTTCATACAGCGCTTGCCTTTTCCGCAGTGTGTAATTCCCAACAATTGCCAGGAGAACAGAAAGTGTGATATGTTGTGATCTTATCAAATTTGACGCGTGGAGCAACAAACGCTCTCTCTCACTGGCCTGCAGACAGAGAAGAGAAAATAAGGGCGGTAGCGACATGAAAATGTTGATTTGGCAATGTCGAGCCACACGGATGATTTAATGACCCTATTAAAGGGATCTTTTTGTGTGACTGTGGGGCAGGCGGGGCGTAATCAAGGTGTTTATTGTGGCCCGCTTGATGTGATGTTTTGTTGCGGGGGCCAACTTTTTTTGAGGGCTCAAAGAAAAATCGATTTCAGGTCGAGATTGGTATCCGGCGGAATGTATCCGAGGAGGGCTTTTACTGCACAAAGAGCAATTTCAGTGTTTTGGCTTTAGGAGCGGAGGAGAAGAAAAGTCGTAGTGAAAAGAGATTTTGGTTTGCTGTTGGGAAGGTTGAGCGTGGGAAGGAACCGATTCCCCACCCTGCCCGTCTTATAAAGTGAACAGACAATGTTTATTGAACAAAATCAATACATAAATTAAAAAAAAATAAACTTCACAGTATGGATTTTTCTGCCATGAGCTGGTCTCGAACGATCCCAAACGTTTTTGGTTTTATGCCATAGGCCTATTTGCCAAGCCTACAGAAACGGGTGTTCCGGTTCTTGCCAATTTCCGGCACAGTGATTGAAGAGAAGGGGACCAACATTGCTTCGGCCGTAATCAACAACTTGATATCATCTTATGCCAATGAGATGTGGTGCACTGGAGGAGGCAAAATGGCAGATTTTGCAGCCGCACATTGTAAACAAACCGTGCAGCTCAGCTAAGGTCGTGGCTAGCTTTTGACCTAGCATGAACG
Source organism: Hippocampus zosterae (assembly GCF_025434085.1). Lineage (NCBI taxonomy): Eukaryota > Metazoa > Chordata > Actinopteri > Syngnathiformes > Syngnathidae > Hippocampus > Hippocampus zosterae. The sequence goes on along the minus strand of NC_067463.1, from coordinate 3,704,477 downwards.
TGAATATGAGTGCAGAATGGGCAAAAAGGGGGAGAATATATATAAATATGCAACAGAAGATGAGCCGCTGGAAGAGGGACCATCATGGGAGGACGAGCCCCTACACGGGATGTACCACCGGACCATAACTGAAGTGGCTGATCTCAAGAAGTCCTATCAGTGGCTAGAGAGGGCTGGCCTGAAGGACAGCACAGAGGCACTCATCCTGGCTGCTCAGGAGCAGGCCTTGAGCACCAGAGCCATCGAGGCCCAGATATACCACACCAGACAAGACCCAGTGTAGGTTGCGCAAAGAGGCACCTGAGACGATCCAACACATAACTGCAGGGTGTAAGATGCTGGCAGGGAAAGCCTACATGGAACGCCATAACCAGGTGGCTGGCATAGTCTACCGAAACATCTGTGCGGAGTATGGACTGGAAACCCCAAGGTCAAAATGGGAAACACGTCCGAAGGTGGTGGAGAATGACAGAGCGAAGATCCTGTGGGACTTCCACATCCAGACTGACAAGATGGTAATGGCGAACCAACCAGATATCGTGATCATAGATAAAGGGCAGAGGAAAGCCGTTGTAGTGGATGTAGCGGTCCCAAGTGATGAAAACATCAGAAAGAAGGAACACGAGAAACTCGAGAAATACCAAGGGCTCAGAGAGGAGCTGGAGAGAGCCTGGAAGGTAAAGGTGACAGTTGTGCCTGTGGTGGTCGGAGCACTCGGGGCACTGACCCCCAAACTAGATGAGTGGTTGCAACAGATCCCGGGAACACAACATCGGACATCTCAGTCCAGAAATGTGCAGTGCTGGGAACAGCAAGGATACTGCGCAGAACCCTCAAGCTTCCTGGCCTCTGGTAGAGGACCCGAGCTGAATGAGGGACGGACACCACCCGAGGGGTGAGATGAGGATTTTTTTTTTTTTAATGCTTAAAGTACTGAATATAAATCAAAATATGACCTTAAAAGCCAAAGTGAAGCAACCTCTCTGAGCGACTGCAGGACTAAGTAAATACAGTGCACTCCGCTTAATAGAACATCATTGGGCCGAAGCGCTTCTGTTCTACTAAGCGGGGTTTCTATTAACCGGAGACACTTTATTAGGTACACCTTCAGACACGTCGACGACCAAGTTATGCACGCAGAAAAACCCCTGCTGACGAGTTAGAAGAGATATTTCGACTGTGGACGTCCATATCTTTAATCAAACAACAAAACAACAACTTTAATCAACTTCAGTCAAACATCTCAAATCACGAGAAAAATTTCGTTACTTTTGTCTGGAAACAGGAGTCCGTAATTTTGCGGTTGACTTCCCTCTCAATGCGCTGGATAAGAGGGAAGTCCTGGAAACCGCGGGCGTACCTTCTGAGAATCCGGCAATGCATCGTATCGTCTGAGTATGTCCTTCTTATCCGCAGGTGATAGCCCTCGTCTCTTGAATGAAGTTGAAGTCATTGTGACGTGCGTGTGTCTATGTGTGGAGTGACGCGTGCTACCTGTAACTGTATACGGCTAGAACTACCGCGTTTTCTCGCGATAGTGGTACAGTATCGCGATAGCTACACTTCGTCTCTCTCTCGTCTCTTGAATGAAGTTGAAGCCATTGTGACGTGCGTGTGTCTATGTGTGGAGTGACGCGTGCTACCTGTTACTGTATACGGCTAGAACTACCGCGTTTTCTCGCGATAGTGGTACAGTATCGCGATAGCTACACTTCGAAAACCACTAGTTTACAATGTTCATTGCTTACGGCCTGTTCTATTAAGCGGAGATCTGTTCTACTAAGCGGAGTATCTTTATAGGAAATTGCATTAGGCAAATCCGTTCCGGAGCCTTTTGCTCTATTAAGCGGATTACTCTATTAACCGGTGTTCTATTAAGCGGAGTGCACTGTAGTAACAAAACTTTCTGATGTGGGAGCTAAAGCAAGTAGTCATTAAAATTGAATCAAACTCGACCAGCCCGGAGTGAAACGCGCCCCCTCACAAGTGTCTCATGGGAGCCCGTGGTGGTGTCCGAGCCGCCTTTGCCAACCGACTGCAAGGCGAAAAGTGAGCAGGGGTGTGACTCTTGAGTCACCAAACTTCTAATTGGCCTGCCACATGCATTACTAGTTGAACTCAGGGCACAACAGTTTCACTCATAAATGCATATGAATCCTCTACATAATCAAAAAGTCCATTTTATTATTTTTTTTCCCCCAGCAATGAATCCTTTCGTCACAGTGCCACCCCTTTCGATTTGCACCTCGTCATCTGGCACACACGTTGATGAATGCGCATCCATATACACACCCACACACCTGTGATACCATTGCCTTTACTGCTGTTAAATATAGACGCACTTGATACGGCACTGGATGAATGCGAATGCCGGGAAAGAGGCACGGCTCGAGCTTGTTTTTCTTCCTCCACAGCATGTGCGATTTGAGAAAGGCCCGCACGCTGCTCTTTGTGATGTCAAACACGGGGGGGGGGGGGGGGGGTGTTCGACTGTAGAAAAGATGCTCAACAAGATATATCGGAGTGACGGAGAAAAAAAAAGGGGTAGGGCCGAACAACAACCTGAGAGATCAAGGATTGCAGCAAATTGTCCAAACCGCAGTGCAGTGCATCAGGAGTGAAGTCAGCAGGGTTCATAGCCACCCCGTCAGGCAAACTATATTGGTACGGCCTATTAAAGATATTTTCAGAGGACATCTTTGCTGATGACCAGACTACAGCATGCCTAAGAGCACGCTGTAGAAGGTCAGTCATGGGAGAACGACACTGACACTGGATGTCATGTTCGGGCTCGGGATTTTGCCACTATGTGCCAGGCCGGATGATCGGTCAACCGCATTTTCACGATTCATTTATTCATTCATTTTTCGATCCGCTTTATCCTCATAAGGGTCGCGGGGGTGCTGGAGCCTATACCAGCCGTCTTCGGGCAGTAGGCGGGGGACACCCTGAACCGGTCGCTAGCCCATCGCAGGGCACATAGAGATGACTTGAGCTCACAATCACACCTAGGGACAAATTTGAGTGTTCAATCACTCTGCCATGCGTGTTTTTAGAATGCGGGAGGAAACCGCAGTACCCGGAGAAAACCACGCAGGCCCAGGCATGCAAACTCCACACAGGGAGGTCGGAACTGGGATTGAATCCGGTACGCACTGTGAGGTCGACGCGCGAACCACTGGACCACCGGGTCGCCCTGCTTTTTCACTAATAGGCCGATAATTATCACCCACTGATCAATCGGAGCGTCCCGAGTTCGGGCAAAATCCACAGCACATAATATCTGCGAGAAGCCTAAACATGAGGAAGATGAACAACAACAAAAAATGCTAATGACGTAACAAGCTAACAAAACCACGGTTATTGATTAAACAGACACTCACGCCCCATCAAGAGAGCGCAAAGCGGAGGGAGTACACGGTCTGAAAGGTTTGGAAATCAAACATCAGGCATCGAGTAACTGGATCCCCCTAATGAGCGCCTATGAATTTCTTAAGAGCGGGACCTTGAGCTCATGCAAGATGCAGGACGCATCATCACATTGACGCACAATGATGAAAACTCGAGTTTATCTCAATTTAGCCCCACCCGCCGGTGTCATAAACGTTTGTGGGTTTATTCATGATAGAAACGTCGACCGATATTCATGGTTCCAAGTTGAACCGGTTTAGGGCAAATCAACCCAAATAAATAAATAAATAAAAACCCCGAAGCTACCAACCGGTAGAAATTTTCGCTCTGATGAACACACCTGGAAATTTTGGTGTGTCATCAAAGAGCAGACAACCCTATGCTTTGCCATCATTCAATGAGAAATGTTAATGTTGCGCACATGAGCGTCATTTCCTGTATATTTTGAGTCATTGGTTTTACAAACTTTTTGGTGGGTCTAGTCATGATAGACAGACCGACTTTCATGTTACTAAATGAGATTAGCTATTTTCAGAAAATATTCCCCGGGACGGTGGCAAACCAAATCTTTGTGACTCATGCCAGTTGCCCTGTTTAAGTTCTGCACTACCCTAAAAACTAAAAACTTTATCCACAATCACTCATTCCACAATCTGAACATTCGCGAAGAAAAAAAAAAAAACATTTTGAGATACAGAACGCAATTATCAGCACTATGTTATGGAGGGAAAAAATTAGGAAAATTATTTGATCAAATCCGTTTCAAGTTTTCTTCTGTCTCAATTTGGGAGAAACACTTTCAGATAGTAATTTTGCAGATCGATGCATTTTAGCATTAGCTTCACCACCAATGTAAAATCTGGCGTTGGGCAGAGACCTTTACTCCAAAGCCATCACTATTCAGGAACCCACAAAACAACATTTGTTGAGCCTCTAACATTGTAGCGGCCCATGTTTAACGCTCTATTGATCAATCATTTTTAGGGACTAACAGGAAATGAGTTTGGTGGGGAGAAAAAAAAAAAAGAAGTGATCAAACTTTGACACAGGAGGTTTATGGCTCGACGCCAGCGACACATAGCTGTCCTGGGCACTTGTTCGCTGACCCGCCAGCTCCGTATGCCCAGGAATGGGGTGTGCGTCTCAGAATAGCCAATGGCATATGCACCCCGACGGGCTCCTCTTGTGTTATTTGAAGCGCAAGGGCGACAGAATTCAACCTCCTGCAGTATTCCACTGCATGCTCCTTACCCACGATGCAAGTATACACTTGAACCTAAAACGTTTGCTAGCGGATTTACATCACGCTAACGCCGTTAGCTAAATACAAGGTTTAAAGCACGAGTTTACATTTTTGGTCAACGCAAATGATTATTATAATTTAGTGTTAATGACGAAAGCCAAAAGCTGGTTGAGCCGACACTCCTGGTGTTGATGGCATGAACATAGCTGCCGTCGAGATCCTGTAACTCCGCAAGCCTTTTTGATCTTAGCAGTTTGAGAGGACGCAAAGGTTTGTCCTGTAACTGTCCCTTCAACTTTGACATGTCAAAATGATAGCCCAGTTGTAATTATAGCGATTTAAAAAAAAAAGGGTCATGGCAGAAAATAAACAGATTTGGAAGCAACTCTTTCAATGGTCAAAACTCTTTTTCTTCAGCGAGCTCCATCGTTTCATTCAAATCATTCAATTTTTTCTCTCATGACAGTCACCCATACCAAATTTCCACATCCACAATCCACAAATGACTTGTCAAATTCATCTACAGCCGACTGATTAAGAACATTATGTTATTAAATGCAATCATTTGGGGAGATAGCCAATTATTGGGTGAAAATGTTAATGTTAAAAATGAGCACCTAATTGGATTTGTACCGTTGTTAATTTGGGGAAAATGACATTTCAGAATACACGTTGCAGATTAAATGGCATTAATAGGAAAAACAATGCTAATGCGGTCGGAATAATTAATCGGATATAAAACTTGGCATCAATGGAAGCCACTCAAAAAATAAATATATAAAATAGAAATATTTGGGGACAGAATATTGTGGCCTGCAAGGACCATCAGTTGTCTCACACACGGGTTGGGAGGGGGAAAAAAATCATTAAAGTATACATTTTCTTCAATTAAAAAGAAATGACAGATATAATTTCCAATAAATTGTTTTAAAGCGCATAGGTGGAGTTTGACAGATACGCTACACTGCGCCTTCCCATTTTCATTTCTCTCGCGACGTTTTATCGAAGCTAAAATTAGGCTCGTCGGCGACAGACTTTGTAAGGTCAGATGTCGGGGGACGATCTATGGGTGGGGGCGCTCCAGTGCAAAAATGCCACGCATTGCTGATATTCACTGAACATGAATCGTACAAAGAACGGTCGCCGTCTTTTGAAATTTGTCACGGCCTAGGCAACTTTCACTGACCAACTTCATGAGTTTGCGCAAAGAGATCCCAGAAATCGTTGAAACTAAAAGTTGCTCAAGAGTTTCTCATTTTACTGATGTCCATTATTTAAACCATTTTTTTTAAATTAAAGAAATGTCTGTTTCCATGGCATGGTCAGAAGCATATTCAACTTTGGCCGTGATCATAAAACGTTTCGGCACTTACCCGCCGACGGCAGAACGGCAAACCCTGAGCAATGATGTTGATACTAAATATTCGAAGGATTTTCTGAGGGGGCAGGGGTTTGGCGATAAGGTCCTTCGGATCAGCCACATCGAGGGCTTTGCTTTCTGACGTGCCTTTGGTGGTAGTCCTGCCCTTGCCATTATTTACCGTCTTCCTACGGGCGCCGCCGGAAGAGAAACGGGGGATCGGGCAATGCCGCAGCATTGCAAAAAGCATGGGGGAACAAAAACTAACAAGTCATATTTCCAAGGAGTCAGGAAACTCTTCAAATAGCTTGAACGGGCAGGACCTAGGCCTCGCTTCAGTCTAGTTCAAACTTCCAAGCTGACGGGCACCCCTTAAAAAGCGTCTGGCCTGTGATGTCACTGCCGAGCAGCTGCCGCCCAACGCATGGCCTCTCCCAACCGCCCCCCACCGAGCGGCGCTGTGAAATCTGCTCCCGTCAACCTTTGGCAGCAGAATGCACCGCAACACGGCGCACGTGTCTGAGAAACTTCCGCATTGCGAGCATTCTCGGACCCCCCGGAGGCCTTACAATTCAACAGCGGCAGATATTCCAGGAACATTGATACTTGTGTCGGCGAAGAGGTAGAGGACAATATTATGTAGTCGTAGTAGTCAAAAGGTTACTATGCGGTAGATAAATTAAACGTTGGCTAATTGGGATGGACATGGAAATAAAATCCAATAGCTAAATACGCCTCCTGGCACCCCTTTTTTTTTTTTTTACATAAATTTATTTTTTGCTGTGCATTAGTGATTTTTTTTGCCGTTTCAGATTAAATTCGTTGCACAGAAAAATTGTTAAAAGCTTCAATTATTAAAAGTTCAATGGGAAATAGTGAAAGTTTTTTGGGGGGGAGCAGAGGGCGCTCAACAAAGAGCAAATAAATATTTTTTTAAAGTTATTTTATACAATTACAGCAGAGCTTTTTTAAAATGTATCTTTGCTTCTAGATGAGAAAAAGTTTTAATGCTATTGAATTTAACTTGATGATATATAAAGATAAACAAGTGTTTGTTGTTCATTATGTTGTCATATTTTTATTGTGAAATAAAACCCTTGCTTCGGTTCTTTGGGATTAATGTTTGAAGTCATTGATTCACCTTGCCGTACAAAGTATTTTGTCAATGATTACTAAGAAATATAATGTTATTTTTTTCTGCATTACTTGCAAATTTACGCATCTAAAATCCCCATGTTAGTTTACGGCAAATTTTACACTTTTTTTGCCGCCCAAATAGTCGATCATCTGGGTGCTCTAAAATACCCCGAAACACAAAACAATCATGTTGGAAAGAATGCTACAAAAAAAAAAGCTTACACACAGGATGGTACTTTATCGCAAATTGTTGCCTGTGCGATCACAACAATCGGGGTGACGACAAATGTCAGACAACTTCCCATGTGTGCGTTGAACCTCTCTTCTATTCTCATTGTTTGAGGAGGATTAGCGTGTGAAAACATCTATCAGAGCCGACCGACCATCCGGACCCGACAGATGAGCTCGTGCTATTCGACGCCCGCGTGGCTCAACTCCCCCCATCCTGTATTTGTAAATATGTGCTCTGCACAATTGTTGGACATTAGTGTCTTACTGTGTGCAAACTACATATTCGAATTGTCCAACAACATGAGTGCAAATAAAAACGCCTCAAACTGCAAGTTTGTAGAAAAAAATGTTATGTTGAATCATTAAAACGTCTCCACACTCCTGCTATAATTCCAGGTTTTTGTGATTTTTTAAAATTTTTTTTAAGAAACCTACAACAAATCATTTGAAAACAATTTTTCCATCTTTGAAGTTTGTTATTTGACATTTGTCGAGTGCGTTCCTGGCAAAATACATTTTATTTATTCCCACGGGACGGCGGTGAAGTGTTTTGTGCTTGTAAATTCGAAAGATTCCCACAGTTTTCCCCCCACCCCATAATTTCTAAAAGGTATGGGTACTCCAAGTGTAGAAAAAGTCAAACAATGCAAGGTACTGCCGTGTTGGACAATGAATTGACTGGAAAAAAAAAAACAATTGCAGACGATAACATTTGTCCAAGTCATTTTAAAAAGGGATTTAGTAACCAAAATATGCTGCAATATCTGAAGACTTTTAAAATGTTTATTTTTACAAGTGAAAATTTGAAATGCTGGGAGATTTGAGCAAGAACCATTGCAGTTGATCCAAAACATTTTTCTGTCACGGGCCACATAAAATGATGTGACGGGTCGGATCTGGCCCCCGGGCCTGAGTTTGACACCTGGTGCCTCCGAGGGAGAGCCAGACGTGCCAACCACCACGGCGCTGTGCTATCACCATTGCTGTTTTTTCCCCCCCAGACTATTCAAATTGATACCACTGAACTGAGGTTGCAGAAAAGTATTAAAAAATTTATTTTGCAGTTCGTTGCAGAAAACCTTTATTGGTTGATTCACTGCAACCGTGAAATCTGTTCACGTTTTGCTATTTATTCCTCTGACCGTAGATAAGATCAACCCAACTTTGGACATACAACCAGGGTACGTAGTGAAGCCTGATTCTCGCTTTGATAATTTGCATTTTGTAAAACATATAGCAGTAGCTCAGGAACACAAACGGCATCCTCATAATGGACTTGCCTCAGCCTATTAATTCAATCTGAAGGGTGATAATGCTGTTTTGCATGTCCTGAATACTATAACCTACTCAATAGGCAACCTAATGCAAAGTAAGATGCTTTACTGCGGGCGCAGCTCATCATTTGCTCCAGCAAATAGTGCAATTCCTCCCCGCTCGCTCTTTTATGGCCTTCGAATAAGGCCTGCGCAGGAAAAAAAAAAGTGTCTCTACCTCAGCCCACCGCTGAAGCACCGGAGGCATAACTCTTGGAAAATATCCGCATGAATGGCCCCTCTAATATCCGCTGCGGTGTGCCTGACCCGACCGAGACAGGCAGCACTCAACATAGGCCGTACAAGCAGCAGGTTTACATTACAGAATTGGAGAATACAGAAATAGGAGAAATGCTTCCCTCTGGTGGAGAGGAATTACATCAACCGCCATCCTTGGGGGGAAAAAAGGCAGACTGACTGTCTTGAATTAAAAAAAAAAGTAAACAAAATTGAGTCCGATTTTCAAATGTAGACCGTAAAACTTTAGTCAAGTCTATCACAAGTATGAGCCGAGTATGTCCCAAGTCCTAAAACTGGGAACAGATTACAAGTCTCCTACCTCTGCTGTAGTAATTAGTACTGCCTTGACTTAAGAATGCCCCAACGTACACGTTTTGACTCACATGCCGCCACTTGGACGTAACAAACATTTTGACCAACGGGTGAGGTGCTGGTCCGCTCCATGAGATGAAGACAAAAAACTTCACAACATTCAGGCCACGTTCAGGTCAGAGGTTAGCTCATAGTTTAAGTAAAAGGTGTGCAGTTTTTTTTGTGCTCCTATCTTTTTGACAACCATTTCTTTGAAAGTAAATGGTAAGAAGAATCGGACGAAGTCCATTGAATGTAAGCTTGAAACATGTCAGCGGGGTGTGCGTGTGGTCAACTTGGCATGGAAGTACGACTGTAGTACTTCTACGATGATACACAATACTGTTCTTGAATCATATCGCACCCGGTGTGTCACACTCGACACTTATTGAATCGACCTTTTTTTTTTTTGGGCGAGATGCACTGTCCGAAGCGAAAACGCTAACCAAGGATTGCAGATCAATGAAAAGATGGAAAAGTTGCTGGAAAAGGATGGCAAAAAGGCAAAACAGTGTGAAGAACAAGAGGTATGCTTTTAGACAGCATCATAAATACTGTCAAGTCATATTTCTTATTGAAACACATTAGGAGGAAAAAATGTTGGTAGAAAAGATTCATTATTATTCATTTCAACTCACAAAGTCTATTTGGAAAGCAAATATTTGCTCTATGAGCCAGTAGAATGTTTTTTTTTTTGCGCATCGAAAGTGACATCTGCAATAACGAATTGTGGTCAAAAGAGGGCGCCATAAACAAAACAAAGGAGCAGCTGGGGCTGGGCTTACGACAGCCCTTCCAAGGACAAGTGAAGAATAAGGCTTACCTTCTTGTTAGAGGAACTTTGGTGTGAGTCCACATTGTTGCTGGCGACCGTCGCATTGTTCCTGATGGAGGGAGACATCAGCCCCTCTTCTGCTTCCTCCTCCTCCTCTTCCTCCTCCTCTTCCCGCCCACTTTCCGCCGAGGGCTCAAAGTCGTCGCTGTCTTGGTCCATCTCCTCCTCGTCCTCCTCTTCCTCGTCCCTCGTCCTCTTCTGCTCCAGCCCTCCCTCTGTCCTCTCCTCTTCCTCCTCTTCCTGGTGACCGGTGCTGTTGTTGTGGTTGTTGTTCTCTTCCTCTTCCTCGTCCTCCTCCTCGTCCTCCTCCTCGTCCTCCTGAGTCCGCTGCCTCTGCTCGGCTCTCCACGTCCAGCGGGGACCTTTCTCGCATCGGTTCACCTTGCTGGGGGGCCCTTCCTCGTCTCCCCCGATTTCCCCGGGGGGGCCGTTGCTCGGCGCAGGCTCGCCGGGTGCCCATGTCGATCCTCTGTCCGCGTCCACTTGCAAGATCTCTGGCTGCAGAGTTGGACAAAGCAATAACATTTGAGCCGAGTGCACAAGTGGTCACAGGCAAGTTTCCCATGGTGGCACAAAACAAGGGAAGTTGAACATGACAAAAAAAATGAATAAGTAACCGCCTAAAAATTGCTCCCTCAAACAACAAAGAGCTGTCTGGAACAATTTCAAACGGTATCTCGAGGATGCCTCCTGGACACCTCCCGTGTGAAGTGTCCCGAGGTCGACGCAGGGGTTGGACGAAGTGGCTGGGGAGAACGAACTCTGGGCTCCCCCCTGCTTAAGCGGCTGCCCTTGCGACCCGATCCCGGACAAGCGGCGGAGAATGGATGGATTGATGGATTATTGTGTCATGTATGCAATAGCACGCCCAGCCCGCATGGGCTTTAAGACGCTACACTAGCCGTGGGCACCGGCCGAAATGTCATTGTCTAATTGTCCGTGTTGTCCTTGGGGCGAACAAGTACCCACGGGCACCATTTTAAGCATAACGCACATTAACCAACAGAGCCAAAATGCACCCTTGTCTGCAATGTTGCTTGCTCCGTCCCTCCTCCTCCTCATTGTGTAACTGCTTGCCCCTTGGCTCTCTCCTCACTGAGAAGGAGGGGGGGAAAATGTGACTCATCTCCAATTAAGCTCGTGTACAGTGTAAGTGCTTCTTGACTTTCTAAAACCACTATCAATCGGCACCCCATGCCTAGTTTGCGGTAGCATTAGAGTACAACTTTGTGCCGTTTGACAAGACGCGGCGAGTGAAGATGTCGAGTGCAACATTAGCCGCTATGGAGCCACCAATTGGCTGTCCGCTTTATGCTCATCACTTGTGATGCAAAAGTAGAGGCTTGTGAGTGGGTGTGCGTGATGTGTGTGATGTGTTAATCAATATTTGTAAGTCGTCTTCTTTTTACACTTAAATGCCTTGGGAATGAAAAACTGTTGTCGTCGTCACCTGTTGCCGTGGCCGCTCCTCGTCCTCGAGCACCCGGTTCATGTGCTCATCCTCATCAGCCTCCTCTGCCGGCTGCTGGGGTGCCTGGGCGGCGGAGGAGGAGGCGTTACCTCTCGCCGCCGGACCCCCGGAGCCCCGACTCCGTCTGCTGCTGCTGCCCCCCGACAGCAGATCCTGGTTCATTTCCAAAAGCCAGCTTGCTACCTCCTGCACCTTCGCTAAGCTGTCTGAGGAGGAGAAGGTCTTGACATGCTGCAGGAGAGACAAAACAGGCGAAAATACGGTCGGATCAATCATGTCACATAAAGACGGACGCACACAACGGCAGTGCGGAGTGAACAGCGAACGCTCGTTTCTGGAGAAGATGGCGCCTCCACATAACATCACTTGCCATGCTGCTTTTGTCTGGCAATAAAAAAAATTCTAAAACTTTTATGCCTTTCTGTGACTCTTCCAGACTCCCTGTATCACTTACAATTTGCTGACGGCATTCTGTGAAACCTGGAATATTACACAGGAACTGTGTAATCAAGTCTGTTTCTTTCAAAATAGACGAAGGTTTATTTACCAACGCCAGATTAGTTTCCTGAAAAAAAAGCAGTACAAAGTTCTTGTATCGTAATTGTAGGAGAAAGTATGAGAAATTTTTCAGACAATGGCATTTTTTTCAACACAAAAATGGTAAGACATAAATCATATTTTTCCAAGAATAAAACTGATTTTTTTTTTGTCTTGCAGGAAGTATCCATGGCTGGAATCGGCAGCCTCCATGAGTACCAGTACCTTTGATGATAAGGCTGGTATCAGCCCGATACCTGGCATCAATACTTGCCCACCACTAAGAAGAAGAATAAAGTCCGATTTCTTTGTTTGAAAAAAAAATGGCAATATTATAAGGATAAAGTTGTAAATGTACGAGATTGTCCTAATTTTAAAGAGAACTTCATTTTTAAGAAAAAGGCAGATGAAAATAAGAGTAAATTTTTCAAGGGGGAAAAAAAAAAAATCAAACCTAAGATTTTTATTTTTTTAATCAACCTAAAACAATTTCCCAAAATAAGCATGAAACATCAAACGCATAAGGTCGTATTTGCTCAAGGAATTAACCATTATTTTGCCAAAAGTTGTAATGTTACATGAATGAACAGATTTTGTGACGTTACGATCAACCACGTCTCTGCAGACTGAGTATCCATCCAATTTCCGAACCGCTTGATCCTCACTAGGGTCGCGGGGGGTGCTGGAGCCTATCCCAGCCGTCTTCGGGCAGTAGGCGGGGGACACCCTGAATCAGTTGACAGCCAATCGCAGGGCACACAGAGACGAACAACCATCCACTCCCACACTCACACAGAGGGACAATTTAGAGTGCCCAATCAGCCTGCCATGCATGTTTTTGGAATGTGGGAGGAAACCGGAGGACCCGGAGAAAACCACGCAGGCCCGGGGAGAACATGCAAACTCCACACAGGGAGGCCGGAGCTGGAATTGAACCCAACACCTCTGCACTGTGAAGCCGACGTGCTAACCACTGGACTACTGGGCCGCCCGCAGACTGAGTATTTAGAGCAAAATATTACAGACTGCATTAAGATTTTACATCAATTATTTGAGTTTGCAGCTTCTCAAAAATCACTTTGTGACCTTTTGGACCACAATCTTTCAAACCAAGGTACATACTGAACCGTCATTTTTTTTTTGTGCCATGCCATTACATTCCTAATAAACACACTTCAAAAGAGATAGATAAGAAATAATTCGGGTGTGAATTCACGTCATGCAGGAGCATTCACGCAGCATTGGAGGCTCTCTACTCACAGCAGATTGGCAGAGTCACCTTGAGCAACAGCAGGCTTCCAACATCCACTAAGGCCAACACACGCACGCACACACAAATAAACAAGAACAGAATAAACTCGTCTTCACATTTCTGGATGCTTTTGAGGGAGAAGGGTGGGAAAGAAAAATAAAAAGTGTGCTTTGTTTGTCTGTGTCACAGTCTCCACGGTGTCTTCAAGCATTTCCGAGAAATCAATTGAGTGCACATGCAGCTCACACACTTGGATTAAAATATTTGGAAACATCACGTGAAACATGTCCAGAAATACAACTCCAGGAATTCTCTCGGCAAGGGGTCAACAAACCAAAAAAACTCCAAGAGGCAATTTCAGCTACTTCCCACAAAGGAGCTACAAAATTATTTTGACATCTAAAAATCATGGTATATTCCACAAAGGAATATTTAATTTTAAATAATGTTTTACTCCATACAAAAACATAATAAGTAATGTGTGTGTGTGTGTGTGTGTGTGTGTGTGTGTGTGGTGGGGGGGGGGGGGGCAGGTCACATGGCAATGTAACATGTTTGAGAGCTGCTGCTCAAGACAATTGACATTGTTCTCAAGGGTTCGTCCCTCGAATGGAGTCCACCCTGTCAGGCGATTAAATTTTTTTTATCATTATAAAATTGTCGTTCCAGAATTTAACAGACATTTTTGCAAGAATTTGGATGATTAAACCAAGGAAGCTCTGACTGTGTTTGTTCAGACTAGATGTGGAGAATAACCACAACAAAAAAAGGAGGCCAAACTGAATACTGACCTCCGGAATCTTCTCAAGTCATAAGACACGAGAAAATATTTCTGGGAAACATGCGCACTTCTATTTTTTTTTTTAATTTTATCTGTTTCAGTAAGAGTAGGCTTTCATTCGACTTTGAGGACAATGCCAGTCGTCTCTTTTTTGCACGCATGGTCTCAGCACTGCGGTGGGAAGCATGAGCCTGATCTCAGATTGCACGGCCGGCCCTCCCGGGATGGCCGCTCCATGGCCTGCAGCGGCGAGGAGGAAGCGCTATGAACAGGGAAAACTTCAGTCTGGAATGATCGAGGTTCATGCACTTTGGTGGTATAAATGTTTGCTGCTCATCAACCTATTGTTTCCAGTGAGCCGGTGGCTCGGGGGGGTGCGCACAAGTGAGTCGGACAGGAAGCGTTGCATACCTGAATGCACACATTCACGTCAAACCGTGCACGTCAGAATGCAGAGTTGGGGCAGTCGCTTCAAGAAAGTATCGCGTGCAAACGACAGGCCCTGCACAGGAGCACACGCAGCCTTGGGTTTTTGTGCACAGACTCATAATGGGGCACTTGGGCGACAGCGTGCGGCTCGATTAGGACAGCGACCCTCCCACCGTTCTGGCAACAACTGTACAAAAAGCACACCAGAATGAAACGAGCGAAGAACATTAGGGTCCCCACCCCGCTTCCTGACTGTCAAAATGTTTCATTATGACGCACGGCCAAACCACGACTTGTTCCGTAGAGTTTGATCAAGGACCTGGAAGCGATTAGGGCCATCAGTGAATCTCAGGGCTTTTAGAGACGGTATAGCAACCATTAGTGCTCATGTTAGCGCTTTCCGCACAATTAACCCAACACCAAATACTGAGAGCGGGGAAAGCTGCCAACCCCCCCGCAACGACAGGTACGTGAACAAAGATTTCAGTTCATCAAACACAAAGAGACAACCCAAAGAAATGCAGTTTGTAAATGGCACTTTATTTAGAGACAAAAAATATATATATCCAAACCTACCTATGTGAAACAGTAATTGCCCCCTGAACTGAGTAATGGGTTGCGCCACCCTTGGCAGCAATAGCTAAAATCAAGCGTTTGCGACAATTGGTGTCGAGTCTTTCATATCGCTCTGGAGGAACTTTGGCCCATTCTTCCTTGCAGAATTGCTTTAACGCCGCTGTATTGGAGGGTGTCCTCGCATGAACAGCCCATTTATGGTCACACCACAGCATCTCAATTCGATTCAAATCCAGACTTTGACTTGGCCACTCCAAAACCTGAATTATTATTATTATTATTATTATTGGGGGTGCTCGCTGGTGTGTTTCGGACCGTTCAGGATTTTCTGGTAGAAAGCAGAATTCAGTGTCCCATCAATCGCAGCAAGTTCCCCTGGTCCTGAGATAGCAACGCAGCCACAGACCATCACATTGCCACCACCATGCTCACTGCTGGCATAATTTTTACCCCAGAAGGTCCACTTTTGACTCGTCCCACAGAATGTTTTTCCAAAAGTCTTTAGGATCATCAAGATGTCTTTTGGCAAATGCGAGGCGAGCCTTTGTGTTCTTTTTGGACAGCAGTGGTGAACTCTTCCACGGATGCCATTTTTTTTTCATTTTTCATCCAATCTTTAAAAAAATGCTTGTTTTTGTACATTGAGGTGCACTACATTTTACTTGAATCATTAATTTAAGTACAGCTGTTTTTTATTTTAAACTGCAGTCATCGCTGACCATATTGCAGTCTCGCTTTGTTGTGGATTTTCAAATTATACAATATTAATTTTATACTGCAAATTTTTCGCAAAGCCTGATTCACGTGTTTTTTTGTTGTTGTTGAACCACAACCTAAAAGCAGTACTTGATTTTCACTGGTTAATTTTCTTGTTTTTCTCTCATTAAAACATCATCGTGTTTTAAGTGTCTTCCTCGAATCATACTGCTAATGCAGTTCCATGTGTGTTTGTTTTCTTGTCCTCTCTAATTCCACGCAAAAGCTATTAATTGATTTTTCTATTTACAGTCAGTGCCTTGCGTCGTCCCACAGGAAGTGGAAGCTCCACATGAGGGAGTATCAAGAGACGACAGTTGATTTTTGTTTTTAACAACATACATGTGGCAGACAAAAATGGATATGTACTTGCGTTTGAAGGAGGTATCTTGGTTGAATTTTGAAAGTTGAACAAATGTGCGAGAACACTTTTTTTTTTTTTTTTTAGGAACAAAAGTCAGATGCATCACATTACAAGCCTCCAAGTCTCCCATTTATCTTGTGTTCTCTGCCATCTGTCGTCATGGTAACAAAGTTTGGACTTGCCATATGTCCAGGAGTAGACTGTGTGGTGCAGGGACCACCAAGGACCATATGAGTAGCCTTTGGCCCGTTCTAAAATACCTTACCGTTGATGGGACGTTATGATTTGTTAGGAATGTTGGAGAAGTGATTATAAAAAATGTAAACACTACCCGAGATTCATAAGAATGTTTTTGTGACCCCTGGTGTGGGGTATACAGTTGCTCACTGGCATGACAAGGGAACAAAACAAAAGATAATTTCAGCACCTGTTATTAGACGCTTTGAAATTGTGAAGAAGAAAAAAATGGCATGTCTGCTTTCATTATCAGCAAACAGAAATGACCTCTGCAACATTGACAGTTTCCATGCAACCATAGCATGTCAATTTCCCTTTGAGCGGGTCTATTGTCAATTGTGAGAGCATGAATTGTCTCTGAAACGAGAAGAATTCATAACTTCTATTGTGAAAGTGGCCTTTGCCCTGAAGCAATCTGGCCGCTGCAAAATCAGCTTTCCGGTAGCTCCAAACCCGTCAGACAGCCAGATGGAATTTGTGAAACTAGGTCCGCAGCAACGCAAACATGTGCAATCTTGTTTTGCCCGTTACTCGTTCCTTTCGGCGAGGGGGGGGGGAATGTTTGTCCACTTGAGGAGGAGCGGCAGTTATCACTGCAGCCACTCTGAAGTAATCCATTTTAAATGAGCGATTTCTGGCACACTGTTGTCAAGGCTGTCGCTTCCATTAAAGAATCAATTACTGTGCTGCTCTCTGATGCAAAAATTTGCTCGAGCTCAAGAATTGTTTCAAAGCACCTAAGCAGATTCACAAGGCCACTGCGTTTAATGCTATTAGAAGTCAAGGCCCGGAAGGGCTGTCTGTGTCACATCATACTGATGCAACATCGCAAGTAACACGTACGGATAAGTTTAGCAAACGAGCAGTGGCCCCCCCACCCAAAAAAAAGAAGTGAGAAACTCCCAAAATTCTTACAGTAAAGGCAAAGATGCCTAAATAAAAGTTGCATTTGTACGGCGCTATTCCCCCCCTCCCCCCTGCATTCAGGCTGAGAAAGCATTTTGGAGTAAATGGTATGAAGCAGTATCCTGCCAATGCTGAAAGGTAAGAAAAGTTGTGGTGAGTTGTGTTTGGGTGCACAGATTAGCAACGGCTAACGGCGTTAGCCTCTGGTAAGCTACACGTAAAATGAGCCAGCGCTAATTTCCGATATTGGGTAATCACTCATTCACAATCATCATCATAATAAGAATATAGTCTCACGCTATTAGCCGTTTTTAATCGCGATACATTTTCAGGTTCAGGTTTTTCACCTACAAAATAATAAATGAATCGATCGATCAATCAGGCTGCTCACCTGTTTTCGATTCATTTTTAAATGACATGAAACAGACAGTGATTTGGTGGTTGGTGCAAAAAACTAAAGCTAAAGTGCGAAAGCTATGATTGCACTGAAGTTTCGGGTTTTTGCCGCCGCATCGTTTTAGAGTGTCGCATCGGGGTACTTCATGCAGCTTTGAACTCCGAACTTAGGTAGTGTGACAATGTTAATATCGGACATTAAAAAAAAAAAAGCCTGAGGATGCTCAAAATGATTTTAAACGAATTATGACTGTACATTTAGACATTTAGACCACTCAAGGGCAAGACACAAATAAGAGTGCCGGTACCTTGGATTTGGGCCGGTCGCCAGTGGCGAGCCGCTGCAGCTGCTGGGACGTGTGGCTGTAGGACAGGAGGTCCGAGCAGCACACCGTGCGGCCCAGCCTCTTCATCAGAGAGGAGATGATGCTGCAGCCACAGCCGCACATCCACCTGCTCATTTAGTGGCGCTAAAAATAAAAAAAAACTAAAAGAACACCCCTTTTTCTTGTTTGCGTTATCACTTCAAGTTGTCCTCACCACCAACTGCTTTTTTGCCTTCTATTCTGCATGGCGTCGGTTCCTTGGGTACTCCGTGTCAAGGACCGGGTTATCTTCTGGCCAAAGACTTCCACTTGTAGCCGCACACAAACATTTGTCGTAGTTCCTTTCCGCAATCCCGTCGCGACCGTTTCCCCGTCGACTCCCGATTCACACAAACACCTTCACCCGATGTTGCAAAGACACACAAAAGACGACGTCTGGCTTCTCTCCCGACTCCAGCCGCCGTGAACTGAGGATGCTATCACGCACGCACGTACAGCCCACCACAACCAGCTACGCTCAGTGTGAGCTCCTCCAAGTTGCTGATAAAAGTGCTTTCCTCCGAATGACAGAGCTCCCGACGTTTCCATTAATCGAGAGGGAGGGCGGGCGGGCGTTCTGGCAGAATCATACGAGAAATGCAAAGCCACTTTGCATGCGGTGGGACGCTTGTGGAGGAGCAAGAGGAGGGGGAGGAGTGGGGTGGCAGTCCGGCGGGGTAAAGTAGTTAGGAGGCTGACAACAGGGCACGGGAGATTACGATGGTAATCTGTCAAAATGCAGCAGATGACTGCTTTAATCTGTATGCAAAAAGAGGAACATCTGCAAAAGAAAATGCTAAATTGTCTTCACTGGAGGTTATGCCAGCCAGCTCACGAAAAGATGCTCCAAAACATGTTGCCCAATTCGAGACTTTTCAGAACTTCAAGAGGACAATTGCGCGTTTCGATCTTGGGAATTCATTCATCCGGGCCGAAAGAAGACCCCGTGGGTTACTTTTCTTCTCCGACGCCAAGAGACGACAGTTGATTTCTGTTTTTAACAACAGACATGTGGCAGACAAAAATGACACCCAGACAGAGACGTATTTCCGCTTCAGACAAAACTGACACCTGATGACACCTCGGGGAGTGCAAAATAAAGGTTGGAGCTCCAAACGCATCTCAGAAAACCAAGTTGCCTTGCCCAGACGACACAAATATTAATACTGCATCCCTCCCACCTTTGCGAGACGCCGAGATGAAGAATCTGATGGTAACCAGATGCCATTTGAAGGTAGGAGTGGTGGAGCACGGAGGAGATAGGATGACTCTCTCTCCGAAAATGAAATGCAGCAACAGCAGTGTGATATTAATAGCTCAGGCATTAACGTTGATTGATTCCCTGTCCCCCCCACACCCCTTATTGGCACCATTGCGTCAGGGGGAAATGCACGGCAAATAATGAAACAACCCACCAGAACGAGATTTTTTTTTTTTGATGATGCAACCACGAGGTGCCGTGTGGCAAATTTACGTCGAGACGAATAATAATAGTCTGCAAAATTACTGTGTGCGCGCGCGCATCGGGGTTAAAAAAATATAATAATTACCCACCGCCATAACTAAACATACAGATCGCAAAGTTGATTTAGCATACCTCTAGCAAGAGCAGTCTTGGAAAATAAACTCAAAAGCTGTGTGACCTAAATACTGACGGGCCCTACTTTCAAAACAATGAAAACTCATAAGCGCTAACGTGATTAGCAGAACGGCTTTCCTCCCCCGACTGATATGCAGCACAGTTAACTGTAACAAAAAGTCTAATTAAAGTAGAGCTAAACCTTTTTCTGAAGCATCTGCCACTACTAGTACTACCACAAAAACATCCCGGAAAGTGAGCTTCAGACTTCAGAGATTGATCAAAGAGTCCGAAATTAAATTGTGTAGGGGTCGGTAACAGATTATTCTTCATCTTTCCTGGATAATTGGAGGGCTAAAATCATCAAGTATCAAACCTCCGATTTTTATTGCACTTATAATACGTATAAATCACTCTCCTGACAAATGACAAAAAAGGCGAGTTGGTCCACTGGAGTTCTGAATGGCTCATTTTCTGTGCAGATCTTCAATATAAAAGCGTACAGCTGAGACGTTGCTAAATACAAAAAGTTCTTTACCGATTTGGAACTAGCCGTTCGCCGCTGCAAGAAAATAAGCGTAATTTTTGAATCCATCAATCACACTGCGCAGTTGTTTTACCTTGGGATCAATGAAATGGAAACTCTTCACCCAGCCAAGTCAACGGCAGGTAAAGTACGATATGAAGATCCGCTATGAGGCCGGTCTCGGACAGTTCTGTTGATTCACTGTGACGAGTTTGGTAAAGACCGGTCAGATGCGACAAGAATGTTGGTTCATCTATTGGGAGGCATGAAGCTTGTATGTAAAAATTCATTTGAAAAAGTGTCACATTTCTACACGGACTTCTGTATGATTCTCGAACAATTGGCCCCTCAGTGCCGAAGCCAGCCATCTTACATTGCCACGGGCAGCCATCTTACAATGCCACTGTAACATCTGTCCGGTTTGAGCTGAAAACAGTGTGTTTGACGCCAAATTGCGTCTTTGGAGTAAGGAGAACCTCTCAAAGAACAACAAACTTTAGAGTTTGCATCGACTATTCCGGGTGCATCATCTCAGTATCGCAAATCATAATTTACAGAGGTTAGGCTTACATTTCGCTGTAGATTTTGTCCTGGGGTGGAGCTTTCATTTCATTATTAATTCCCTTCTCCCAGAGTTATTGCTACAACCATAGCCCATAAACAAACATTTTCACCGAAGGGATGGAAAGACACAATTAGACACAAAAGAAGACACAATTACCGTTTGATCATTTTTCAAAACCATTCAGCGGCATAGTGAAGTATCTTTGAGTTCGTGCGGCACAGTGCACTGAGGTCACCGACAGCTGCGTACACACACACACACACACACACACACACACACACACACACACACACACACACACACACACACACACACACACACACACACACACACACACACACACACACTTAAAGCTGCTCAAAAGCCGCCTCCTGTTCACTTTGATGATAACAGTGCGGCTTAAAGATGAAGCCGAAACAGTCCGGTATGAGCTTCATCTCGAGGGGCGGCGGTGGCGGGGGTGGGAAAGCAACAATCCTATTTACAGTTATGGTCTTTTCCGAGAGAACGAGAGGAAAAGAGGGTTCATTATTTATGAATATTGCTTTTCACTGTGTCAGCTCAGTGCCTCGGTGTATTGATCCAGACAGCAAAGTGGTCACTGCACCAGGGAGGACAGGACCATCAAATCAGACTCGAGAATACGGAGGGCATAGAAGGTATCGCACATCAACTTATCAGTCTTTAGTTACGGCAGACGCTTAACGTCTGTCTTTTGAAAATGGTGATTCTAATTCCATCCATTGAATCCGCTTAACATCATGAAGGTCGCGGGGTACTGGAGCCAGCAGACTTCTGGGAGTAGGGCGGGGTATACCCTGAAGCGGTTGCCAGACAATCGCTGGGCATACATGGGCGAACAACCATTCACACTCACACGCGCACGCACACTCTATTCTATCATGCACGTTTTTGGAATGTGGGAGGAACCCGGAGTACCCGGAGAAAAGCCACGCAGGCAAAAGGAAAACTGCAAACTCCACAAAGGAATGCCGTAAGCCGGAATCGAACCCTGCACCGTGAGGTGGACATGCTCATCGGCCGGCCGCCGCGCTCTCATTCCCAGTGATGAAAATGTCCAGCTGCAGACTACTTCTTCTGGGTGGGCCAAATGTGGTTGAGTGCCGTCATGAATTTGGTTTCCTGCAGGTGACGTCTGAGTCAGCACTTGAGTAAAAACTCCAACCCCGCTACGCTTTGTCACTTTCAAAAGTCACATTTGCTCTCCGTGAGAAGATCCCTGTGGCGGCCAGAACATTTCAGGGTGCACCGAGATGCAAAAGAGCTTGCAAAGCATCTCTCATGTAATGAAGGAGACATGTTTTTTTTTCCTTTGAATTTAAAGTTGTTTGTAAAGTGTATAACTAGGATCCTCGCCCAGCCTAGCCCACAAATCATGCACGGGGAACATCAGAGCCCAGGCGGAATTACGGAAAGTTCTAATATTTGGGTCACTTGATTTAGCAACACATTGCTCAAAACCAAATTAGGCCGTGACACTACACTGCCAACGACTGCCACAATAAAACGCGCTCTGAAATTATCTCTCTGACAATAATCGATCACTAAAAACCATGAACTTGGTCAGGGTATAACTTTTGCAACAGCTTTTTATGAGATTCTACTCGGTGAGCATACAACAAACAAGACCTCTCTCTCATCTCGTAGCGGCAGGTTCCTGACTCCGAGTGTTTGTTGGGGATCGGCTGTTTTGGGTTCGGTTTCCAAAAGCAGGAGTGACAACGTGTCAGTCGCGCCCACTGGGCCGACGGCAGAGTGCGCACGTGAACGACGGCTCTCTTTGGGCTTCAAGATGCTTGCTTTTTCAAAAGGCTTATATGTGGCTCCCCGTTGACAACAAAGACCAAGTGTGCAATGACAAAGGGAAACTTACCACTATCACGCGACCATTCCGTTTCAATTCCTGACACACGTTTTATTATCTACCACTTATTAATAACGGCAGCACCAGAAAAAATAAAAATTCCACTTGGAGATCGTACCGGTGTCTGGTCAGATGTCTTTAAAGCGCGAGTTGTAAAGAGCAGTTGGCTTATCGTGACACTCCAAACATGGACTCGACAATTTCAAGTATTGAATCAATTTGAACTTTGAATGGACCAATATGACTTCCACTATTTTTTTTTAATATACCGTATTTTCCGCACTATAAGGCACACCTAAAAGCATTCAATTTTCTCAAAACTGACAGTACGCTTTATAATCCAATGTGCCTTATATAAGGATCAATATTCTGATTTCTTGGACGTAGTATTTTAAATGTCCTGTAACATGCTTTGTTACTGCTGCAGCAGTTGTGAAAGCTCAAGATAAATCAAGCTGTATTGCATTGTATTGTATTCTTTAGCATAGCTCCATCTGGTGGATGTGTAATGCTATTGTAGCTTCTAATCCACACAAACTCATTTTTGTCGCGGGCCATATTGTTGTTATGGTTTCCATTGAAGGGCCGGTACGAATTTTGGGAAACCATGTAAATGTTTAATCACCTCCGCATATTACATACACGGCACACATCAAATTGATGGAGAACTAGTTTTAAAAATTGAAGTCAAGAATAATGACCGTCATTGTGGATTACATGCGCCTTATAATGCAGTGCGCCTTCAATATGAAAACAGTTATAAAATAGGGCATTCGTTGAAGGTGCACCTTATACTCCGAAGCGCATTATGGTGCGGAAAATACGATACATATTTACTTTTGACGCATACGCGCGTGCACAAAGTGAACTTGCAAGAGCAACAACACGCCGCCCAACACGCAGAGCGTACCAAACCCATGTGAAAATATGCACAAAATATACGCAAATACCTCAGCGTACACAATATGCCGAAAATATCTTTGCGTACAAGTCGCCATTCCTGTCGCTCTCCAGAATAGATGAGATGCCAAGTGGAGAGCTAATGGCTATTCTCATCTTACCTTCGCCACAGCGTGCCAACAGACTTCATTTCACATTTAGAAGACTGAACCCCTGTGCTCGAAAAATGCTACAAACACTTTTTCTATTCATCTTGGAAACACGGGTTGAGCTATTTAAAAAAAAAAAAAAGGTGCATTGTTTACTCACAGTTCACACTCTGTTTGCTCAGGCCGCGAGCGCTAGTTTCGGCTCAGGATGCCAGCCCGTGCACGTGCACGCCTCTTGCGCACAAAAGTCCCGTCAGTGCGCCGTCCCTTGAGGTCATCAGAGTGTCACGGCCCCGCGGTGCCGCCTGTAATCAATGAAAGCAGTATTAATTTATATCGATATGTTTTGAGATCACTTTTATAGATAGTCACGCGACATAAAATGCCACCAGGTGACCGTATCACTCTAAAATTGCCTTCCAGTTCCCTCAGCATGGCTTGGCCAGTTGGGGGCAGTAGAGGATAGTCATACGGATACAACTGCACATGGAGCCGCTCTCAGCTCATGTCGGTGCTAATGCCCGTCTTTCTTCATAGAGTATGAAGAATACATGACTGGGGGGGGCTTTTGTGATCTGTCTACGTGTGTTGCTGCACCATTTATATTCACATAACCATTATTTGAAGCGTCATCGCACACAACGTAAAAGCTATTCGATAGCCAGTCAATGGTGTTTCCCCACCGTGTTTGCATTAATCTAGTAGCCTTTTCAGGCATAGCTATGTAATAGTTTTAAATACACAAACATGTAATTCTCTTATGTTTGATGGTGGTAACCTTCAACTGGCAGTGAAAATTAACACGTTGAAGCCTGTTTTCGAATAGTTATTTCCTCACTCTATCTGCCAGATGGCTTTCGAATCGAATTTGCTGTAACTATACAGCACTCAAAGTTTATGCTCGCAAGGCACAAAAAGAACAAAAACATCACCATTGTATTTAAGTTTTATTAGTTTTGCTGTACGGTGGTTGACTTCATATTATAAAGTGTTGCCTGCCTCTTCAGTTAAAAGGTAATGATGCCGACATTTATTTGTTTTGAGGAACATCCAAGCGTATTTTTGTAAGCTGTGCTTGTTGACGCGCCGAATGAAGCAGCTGCCTGAGAACAATGCAAACCCCCCCCCCAAAAAAGTTGGCTTCTGCGCCATGCGCAGGCCACAGCGTCTGGGTTCGGACATCAGTGGCTGAGAAAAGAACAGATGTGCGCACAGCCAATCCAGCTGTGGTGCAACACATGATAAGTGTGGGACAAATGGGGGAAGAGGGGGTGGGGGCAATGGGAACTTTCAGGCGTTTCAACTTTTTGCAATGAAATGAAGTCTTTTAGACAACTTCTAGCAAGACACTACATTGTAATTTGATTTTTTTTAAAACACTGCTCTAAAACGTAATTTATGTCTTCCCATTGACAAAACAAAACACAAGCACTTTTATGTTTTGCCAAATACTTTGGTCTCTGCACTTGACTGGCGACCACTCCACGATGACCCCCCCCCCCCCCACCTCTCGCCTGAAGTCAGCTGGGATGAATCCAGCACACCAGTGACACGACCGAGGATAAGCGGTGCAGAAAATGGGGAACTAGATACTACGGTCGACATCTATCTCCGTCTATAATCGTAGTTTTTCCACCGAACCACGGGGTTGGGTCAGGAACGTTTCCCTCGCGTTCATGGATGTCATGCGAATCCGCTTGTGTACGCACACACGAGGCACAAATGGTCAGAAGGCAGCTGCTCATCAAGCTGTTTTGGATTGTGCGACTGCAAAGCCAACCTGCTCACACTGTGGCCTTGCATCACAAGAGCAGACACAGATGCTGCCTTGAAGAGGTGCGAAAGGACACGGAGGTTGGCGTTTCACCCCCGAGGGGAAGAAAGTGCGGCGGCGGCAAGCCGGAGCTGCCTGCAACATGCTGCTGCCATGGAAACTCCCATAAGACAAACGGTCTGGCAGAAAAGCACGGCCTGGTAATTTCCTGACCTTGAAATCTCAATGCTGCTCGTCTGGATGGCAGATGGAGAGCCGCAAAAAAATAAATAAAATAAAAATTAAAAATAAAATAGACAAAAAACATGATGTTTCAAATTTCTTTTTTTTTTTAAACTGGAAACCTTGCGTGAAAGGGATCTTGGAAGCCAAATGGTCGGGATTGATTTATTGGATACAGAGTCCATTTGTTTCCATATCCACACGGACAGGGCGTTAGGGATATAATCTGACGGGGGGGGGGGGGGGGAGAAAAAAAGTGAACAGTGAAGAAAGTGACAGACTTGTTTTCCTGCGCCGTTTAGTTCACTCAGAGCGTACAAAGGGATAATCCCTTCTTAATAGACTTAAAGGCACTTTAACTGATCTCCCAGCTGTCTGCGTCGCCGCCGGGGAAGCCTTCCTTCAGATCCAGGTCAGAATCCGACGCACATTCCAAAAGTGCCTCAGATGGACTCAATCTCCCAGGCACGAAATTCGCAAATTGAACAGCCATCCAGGCACGCACAGTAGGGGGTGTGGGGGTGGGGGGGGGGGACATGGATTGGTTTGCGGAATTCCAGATGTAAATTAACACCCGGATTAAGGACATCTTCAAACGTTCTCACATTAGCGGGTACGAGAACATTTCAGGGTCGCTCTGAGGAAATCGTTTTTCCCATTTCGTGCCAGCGAGGAGGCTGAGGGCACAACTATTGCGAAATGGAGGCTGTCGAGCTAAACCCTTCAGGCATCAGGACTGAGCTAATTTAGCAAGTACCTTTATTGTGGGTCATTTAGCTAGGTGTCCTTTTATCAGGACAATGAATATGCTTGCTAATAAATAAATAAATAAAAATACAATTACTTCACTCAACTATTGAGATTTTATCTACCAAAAGTCAAAGAATGGATGTCAACGTTCAGAATCGATGTTGATCATTTTTCAAAAAGCAAAAGTGAAGCTACCACTTTTCTCCAGCAGATGGCAGCGTATAGCCAATTTGTTGTGACGACTCAGCGGATTTCAGCATTCAGCAAAGTCACACGACGTCATCTGATGGCCTTTTTGCTCCGTGCTTGTGCCAGTGCTAATTTCGGGGCACCAACTACGTCAGGGGGCGGGGTTATCATGAAGATCGCAGATGTAGAGGAATGACTCCCTGGACGCACGGAAGCTTTGCACAAAGTGGCGAGCGGTGAAGTCCGGCACGATTGCTGTCCCGCCGGAAGAGCGATCGCAGCTATGCCGGCGGGATAGCATGTGATCTCCAATTTGCCGCCAGCTTCGTGATCATCTGCAACGATATAAGCGTTTGCTGATTGCGGGTCCCTGACCGTTACATACGACATGCAAGTATAATTGATGCTATGCTATGTTGTTGAGCAGATGCTGACAGTGCATCATTATTATTTACGGGTTGTAAAGTGTCCTTGAGTGTTTTGAACGGTGCTTGTAAAAATATATATGTATTATTATTACTGCTATTATTAGCACAGGCTAGCTCATAACTAATAAACACCAAATGAGTTTTTTTGAGGTGCAGGGGGGTGAAAAAGGAGAATGAGCTTGTGCCTGAGCCACACAGCTGGCGCTTTTGGAAATAAATGTCAGAAAGAGTGACTGACTTTAATCTGGCTACATCGATTGAAGTACACGATTCAATTTATGGATTGCTCACAGACCAGGATGTGCATTTGTCACTGGAAAAGCATCAACAGCAAGTAATGTAATGCTCACAAAAAGGTTGCCACGTCCCAATACTGCTGTCAATACGTGGAAGCAACAGCATGCGCCTTACCTTAAAGTTTGCTAAACGGTAAATAATTCAAGCGGTGAGTGAGAAGGAATGTGGGTCAGAGCTGATCTGCATATGTTTCCAAGCGAGCCCACGTCACGTAAACGCGGAAGCGCACCGCAGGTTGAGCATCGCATCGATCGAGGTTGCACGTTGAGCGCGAGCGCGGCATGACAACGGCCTGCGCTGATGGCGTGACGAGTCGACAGCCGTTTGGCATGCGGATCGGAGGTACTTTGAGGTCATCAACATGGAAATAAACTTCTTTGGATGTGATGCTTCCTCAGCCCCCTCGAAATGAAGGCGGAAAAACAAATCTGGGGACAAATAAAGCTGGATGGGCCCACTTAGGTGTGATCACTCCATCCGTCAAGTCAATGCATCATTGCTACAGATTTGGCTGAAAATAGGAAGTAGAAAAAGGTGGCATTTGACTGAAAAAATAAAGTCTGCTCCATCGGTGTTAAAGATATAAATTATGTTTGCATCGCGGCATGGGCCGATTACCGCGGTTTTCCAAAGTCAAGGTTTCAATTACCATCACTGGTAATAACCACTTATTTTCTTTTTGAGGGGACTTTTATTTTTCTCTCTCCTCCTCAGCTGAGCAGAGAGAGGAGGGCCAAAGACGGGCAAAATAGAAGGACAACTTTTTGCATTGTCGATTCATGCGCATTGTTCACATGTTGCCAGGGGGTACTAGTTAGCCCCAAGGACAACATGAGCAGCCTACAGGTCTACCAGTAGTGGTGAAGATTGCACGACTGTCTCTGTCCTATGTGTTGTCTTGTGTTATTTTTTGTTATTTTTGACTTCAAAATGGCGCCGCGAGAGTGGCTGCCTTTCCAGCAGCTCCTATTTTTTTGTTGTTCTACTTCTTCCTTTCATAACTTTGCTGCTGTGAATCTGGAATTTCTCCATTGCGAGACTAATAAAGGTTTTCTTAACTTAAATTGCCTTTCGAAGAAGAATTCAAACTGACGAAAAACGTTCAGTCTTTTTATTTCTTTCAACTTAACACTTCTTAATGTGCCAAATGGTCGAAAATGTAAATGCATTGTGTTCAGCAAAAGAAAAGAAATGGCCGTATATATTTAATGACCCAAATATTGAAAAAGGACATTCCAGAGATGTCATTTTCATACGATGACATTTCATGCTCAAGGTTATCGTACGCCCAGAACCGACTATCGACCCAAGCGCTTGATAACGCTGCTTGCTGAGCTTTACCGCACTCAAGAATGAAAAGGAAGATGACAATGGACCAACATTTGGGGCAAATTGATGAAGACAGGCGCACAATGACGTGGTTTATCAAGCAACCAATACAAAACAAAAATCCTTCTGTCAAGACAAGCTGAGCTTTCGCTGAACTCGGGAAGAAGACAAAAATGATGCATTTAGCGTCTCTTAACAGGCCTAAAGCCACTTTTGATTTAACTCCAAACCTAAGTCGTTCCTGGTCGAGGTGTAAGCGCAAACTAAGTGCCGGTGCCATGATTGACGGGTGATCAGTTCACTTGTTCACACGCACGGAGGCAAAGAAAAGGATGTGATGAGCTCATGGCACACAATCACGCTTGATGACGCCGAATCGGAGGCCTTTTAACGTACGTGCGTGCGCGTTTTATCTCTCGCAGGAAACGAGAGAAAAGCCCTTCAATTTCCTCCTTCCTTAATCTCATGCTGCCCACACAGCACGGGGAAGGCACTTCTTCTGTTTCAAACTTCCCGTCCTTCCTCCCGACACCCGTGACGCGATGTTATTCGCAGCCCGCTTTCTCTTATCGAGCGGGCTCCCGCAAAACAAGCGTTTAATCTTAAAACAAACATAGCGGCGATAAGCGATTCCAAACGACTGAAGCTTCTTCGGCTTCAGGAATGCCTCGCGCCACCTGTGAGACTTTCACACGTTCCGCTGGTCTTTTTGCTTTGAGATTGTTCCCGCAGGTCAGGAGGGCCGGGGGTTCGTTTGCAACACAAATACATTATGTCCTGAGAACTGTGTGTGCTTTAGTTAAAAGGACAAATGCAAAGATGCGTACGTCTTCTGACGTACTAATTGTTCAAGGAAGAAGAGGCCTGGAGGTTGTTCAATTGGGAATTTAAGTGACATTTTCATGACCCAGAAGCTGTCCAACAAAAAGCCAGTAGGCCCGCGGAGCGAAAAAAAAAAAGATTTAAAGAAGCAAAACCTGACCAGGCGCTTCCCTTGAAGCAGCGCACCCATTGTCGGCTTTCCAGTCGTGGTTTAGTGGAAACGACATGCGAATTACGCGAGTTACGCCATCCCACGTGACCTTATTGGGTCCATCAAATCAAATCTGAATTTCAATAAGAAACAAACTTCAAAAAATGTGGAATGCAACATTCAATTGCCTTTATCTTAGCACAAGCTTTACCTGTATGACGGGGTAAAGCTTATTCCAAACATTTATGTGGAATAAATCTGATTATATTTATGATACTACGGGCAATTTTTTTTGTTTCTTTCTTTTGTTTGTGAAAAGCCACCGGATGAGGACCCTTATGCAATATAAAATATTGCATCCCTACTTTTAATTACCAGACGAGAGAAAAAGAGAATTTGTGAGTTGATTAAACGTGAGAGATCATTCAAAATATTTATATTTGTGTTAATCAGATTCAAATTAAACGTCTGCACTTTTCAGAGAAGCGGAATCATTCAACGACAAAAGAAAATGAATTGGTCGCCAGTCAGGTAAAACTCATTCACCGTGAAAAAAATATTTCACAAATTACACTATGTGAACTTCTGGGCATGACCACGCGTGTCATATATTCAGTTATGTGTTACTTCAATACAGTATATATATTAAGAATAGCCAAGTTTTAGAATTGCACTGCGTTCATTTCATCTGACTGAGCTCCTGATGACATGCAGTTGTAGCGACAACTATTAGTCTGCGATAAATACTATAATGTTCTCCCAGTCCTTCGTTTCAATATTTTCTTCCTCAAACGAACTACTTTTAGTTTAACACCCCTGATTGTCCAAGGAGCCTCCACTTCTTGTTGCACCTCTACAGGAACTTTGCATTAGGCTGCTCACACTCAAGGCAGCCTCCTATCAGGTGCTGGTGGCCGTGGGTATACTTTACAGCAGGGGTGCCCCAACTTTTTGGATCAAAGATCTACTTTTCGATCAACTAACCTCCCGCGATCTACCCTTACGGGCGCGCGCGCACACGCACCAGCTCTGATCACAAGCTGCAATTGCAAACTGCTGAGCGCTAACAACTTCCGGTGACGTAATCACGCACCACCGTAAATTTAAGATTTACCTGCTGTATTTTATTTAAAAATATAGTGAAAATGAGACTGATAGGATGATTAGGGTGCAGTGCATATTAACACAAAGAATATATTACTAACATGTACAAAGACACACAAATGGTTGTTTGTTTTTTTCTTCTCGACACTCCTCGGAACTACTTGGGACCTGTCTTAGATCTACCGGTAGATCAGGCTCTACCTAATGGGCACCCCTGCATTTACAGCATTTGGGATGTAGTCGACTGAAGCGACTAATCTCTCGAGTTACTGCTGTCGTAATTATTCAGCAAGCTTGTTGACTGTCCAGACTTCATCCAGTGACAAATATTGAAGCTCAGGAGGATCGTGGTGCAAAATGTTACGTGTGGCGCAACAGCGGGAGCCAAATTAAGCTTCTTCAATGGAAGTCTGGGCAAAGTTAGTAAGCGAGTTGGAGAAGTAATGTGCGAACTCTGCTTCTTTTATTTTGGCCTTGGCAGCATCTTTTTAAAAGATGCACCGACCGCGTAAACACACAGAACGCCATCCGGGTAGTTGAACTTTGGAGAGAGAAATGCAAATTGAATGTTTTTAAGGGAACAAGCACGATAGCAGCGCTATAGTTAGCAAGTCGCAAGAAAGCTAAAGCTAAGATGCTAGGCCCGCGAAGTGGTGCCTCACTCGCCGGTTTGTCTGTGCGGAAAATGCCCAGATCGGTTTACCTCACAAGGGCGAGGACGGACAGTGACGACGGGCCTCTCCGGTAGCTCCTTGCGGCGGTGAATCCGGAGCCAAATATCCTCATGGGCCACAGGGAGCAAATGCCAGGATGAGCCTACGGTGTGATGATGCCCTCCCTTTCGTGTCTTCTCTTCCCAGTGTGAAGCGCTCTGGTACCGCTGGTGACCACG
The DNA here is from genome assembly GCF_025434085.1 of Hippocampus zosterae. NCBI lineage: Eukaryota > Metazoa > Chordata > Actinopteri > Syngnathiformes > Syngnathidae > Hippocampus > Hippocampus zosterae. Next base: position 3,672,724 of record NC_067463.1, on the reverse strand, counting down.
TTAGCGGCACCGGCTAAAACTTAGCATCCGTCCGCGCGAGGGTGCTCGTGGAAAAAAAACACCGCTAGCATTAGTCGCTTGCCTCAAAGCAGTCCGGGAAGTATATGCCGTTCGCACGGCTGCTTCTGAGTCCGTCACGGCCTGTGTTTGTGACGGAAGGGGCCGCGTTTTAGCGGGAGCAGTCGGCTTGTCAGAAGGGAGCAATTTGGCTTTGAGTGCCGCTAAGTGTTACCGCTAGCTTTCGGATCCTCTCGCTTGACAAATGGCCGTCGCGCGAATGTGACGCTGACATCTGCTTTCAAGGAGGCGCACGGAAATGACGTCTCGGAAATCTCTCTCTCTCTCTCTCTCTCTCTCTCTCTCTCTCTCTCTCTCTCTCTCTCTCTCTCTCTCTTTTAACTATCACACTGGCATTTTGTTCTCTTTTTCTCCCTTTTGTTTTCCTTTTTGTCGCGAAGACTAATCCAATTCTTTCCAGCATATTGAGCGTCTGCATTCATGTCATACATACAGTCAGTGCATGCTGCAGCCACTGCTCGTCATTTCCATGCCTGGTGTGGGAATCCTCCAGGGAACATCTGAAAGTGGGAGATATCGCCGAGGGCCAAGCATGTGATCCTGAGCTGTGTGCACTCCACACTGGCTTATGGTCAAAAGGATGCTGAAAAGCACATCCATGCCCAAAAAAAAGTGGAGCTGCACAAATCCACACTTTTCTGAGTAAATACTTTATTACCAGGAACATCAAATAATTGTCAATAACATTAAAATCTGATCCATCTTCCACATATACATCATCATGTAGTTTGTTATATTGAGGGAAAAAAATGGTGCAGTTCCGACTCCACTTATTATTGATGACAGGCCAAAGAACTATTCCACATGACTCATTCGCTCACAGTCTTGTAGTCTGTGCGACATCCTGTCAAATAATTCGCCATCAGATCATGTAGAATCAATTAGTGAGAGCCAGTTCCATCTCTAAATATGTTTCCCATGGAGAATCGCGAGTTCTGTCGAAGACGCTGTCATGGAAACCTTTCGACAAAATTCGAAAGGATTCACACACTGCTAATTATGGAAACGGAAATCCAAGGGGTAGCTCATGACCATCAAAAATTTCAATACAGTTCATTCTTAATAAATTTTATTTCGTTGAACATTTCATACCTAGCATATTTACAAAAAAAGAAGACTCACAGAAAGTAGCAACTTTGGCTGTGAGCATTTGTGTATTTACAACAACAGAATATCAAATCCAAATTGCATTCACATTGAGATCAGTGCCAAAAACACAAACTGCAACAAGGGATCCGAAATGTCTTTATACGGTCGATATCAACGCCTCTGTTCAAATGTCACATTGAAAAAAAAAATCGGAGCTGTTCTGGTTGGCGTTTCCTGACATTTGAGTTGCTTTCCAGCAGACACCTTAAGGTCTGATGCTGCGAAAGGTCTTCGCTTGTAAGCCGAAACTCCAAAACTTTCGGGAAAAGCTTGCTGGAACATCTGAACTTTGTTTAGGGTTACTTGAAATGGCGGCCGTTGCGCGATGCACGCGGTTGAAAGTGAGTGGTTCATTCCGAACACGAGCACATCCCCAGATATAAAAGGGTGTGCACACTTGTGAAACCGCGTTCTCTCACTTGTTTATTTTTACTTCCCCTTTTAAAAACTTTTTTTTCCAACTAAGTTGTACAGGTTAACTCTCACATTTATAGTGGGAATAGCTTTGTAAATGACTTATCTTGGTCTCATTTTTTTAATTCCGCATAACCTGACCATTTGAACAGGGGTGTGCAGACTTCTTATATTCACTGTGTTAACCAATTGAGTAAAATTCTGGAGAACCCCAGCCAAGACTTTTAACATGAGTTTATGACTCGTTGTTTTGTTGTGTGAGTTTAATATAGGGTGACTTTTTTTCCATAATAAAGGGGGAAAAAAGCTTTTGTAATGTTTGTTTGTTTTTTGGGGGGAGGGATGTCATCATATGAGGGCATACTGAGAAAATAAATACAAATTTGTGCATGAGCATACGTGTGTTTTGATTGATTTTTGACCTTCTCGCCAGCTCTGTCGCAGGGTTGCTCTCTGTTGAAAATTCTCAGGATGAAATTTGACGTTGACTGCATTTCCCTCAGATGAGCAGACCCCATAGCAAAAAAAACCTTCAGGGTGTGCTGTGGTTTGCTTTTTCCACGCCATTAACCTGCAGACAAAGAAAACAATCAAAGGGAGAGGCAATTTGTGATGACCACAATGGAACAGGAAATGGAACTTATCAACAGACGGGGAAGTCTCACTTCCCATTGTGTATCTACGTTATTCTCATTTGACATTAAAAAAAAGATTTTTCAGTATTTTCACCACTGCAAATAAATTTCTCCTGGATTTTGTATATTGGCTGCCATCTGCTGCCACGTTTTTGTCATCGCTGCAACCTGATCGCTGGACCTGACTGCGTGCCTGAACGCATGAGTGACATTCCGGTTGTGCTTTTGTCATCCCGGCAATTGACCTCTGACCTTTACAGAGTCCACGACAGTGTTTTTTTTCTCCCCAAATGATGTGCGTGGCGCAGGTATCTTGGCGCGCCGTTGAACGTCTCCTTGCATGATGTGAAAATAAATACAGAAAAAGGCCACGCAGAGCCTCATTGAGGTTGAGTGAGTGGACTTTGGCCTTCCCCGTTTTGGAGGAAGGAGGTCGTCCATGTTGCACCATAGGGGCCCTTATTGTCGTATGTGTTGACACTTGTGTGTCATCATCCATCAGTCACATGCATGGAAAGATCGTGAGCATAAGTAAGACGACTTGCGTCCGTAGCGGGAGCTGTTTTCTATATTTTTACCCTCTTGCAGGTACAACCGAAATATTCGGAACAGCACCTGCGCTGTGACATAATTTAGTCAAAATACACTGATGAATTTATTTATGTAATTTTTTTGGTAGATATTTCATATACATATTTAATTGTTTACATATATGTGGATATACTGTACAACAAAATTATTATTATTTTTTTTAACATCCCCTATCAAGTGATATTAAGTGCCTAAAAACTGTATCAAAGTACCATCTTTGATCATCCATTGGTCCAGTTCATCCATCTCCAGCTCCAAAACTGAAGGGACGTCTTCTTCAAACATGGGCCTGGACGCACAAAACGGCATTTTAACCACCTCGCTACAAATGTTTCGTTACGGTCACTTCATTCAAAATGCGTACAAAAGACTTGCTATCGGTCACAAGAGGAAACAAAGGTTGTCGATTAACGAGCCCGCTTGGAGTGAGCTACTTTATTGTGTCAGATTATTTTCCGAATAAAATTCTGATCAAACTTGAGCTTTTTGACGAATAAACGAATAAAGTCCAAAATTAAATGGAACGTCATAAAAAAGTGTGCATTATCATGAATTAATGCTATGCTACAATCCAACTGATTTTGCTCCTTCTGGTTTGCCGGCCTTGGTAGTGAATGATTCAGTTATGCAGATACTGCACAAACAAAGCAGAACATTACTTGTACTGTAACTGTAAGAGACTCAGCAAAATGCTGCAATGTTTGCCATTTTCTTTGTGGAGGATAAAGAAAGTATGCCTGTGAATATTGGTATGTTATCCTTTTCCCTGTATTTCTCCACAGTTTACATTCAAATACCAGTTGCTTAAAAGGTTCTTTCGAGTCAACCAAATGTTTATATTTTTATTTTCCTTCTCACCACCATAGATTGATTCTGTAATTGTATAAAAATAAGTATATCCACGTACATCGGCACTTTCTCTGAGCTGGAGCCATCCAGATATGGATCCTCCTTTCTGGACTCTAAAACGAACAAAACAAAACAGAATTTGGCGTGTCACTGAACTTATGGGGTACATCTTGTGGTGCTGTAACAACGTACCTCGAACGGCAACCTCCATTTTGAACCTGCGCTTGAGGAAGAGGGTGAACATGATGATGGCGATGACGAAGACCACCAGGGCCACCGGGATGAGGATGAAGGTGATGCTGAGACCCTCGTCACTCTGGGGGCTCAAGGTCGAGTCCAGCGAGTTGGGGTCATCTGTGCTCCCTTCTGACAAAATAATCATCAGAATGATAATAATGATTATAATAATGATAATAATAATAATTAGCACGGGCATATACATATATACAGGTATGCATAAAAAATATTGACCTGCACTGTCCACTCCTGAGCCGAGATCTTCTGTTTTATTTTCTGGTGCCAATGCTGAAAAATAACGTGAAACTTTGCTCAAAAATGTCATTTGGCTCTTTTCAGCTGAACAGAAATGAAAGGGATCTCCGATCGGACCTGGGTCCATGTCGCTCTCCTGGCTAGGCAAGGGCTCCAACGTTGGGAGGGCGTCCGAGCTGGATGATGCGGGCTCTACAAAAAAAAAAAAAAACGGTTGTTGTGCCTCCACCATTCTCTTCTTAGTAAAGTTAACATGGATGCTATGATATTTCTACATTGGTTAAATTCTTTTTACACTTGAACGGTATGAATGTTTGAAAACGAGACCAATGATATGATTGATCAAAGATTTTTTTCTGATGACGATAATGATCACGATTATATATTTTTTTATTTTTGTTGTTGAAATAAATGTCAATAGCTATACATTGCCCATATTCTTTTTGGGGGGACTGTTTTGCACTTATGTACTGCATAAGTCTTCTAAAACTTGTCAATTTAGTCTGATGAGAAAGATGGCAGACGGCTTAAATGTATTGTGACGTCAAGTCCAACCTGAGGTATCCGTGTCCTCCACAACGTGTTCTTGGTCTTCTGTCACTTCTTCCACTATTTGGCTTTCTTCTTCTGTCCCCTCATTTTGGCTCGACACTACCACAACAACAACAAAACACTCTTATGAATCGTGCAACAGGCCTATATCATGTAGGAAGAATTCATCGGTCTAAATAAATAAATAAACCAATTTCTGTCCCGGGTGTCAAGTCATTCGTAAGCCTCCCTTTCATGCATTTTCACAGGATGACTTTTTGGGTCAAATTAATACAGTAACTCAAAAAGTTGGGTCGGTCCCTTTTGGGACTTTTTTTTTTTTAATCAACCCAACGCTCACATTCATACCGATGGACCATTGTTTAAGTCTTCAATGAAGTTCACATGCATGTTTTGAGACTGTGGTAGGAAGCCAGATAATTTAGAGTTCATACGGCTGGGATTCTAACCCAGAAGCTCCCAACTGCGAGGAAAAAGTGGTAACCACTCTGTATTAATACGGCAAATTTTGGTGACGGATCCAACTCACTATCAAAAAGTCGATTCATTATTCCGATTCGGTTGTTAGTTTAAAATTGGAACAATTCACAACCATAAATATTCTGTTTTCTGACTGATTATCTTTGAACTGAATAAAAATAAAACCAAACCAACCCAGAAAACCAAAATGAACATTTTTGCCAATGTCATGACATTATGGACCAAACAAGTAACAACTGTACTTTACTCATATATGTATTTAATGACAACTTTTTACTTTATTTGAAACTTGTAAAAATTACTCGTGGTAGTAAACAGTGCACGTCAGACTCGTTATTTTACTTGTATTTCTATTGTATTGTATAACAGCAATGGCTGTTTGAAAGTGCTCTATAAATACAGCTGAGTTGAGTATTTAAAAGCAAGAGTTCAATTTTACTTGAACAAGACTTTTGTTGACGCAATCACTTCTACTCAAGTACATAGTGTGAGTACTTTTGTCACCTCTGGTATTGGCGATATTTATCGCACCTCCATTGACATGATGTGGAATACCTTGCAGTATCGCAGTACTTTTGAGTCACAGCATACAGGAACATACCACATCCTGTTGAGCACTTGCCACACAAAAAAAATCACAAAGGTTGCAAAAGCACAAGCGGAGGTTTTGTGACCACGATGAACACTTGCCGGGGCTTTCGCGCTTATCGGAAAAATGTTACAACGCCGTGGGGATGATTTCAGGGTGATCCTGTTCTGACTGGGTAACAGAATTACAGTCAACAGGTTGAGTCACAAATCAACACAAAGAGTCTTCAGGGTGTCTGTATTAGACTGGAATTGTGTCAATTTGCTGACACAGTGGGGGAAAAATAGGGGGAAATAAAGATAAAGGCCCAGCGTCCTTACCTGTTCCAGTCCAGGTGCCCATGAGGAGCCACAGCAGGAGCAGGAACAGTGGGGTATTCCGGCAATGGCCTCTCATGCTGGTAGAAGAAGGCCTAGGGGGGGACATGTTGCCATCGTGCTGTGTGTGTCAAAGCATCGCAACTTCCTGGCAAGTCTGAGTTATGTGGATGGGAGAGGAAGAGGAAGAAGAAGAAAGAAGAAAGGAGGACACTCCCACCACGACCAGTCACTCAGGTGTGACGCAAACTTTTTCTTTGACTTGTCGGCGCAAGTCTTTCGCCGCATGATCACATTCCTGCTGCAGGCTGTCAGGTATGCAGGAGGGGGAACGTGCACTGTCAATGCTTTCTACAAAGTCACTGGTCGCCACAGGGAGCCTCGTTATACTCTGGCTGTCCTGTAGATGCATGTTGAATGTTTAGCGTGAGAAACTGAATATTCCAGGCCTTGATTCCGAGGTGGGAAATCACACAATCATAAGCCAATGAAAAGAGTCTGCATGCTTGTTGCTAGGCTTGATTCACATGGCTAAAATCATTTGCGCCCCATAATCCAATGAAAATATTCTGGGAAGTATATTTCCAAAAATATACTTACACTTTGGGTAAGCTAACATAGGCTACATATGAGAAAGACGATTTTATCTTTTATTTTTTTTTAAGAGCAGTTGATATTCAAGGTCATAAAATACTGCATTATTTAACGTCGATGGATTAAATTGGCCCACTACTAGGGTTGTCATAGAAAAGCCTTTTTCCTATTTGGAGTGTAAAACAAGTAAACTTGAATAAAATCTGTTTTAATGTCACATCTGTTTCAACTAGCTGTGTGACAATTGTGACTGAGTTAAGCATTTCGTGAAAAAAATGATTCATAATTCTCAGAAAACGTATGACTACCAGTACAATTTAGCAATATGGACGCAGATTCCTTATGAAAAAAAAGATGAAGAAGCAATAAATAATGTAGTCCGAATCAATCGTTTAAAAAACTGTAGCTATAAAAATACATTATGAAGCTACAGTATTTACATTTAAATAATTTAAAATTGGTGAAATTAACTAGTCTGATATTTGCCAGACATTGTGTATGTATAATTATTTTGGCCATTATTTTACATATACAATTTAGAATAACTTCCAGACATTATACGATACTAATTCTTTAACAATGACATTATTACATGTTGCCTGTAATTAATTTGATAAAATTTGGAAATGTATGTATATATGTACTGTATGTAAATGTTTTTCTTGTCCCCTTATGTATGATCTTTTCCCTTAAAATTACATTTACAATTCACTACATTTCACATTTAATCAATGAATTTTGTTGTTGTTTATGTTACTTTTATTTCTTTACGTACAAGACGAAACTCGCATTCAAGCACAGGAACCAATGACTCCTACTTTTCTTTCACCAGAACTTTTTTTTCTGGAGTGAAATTGACTGTTTCCGCTTCCGGCCCAGCTGTCAACAAACCAACCACGAGTTTTCACGGCGGAGCTAATACATCTCTGTTTCTATAATGGTGAGGCCGAGCGTCTCTTTCTTTTAACAGCGAAACAAATCGATCACAATTTCGATGCCAAAATACATATTTCACAGGTGACTGTCATTCATATGATTGTATTTTTTTTCTTCAGCCAAAGACACAGAAAAAAGGGAAAGTCCCGGAGAAGGTCGTGCATCCGTACAGTCGGAAAGCAGCCTACATGGCCCGCGAGGAAATACGACTCAAAAAGAAAGAACGGTCAGTTTCCGAATTTGCATTGGAATGTTTTCCATTGATTTCTCATACAAATATTTCCTGCATTTCTGTTCCAATAGCGACGGTAGTAATAAAACTCCACCAGGTTCCTTCTTCTGTATTGGTTCGTCGCCTTATTGTACCGTTTTGTTTCCGCAGACAAAAAGTTGAAAAAGCTGCACGTCTGAACAATATTGGTAAGTTAATTATGATTAATTTTAATCGGTGTTTTTGATTTTTTTTTTTTATTTGGGATACGTTTTCCACACACAGGTGAGAAGCTGTTATGGTTTCAGGGCCAGTTGGACCCAGAAAAGACCACGTTTACAATGAAGGATGCTTGTGACATCATCGAAAGGTGGGGCAGCATCTTAAAATGATCTGATATGTGTTATACAAGAGTTTAATAGTTTGTGCGTCATGGGATTTGAGGATTAGTTCTAGGTAGTTCTAGCCGTATACAGTAACAGGTAGCACGCGTCACTCCACACATAGACACACGCACGTCACAATGGCTTCAACTTCATTCAAGAGACGAGAGAGAGACGAAGTGTAGCTATCGCGATACTGTACCACTATCGCGAGAAAACGCGGTAGTTCTAGCCGTATACAGTAACAGGTAGCACGCGTCACTCCACACATAGACACACGCACGTCACAATGGCTTCAACTTCATTCAAGAGACGAGGGCTATCACCTGCGGATAAGAAGGACATACTCAGACGATACGATGCATTGCCGGATTCTCAGAAGGTACGCCCGCGGTTTCCAGGACTTCCCTCTTATCCAGCGCATTGAGAGGGAAGTCAACCGCAAAATTACGGACTCCTGTTTCCAGACAAAAGTAACGAAATTTTTCTCGTGATTTGAGATGTTTGACTGAAGTTGATTAAAGTTGTTGTTTTGTTGTTTGATTAAAGATATGGACGTCCACAGTCGAAATATCTCTTCTAACTCGTCAGCAGGGGTTTTTCTGCGTGCATAACTTGGTCGTCGACGTGTCTGAAGGTGTACCTAATAAAGTGTCTCCGGTTAATAGAAACCCCGCTTAGTAGAACAGAAGCGCTTCGGCCCAATGGTGTTCTATTAAGCGGAGTGCACTGTATTACTATATTTTTTTAATCGATCAAGTGAAAGCCGACATCCCGAAAATGTTGTGAGTTACTGTGCGCGTGTGTATGTTGTAGGTACCTGCAGCGGTTCGATGGCGAACTGGAGCAGATCGAGCTGGTGAACGGCATCAAGGGGCGTCAGGGGCGCATTCACGGCGCCAGGGAGGACTTCATCAAGCAGACCGTTGAGCGCGAGCGGGCGCTGTACCACGGCGCCGGCTTCGGTCCGTGCTTGTAAATGTCCATTTTATCCAGACTGGTACATGTTCGTAATAATCATTATTGATTCAATGTGCTTTCTTTCCAAAGAGATTCCAGACTTTATCAACACCAAACATCTGAAAACATTCAGGTGAGCGGAGCATAAGACAGTTGTTTAGAAAGCATTGAAACATTAAACCGCTGAACATATGCATTCCAAGGTGTAGAGAAAGTCAAATTTGGTTCACTTGAAAGCGTCATTAAGTGTTTTTCTCTCTCTCTACATTTAGCAAAGCATCAGTAACGGGTGCCATAAGTTGATGCTAATGCATTTTTTATTCAATTAATTCAACAAGTATACTTCTTTAGTAACTTTATAAAGCTCCTTTTTAAATTCTTCTGTCAATATGAGTCGATAAAATCTTATACGGTCCTCTCAGACGATAAAACGAGCACCAGCAGTGGTCGATCAATAACCTTGCGCATCTAAAGACATTTAGACATACTTCACGGCCTCGCAGACAGTGAGAACTTCTCGGATTAAGGCCGTGGCCCAGTGGTTTGGGAACCCCTGGTCTCGTGGCCACCAATATGTGAAAGACCCTTCGCTCTCTCATAAATGCATTCAAATTGGCTTGTGTCAAGACGCGGACTAAGTACAGTGATGTTTTGCTCCTGCAGGGAATGGACGGGAGATCTGAAGAAACTTCCGAACATTCAACTCAGGAAGGTTTCCCACACAGCCTTGGAAGTCAAGGACAAAAAAGAGCAGACGCACAACCAAGACGAAGAAGAAGAAGTAGAAGAAGAATTGGATGATAATGAAAGTGATGACAACGATGACGAGTTGGACAAAAGCGCTCTGATGTCAGACTCCAGCTAAGACATTTCGGTTTCCTTTCATGAGCCTTTTTAACCACAAACAACTTAATGATGACGAGTTGGACAAAAGCGCTCTGATGTCAGACTCCAGCTAAGACATTTCGGTTTCCTTTCATGAGCCTTTTTAACCACAAACAACTTTCTACAGTTTTGTTTATTGCACAGGCTAAGAGTCAGAATGTGTTTTTATCCAATCAAAAAGAGGGGAAAAAATGGCATCGTTCTGGTTTTGCCAACTTTTTGTGTCGACTCTGGTAGAAAAATGAACAAAGTCACTACGACATTGTTTCTCGACGTATCGCCAAGGTGAAAGACTGCAATCTGACCTTTGAAACCCCCACCCCCCAAATGATGTCTTGAAGCTACAAATGATCATGCTTACTAGGGGGGAGCTGACTGTCCATGTGCGAAACGCTGTCCGGAAATAAACTCTCCAAACCAAATGAAATACTGTACTGTATGTTGTTGAAATACATGAATTACAGGACGATGTCGATAAATTAGAATATTGGAGAAAATTATTTTTCTCGGTTCAATTCCAAAAGTGAAACTCATACCGAAGGAATTATGATACACAGGACAACGTGAGGCCAATTCCATTTTCTATTTGAGATAAAATAGTTTCTCTTTTAACTTTTCGAGATAGTGGAGTTTGGATGATTGTTACCTGGAATAAAATCAGCAAAATGACCAAATATGGTCATTTAGAGGTGCAACGGTTAATCCCTGACTAATCGATTACGAAACAAATCGCTCATTATTTTTGAGTGATGAATCATTCAAATGGCTATTCGAATTTAAAATTGTCCCAAAAAATTGTTTTGGCTTCTCAAAAGTAAATATTATCCCGATTTCTCTTCTTTTGTTTGTGCATTTTCCACACTGTCAAATTTTTTTTCAACGTAGGGTTTCAAATTCAAACTTTTGGTCTTGATTTATAGATTCAATCGACAAAATAATCGACAAATTTCAAGATTCTGAAAACGATCATTAGTCGCCGCCCTAGAGTACTTCACGATGGACATTTTCCCCATATTCTCATTTATTGACATGCACCTGTATTTCGTCATAGTAATTCACTTCTTTTAAATTTCTGGGCTTCAGCTCGCCCGCGGGCTGTACTTTGCCTACCCAGGGGATTTTCGTGCGGTTTGACAAAGTGCATGAAGGGAATGGAGGTGTCCCAAAAGTATGGCATGATGGAATCATTACTCAGCATGAACAAATCTTTCCGGGGCCGAGACCTCATCCTCGCTCTTGGTGGTCATCGGGGTGAATCGCCGCTTGCCTGCCGGCCTGCTCATGTTCACCTTGAGAGACAAAAACACCCGCGAAGTGAATTATTCAAGGTTGACAGCAACAACAAACAGAAGTCATCATTAAGGCAGCAGTCATTTGCTGAAACGTGTCAGGAAAATGAAAACCATTTTATCGTATCTCACCAAAGTGAATACCAGGGTTATTATGCTGTAGTTTTGGATTTTTAAAAAAAATTGTAGTTCGTTTTAACATTTTAGTTTTGACTCATGATTTTCAAATTCAGTAGGTTTTCATTAGGTTTGTATAATTTTTTAAAAAACGTTTTCTTTTTTTTTCAGTTTAGGTTAGTTTTAGTTTTCAAACTCACTAACTTATCCATCCATTTTCTAATCCACTTGTCCTCTCAAAGGTCGCAACTTGCCATCACAAATATGCTAAAAAAAAAAACAGACATCGCTTTCTGTAGGCGTAAAATGCAGGACTACAGTGAATGGCCAATTTTCAAAAAGAACTAGGCCGTGCTGAAAAACTTCCCGTTTCATTCTTTCAAATTTAACGTCTCAAGTTGGTGTGTCACCATCTAGTGGTCAACAGTGTAATTACACCCAAATAGATTCACGAGACCAAAGTACAGCCATTAGCTGTACAAAAAAACGACAAGAAATAAAAATTGTGACAGCGGGATCACAAACCCAGAACCCACAATGGAGGGTGTTTTACTCACTTTAGCGAGGTACTCTTACATATACAAAGACTTACTGCTACAAAGCCAATATGAACCTTCTTACATGCTTGAAGTCCGATCCATCTCGATGCAAAATGTTGCCGCCTTCAAACCGGATTGTGCCTGGCCGCCACCGCCGCCTCCGAGGACGCGTCTGAGGGTGCGGGCCCCTCCGCGGGCGCCTGGCGCTTGCCGTTGGCGAGCCGGCTCTTGTCGGGGCAGTTCTGCACGGTGATGATGCGGTTGAAGGCCTTGAGGCGGCGCCACAGCTGCAGGTACACCTTGCACTGGATATACATGAAGATGAGGCCCCCCGTGAAGCCGATGGCCACCACGATCAGTTTGGTCCAGAAGGGCCACTCCAAGACGCCTGGAGGTGAGGGACACGGCGTAGCAGAGTTATTCCCCCTGCGGGGGGCGCCACCATCACTCACAGGAGTAAGTCGTGAAGGGGTGCCGTGCTTACCCTGAGGGGTATAGTACTTCAGGAGCGAAAGCCGCCATAATTCCTCTGCAATCAACAGTGTTAATTTTTCTCTGGGTTTTTTTCGTTTATCACCAATAACTTCTACTGAGTGACGGCGACTTTCATGAGCATGTATCATGGCCACGCCTACTAGAAATCCGCTGTCACATGATGCCGTTGAACATGAACACTGTGCTTAATTCAAGGACGAAATAGCAGTGCCTCAAGAAATGTTTCAAATCAAACACTTCTTAGTGAAGTTAAATAGAAGTTAAATAAGAAGTTAAATACAACAGAACTGGATTTGGGCAGATTATTTCATGTACTGTACAGAGTTATCAGAGTTTGATTTTTCATTAGTTTTTTTTTTTAATAAACTCAGTTAGTTTTAGTTTTTCCAGAAATATTTTTTGTATTTTTATTTTTTTTTTATTCTTTCAAAAATGCTATGTTTCTTAGTTTTAATATTAGTTTGAGTTTTTTATTTTTTTATGAAGTATTTGTCGGGTGCAAGATGCGGGGGCAAAAGGTCACCACGTAGTGTGTAATTACGTAAAGTACAATTCTCAAGTGTTTGACCATCCTCTTCTGTACAGACGTTCAGGAATAATACATTTACAATGAAATCCAAACTCTCATGTGCTATCATAAAATGCACTAAATAGCATCATAAAGACACAAAAATAAAGCTGGAAGAGTGAAAAGAAAGATTTCTAATTATAATAGTAACTCGGTGTGCCCCTGCGTATATATGACATCCCTTTTTATTTTCTTATTGCTAGGCTCTGTTATTTGCAGAAAAAATTACTGTTGTTGTGCTCAGGCCATAATATAAAAGGTTGCGCTTTGGTTCCGTCTTGGGGCACATTGGTTACAAGGTACTATGTTGAAGTGAGGGGAGGAACTTGTTGGCCAGCCCAAAGCCGTTTTAGCTTGTACCGTAACTTGACAAAGAGTTTAGCATTGAGCTGGCAAGTGGCCTTGATACATATTGTGCGGTCGAAAAACGTGACAATCACACAAAAGTGGCCAAGGACCAAAACACATCACTTGTTGCTACTTTTGCTAGAACGTTTCCATCTGAATTCATTTCTATGGGAGGACATTGACATTTGTACGACACTATGACACGTGCTGCACACCTCGACTCAGAAGCAAATACCACCATCTGTCACCCAAAACAAAACTAATTAGTCCCCCCCCCCCCCCCCCCGCCCCAAACTGCATTTTCAAGGGAGTACCGGTACTTGATCCTTTACGGAAGTATGGATGACATAATGAGGACACAGCACGGGTATACTGACCGTTCTTGCCCAGTTTGATCTCCTCGGTGGTTCTCTTGACCAGGATGTAGACGGACCACAGCATGCACACGATGGCAATGAGGTGAAACAACACCGAGCAGTAGATCTTCCTTCTCTCGCTTTTGGACATGTGCAACTTCTCCCACTGGCCAGAAAATATGACAAAACATTTCATCTCGTGATTGCGTATTCGCGCCAGTGACGTGTTTTTTTTTAAATAAAAAATTCAATGGTGAGTGTGTCATGATTTAGTACTGAAATTCTATTAAAATTGTGTGTGTATACCTTGCGCAGAGGTTTTAGTTTGGTCTCCATGATGAAATCGAACTTGCAGAGCTCACAGCAGCGCGTGTCTGAGGACTTGATCCACTGGTAGAGACACGCTTGGTGCACGAAGCTCAGGCTACCCGTGCAGTGGCACGGCATGATGAGCGGACACCCCTCGTCGCCCTCGCAGTGGCAGATCCTGCACAGAAAAAAAAAATTGAAATCGCACACACGTTGACAAAAAGCCCTGGCGCGCACATCTATTATTGGCACCAAGCCGGTAGCGAAGAAAAAAGTTGCAACGGTTCTTATGTTCGAGCTGGAGGAAAAAGTGGTGCCAAGGAGCGCTTCCGCAGGGATTTGTTACCTTGACAATTTTTCTCATCGACTCTTTTCTCATGAGAAACTAAATCAGACCGCCCCTGGACGCGATTAATTTTGATTTCATTTCACAAGAGCTGATCTCATTTCTAATGTCAACTCTTTTACAATGAGAAAATATTCAAACAACGTTTTACCCCTGCACAGTGATGATATATTATTTTTTTCTTGTCATTTTAAAGATTAAATGTAATTTTTTTTGTAATTAATATTTTTTTTAAATCATGTTCTTTTTCATTTAGTAATTTGGCTTGTCTTAAAATCTTGTCCATATTTTTCTTATCCTGTAAGTTGACTGATTGAATGATCTTGGCTTTTTAATTTTATCCCGCCGCCTGGCTTTGGTCACCACGACAACAAAGGGCGCAGCAGTGCTGCAAGCGGTTCCGAAATAAAACTGGAGCCCGCAGTGTAGTGAAGGAAAAAAACAAAAACAAAGCACCTGTAAAGACATAAAAAGCATTTTAAGCCTCATTAAAACAAATTGAAATAGCATGAACGTAGTGTTGTAGGTCTGCCTATAAGGGGTGTGGCAACTGTCATTTCGTCTGCATGTGTCTGGATTTGAGTTTGAGCGTTTGTCATTTTGTTTTTGCGTCTTTGACCGTTGAACGAACGGCTGACATAGCGGTCGACCGTTACGGATGCGGCGATTTGCTGGTGTGAAAGGTGCTCGTGTAGATTTGGAAGCGGAGTCCATTTGACATGTCCTAGGGGCAGCGTGTTGCCGCACGGCCCCGACTGACCTGCACACCTCCAACTCGGAGTCATCGGAGCAGGCGCGAGGCGGCGCGCCGTCGGCGCCGCAGCTCTTTTGAAGCGCGGGCACCGCCATGTCCCCGTGCCCTGCCCCCTTCTCCTGATACTTTTTCGTAATCATCTCCTCCTCGCCGTCCTCCGACGAGCTGTCAGGCGGACTGGGCTCCTTGTCCATACTGGGCAAGCTTTCCCGCAGCGAGCTGTGCCCGCTGCCACCGCTGCTACTTTTGCCGCGTCGATTTTTCACGCCGTGGTCCACCACTAGGGGGCGGTCCACCTTGCACTCGTTGGAGCTCACCGATTGCAACTCCATCACCTCGGTCACATCCTCGCCGCTTTTGCTCCGGCTGCGGTGGCGAGCCCGCTTGGACTTCTCCTGAGCCCAACTGCGGTTCGCCGGCTTCTCGTCCTCCGAGGTGGAGTCCGGGCAGCGGAAGCGCGCCGGGGGGTCGCGCGAGGGGCGCTCCGACCGCGTCTCGCTGCGTTGCGGGTCTTTGGCCTCCATGCAGTCCAATGGGCCGAAGCTGGTCCTCTTGCGGCGGTGGCGGCGCTTCACCTGCTTCTTGGGGGGCGGGGCCGAGGGCCCGAGAGCGGCGCTGGGGATCGTCATGGGAGCAGGGCGCGGGATCTTGTTGTCGCCGGCAGTGGGCAATTCGAACACATCCTCTTCAACGTGGGTCAGCTGGACAACACTGAACACACGTGAGCAGACAGCCACACGCACGCACACAAACAGATGGTTGCTGAGATGAGATGACAATGTGATGAATGAGGTGACATATTTAAAATGCAAAATTTGATGTTAAAAAAAGGAAAAGAAAATCCACCCGACTTTTACATGATGCAGAAAACATTTTGACAATAATTATACTCATTTTATCGATCACATTTGATTAGATTGAGATTGAGTGTGTTGAGCAATATGATTTTTCTCATTGCTCAATAAGGAAATGAATCTGATCATGTGATAAATTCTCCTTCATGGAGTTGGTCAATTCAAATATGGTTGAAGTTATGTAATTCTGCAATTTGTTTCCAAATCATTTCAAAGTTAGATGATGCATTTTACAATGTGTACTTTGTATTTTGAAGGTGTTTTAATCTGAATCTGATACTGGCGGCAGTTTAAATTTAACACGACTAGACAATATTAGACACGTTTAGACGCTGTTATCTCGCAATTTATTGATCGGCTCCAACACAATATTTGAGAAATGGGAAGATGATGGTGATGACATGAGCACAATGGGGCAAGACGTACACTATGAGAGGCCGTCTGGGATATAAATTCAGGGTTACATCTTTGGGCCTTGTCAAACTCCATGCTAGCTGCTAGCATGTCAATGGCGCTTTGTATTGTTTGTTAGCATGAAGCTAAGCGGAGAAGAACGTAACTCGTGTTTGTGTAATAAGTAAAGCTGAATGACTTTTGCGGCCCCTCATCGACACAAAGACACACACACACACACACACACACACACACAAAACACATTTTCATAGCCACGCAGCTGAGCCCGTCTGGCGGAGTAATTCTTCAGTGCCATTTATTTCCAGCAGGGGTTGGTACCATCGGTTGGGCTAATCTTAGAGACGATAAAAAATGCTCTACCTGCAAACATCCTGAGTAGATGGGGTGATGGACGTCTTGGAGATGTTGGTTTGTCCTGCTGTAGATTTGCTTGCCTGGAAGTGATCATGTGAAACAATGCGGTCACTTTTCAAGGTACTTGATTCCCTGTGGTGCAAATGTCTCAAATGTGTGTTTGTGTGTGGTTGTTACGTCGGGATGTCAAAAGCCCATGCGTGAGGTTACCTTGGAGATGTTGCTGGATCGACTCCCTGAGCGACCAGAGGTCTTGGCCTGAGGGCCCTGAAGCGTAAAGAGGAGAAGACAGGAAATCAGTACGGCGGAATGATGCTCTTTATGAAAATGGCACGTGGTCAACCCGCGCGACTACCAACGTTCCAACCAGGACGACGCCTCAAACAGTCCCGCAAAGCAATCAGTCTGAGTAGCATCGGTGCGAAATGCAGCTCTGATATTTAAAAGCGAAGCAAACTAAAGTCGTACAGAAAACTAAAAATCCAAGAACCTCATGAAATAAAAGTAGCGGTTTGGGCATCATCATTTAATGCTGCAAGCTAATTCAGTGAAACACACACCGGCCCACACACACCCACACAAAATTGTGAGTACAGTGGAACTGGGAAAAAAAAAGGACAGCCACGCGTACAGACAAGAGTGCCTCATCTAAGCTGATCAAGGGATTTGCTGCTAGCCTGATTTGCTATTAGCGGCTCTGAGCTTGCGTGTGTGCGCGCAAATGGGACTGCGCACGTGTGATCATCATCATCATCATCATCATCAGGAGTCTGGAAATGTTATGAAAAGGGCACTCATTGTTGTTCAATTTATGGTTCAGTGGTTTATGGTCAACCACTGTTTTGAAATGTCAACTAAATCAACCATTGGCTCGAGGGAGGGGGAGGAAAACGTACGTCGTTTGCCTTTCATTGGCAAAATATTTTATATATGTATAAAATGTTTTTTTCTAAAGAGAGAGAGAGGGAGAGAGAGTGAGAGAGAATATTTGATTTTCAGAACACAAAAAGAAATACAGTGGCGATAGAAAGTCGACACACCCTTGTTCAACGCCCTCCTTGCCCCACCCCCCCCAAAAAAATAAATAAATATTTTCGAGAGGGCAGTGCCAATAAACAGACGAAACGTGTTTGCACAAGTATGCCCACCCTCTTATCACTTTGGGTGTGGCTATGAAAGAACAAGTCACATTCAAAATTAGCAGACATCTGCATCCATATAAATTGCCACCGATTACCCCAGGATAAAACTCAGCTTTTCTAGTAGGCTTTTTGTTTCATTTCTAATAGTGTGGTACACATTCGCGTACCACACTATTTGAGGTTACACTAATAGTGTGTGTGTGGGGCCGGGGGGGGGGGGGGGGGGGTGAATTTACTACAAACCTTGCGTTTGAATGGGGTGTGCAGACTTTTTATATGAGTTGGCTAATGTTTAAAAAAATCCTTTAAAATGTCTCCACACTTGGCACTATACTCGTGATTAACAAAAACAAATTCAAATGTTACCAAAAAAAAAGTCACTCTGTCACAGTAATTTCAAATATAGTGCATGTTAATCAGATTTTTTTTAAAACGCATTTCATACTCGAGTATTAAATACCCACAGTTCGAAGTAAGGTCGAACTAAGCTCTGTGCGGTGACTTTTAAAGCAGCTGTTCACCGAGCTTGTGCCCCCTTGCAGCGGATTCTATGCTACGATTAACCCGACGAGTTTAGTGAAGCGCTCCAGCGACATAATCCACAACAAGGTATTCAGGCTATCCCAAACGCATCGCAATGATGTTTGAGTGACGAGCGATGCGGCTCTGGCCTACCTGCCCCTGTGGCGAATCCCTCTTGGATGTGATGCAGGTTGAAGACAGCTGATGGAACATGTGCCTGCTACTTGTGGAAGGGAGTGGTGGAGGGATTAGGTGGTGTGGTGTGGTGTGAGCACTGTATGTTCAGTGCGGTTTAGATATACACCCTTAGGGATTCGCCAAAACCATTTTGTTTAAAGGCCGAGTGAGAGAAATGTGTGTTTGAGTGCTCGCCGATACTGTATTGATCGTTGTATGTCCAGACAGTAGAAGGAAGGTCAACCTGTTGTTTGAGGATTGTAGTTTACGCCATTACTATTTTTTTTACCTAGTGCTCAACAAACAATCCATATGTTAAAAAGTAACCAAAGATTTTGGCCAAATCATCCAGGCATAATTTACAAAATATCATTCTGTCTGTTATACTGCCCCCATGTGGCCAAGGTGAGTAGCACTATAATGTAATATGCAATATAGTCATATATTTCTTGTGATATTCATTGATTGCGGTTTAGGTCCAGCAAGAGGTGGAATTTATTCTGAAGCTTCGTAGCTCTCTATTATAATGCATGGTAACATCTGCACTGTGCAAGGTTTTATTGGTCAAAACAAAAAATGAAAATGTTTCAAAAACCGAATGTGCCCGAAAAAAGTGAAGTCTGTCTTTTTTTCCAAATCAGCATCAAAAACACATTTAGGGATTCAAAATGCGACCTCTGATTAAAATTTTCTGCTGACCTGGGTGATTTAATAGAAATAAGAAAAAAGAAAAAGAATCAATGAAAATGTTTTCATGAACTGGATTTATGAGGTAAAAAGTTATTTAATGCACGAGAAGAATATTAGAGGGGAGTCAAGAATATAATATAAATGCTTGATGCTGATCTCTCACCGGATTTGCTAACATGATGCTTAAGATTGAACTCCAAGTAATTTCCCTCAGAGCATTAGTTGAAGTCCAAATTGCTTGACTTGGGATAGTCGTCTGCATTAAATTTGGCATGAATTGTTCATATGGTATGACGCTGATCCATATTCCGAAGAAGTGGCTCAGGAACTTACCTCGTTCCTGTCTTTGGGCCGAGGGCCGCTCTTGCCGTTCTCCCTGGCTGGGACCACCGTGATCTGGTGTACGGGCATGCTGGCGGTTTCCGGGCAACACACACACACACACACACACACTCAAGCACACACAGACGTTGGCGTTAGTCCCATGGCATCCCCGCGCCTTGCCGTCCTTCGATGGGCGGCCATCCCGTCGAAGGAGACAAGGCAAGTCCCGCGACACCTTGCGCTTCCTGATCCGGATGGTGGAATTAGATCAAGAAGACGGCGGTGGAGATGGCTGGGGGTGAGGTTGTCATGGCGACTGGGAAACTACTCCGCTCCCTCCATCCCGCCTTGCTTCCCTCCGTTCGTCCAGCCGGCCTTCCTTCTCGTGGTCGGGCCTGCTGACAGACCGAGAGAGAGAGAGCGAGAGAGGCAGTAAACAAACAGGAGGTGTGTGTTGGCGTGCTGGATTTTGTTGTGCATGCCGGGTAATAATAAGCATACGCTCCGCGAGGGGATTAAGGCTAAAACTAATCTCAATCCAACCCCCCCCCCCACCCTCTTCTCCGAACTAATGGGATTACACGACGTGTGCGTGGATGCTACAAACACACATACAACAAATGAAACGGACATGTTATTTCATCAAGATAGATACTTACCTGCCTTAAAAATACTTCAAGACTGCGCGCATGTGTGTGTGTGTGTGTGTGTGTGTGTGTGTGTGTGTGTGTGTGTGCGTGGGAAAGAAAGAGAGAGACCTCAATTGAACCAATACCAGTGGTTCTCCAACTTCTTAACCCCAGTCCAGTGGTGCTTTAAAAAGAATCTGTTCCAGCCACCCCCCCCAAACGAAAATATCGATTATAATGAGTTGTTTTTAATTCAAAAAAATAGAACTCTAATATTTTATTTGAAATGGGATGTGAAGAATTAAAATTGTGTATCATGATATAATGCAATTTATTTCATTGTGCTGCTCCTTCTGATGTGCCTGCATTAGCCATCGGGGGGCAGTGTAATACAGACAAATGAAACTGTCAGCAAGTTGTGAGCTTCTCGATATACATATATTAAAAAAAAAACACGTCTCAACTTTTCTGAAATTTCAAAAGCTGTCGTAAAAGAGATGATGAATGCTGCGGATCTAAGCGGCATCATTATTTTTTTTGCAGAAGATAAACAAGGTATCGCTGACATCGAACCGAAATGTCCTATGTATAATTTGATCAATTTCCCCCCCCTCCACCCCAAATCTATACTATTAGTCAGTCCACACCTGTGGATGTTATTTTTACAAATTTTCTACCAATCAAAGTGTTGAAAACCTTTGAGAATCTGATGTTAATGATTGAAGAAACATGCCGTTTTTGGGGGGGGGGGTCTCCTGAAAAGTGACTATTTTGGGGGTAAAAGGTTTCGGCCCAACTGCTACTTTGAGTATTGTGATATTGACTAGACGGGATGCTCACCCTTCTTTGTTTGCTTCCAACACCGTGACTAATCATGTTCAGTGTTAGCCTGCCAATGGTGTTCTCCATGTTATATTAGCATTAAGCTAGCCAGGTGCATTCTTCAGTTCCATTACATTTCCCCACTGTTGGGACGAAGTTTCAGATGTCATAATTTGGTTTAAAAAAAAAAAACACACACATTTATATTCTTGGTCAGTCTTTTGGGCATGTCGTTAAAGGGGTCTCCTGAAAAGTGAGACCATTACGCCACCTGACGCCAGCGATTTGCAAACAGCGCAGCCCAACGGGTAGACACGCTTCAAGTGTTAAAACACGCACACACAGAGTCACAAAGGCCATTCATAAATAATTTCCGTTAACTTGATCTGACTTGAATTTGAAAAGCGTAAGCGTGCACTTCATTGCTCTATAAGCGTGTGAGTGTTTGTAAGAGCAAGTTACCAGTGTTGGACGACGATGGCGTTCTTATTGGGTGCGCTTGAGGAGCTGACCGTCGTCTTCTCCCTCTTGGTTTTCAGCCTCTTCACCACGGCTGGAATAATCCATGAGGAACGCGGGCGTCCTACAGGTACGATTTAGGCTGTGAATCCTGAGGCAGATGTGATTTTTAAACATAAAGGTCTCACCATCTAGTGGCCAAGAGTGCAATTACACTCCAAATAAAATGTGTAAATCATTACAGGGGTTTAACCTTTTTGGGGGGGAATAAGGCTGTAACAATGTGTCAAAAGTGAAGCAGTGAATATATTTGGTTATTTTAATGAAGGGAGGTGAATTTCCCTGTGCAACAAAGAGTCGATTGTCTGAAGACCAGGACGGTAAGACGCTCCAAATTGAGCTTCGTCCTCCTCTTGCGAGCCTGCCGAGATGACATCAAAGCCATGTGGGCGGTTGTTGAGTGTGTTTCATTTCATGGCAAAGTCCACATGAGTGGTTCCCTCTCCAAGTGTGTGTGAGTGTGCGAGTGTGAAGCAGTTGTGTACCTTGCGCTAGGATGTGCTCATATTTGCTTCCGGGACTCACGCTGGACTCTACCTGTGTGTTGGAACATATCATGGAGATTAAAGCTTGCTTTCTGCTCATGGATTTGTGATTTGTACACATTGCATCTGATATATATATTTTTATGGTGAGTCTTTTTTTTTTCAAAATCTCAAACTTCCTCTGGTCACATTTCTGGTTAGGACGCTAAACGGGTCATTTTCTGATCGAGTGTGCAAGCAGAGTATTGATTTTACGCACACAGCCCCTTTAAAATGACTTGAACCTAGATGCACGATTTGGAATGGATCTGAAATTGTCTGTTAGCTAAACAGACATTGACAGCGATGGTACAAAGAGGCATTTTGTGTCTATCGGACGCGATTTTGTATCCGTCGAATCCAGGTTCCATTCTGAAAATTTTCCATCGACGCTTCTGTCAAACTTTGCAATGTTACGTTGTGTATGTTGGGGTTACGTCACAGCCGCGAGCGCATAGAAGTGACTTTCTCTGGCTTTGAGCTGGCCTTCATCGTGGTCGCTTTCGTCGTCTTCTCGCTATTCAGCATCGCTTCCGTCTGCATCCGGCCAGACGAGGGAAAAGGGCGACGCGCACGTTTGGGGAACACGGAGAGGCGGAAGTCAAGACATGTCAGGTGCGCTCGTCAGATGAAGACATCCGCGAGGCTGCAAGAGGGAAGCAGAAAGTGATCAGCAGGCAGGACAAACCGCAGACACGCTAAAGGAAGCATGAACGCTGGCAATTAAAGCAAGGTAACAACGTACGCTCCAGACTTGCAGCATTTTTTTTAATGACATTTAACTATGGATTAAAAATGGGATCAAAAGTGCTGTTGAAACATCTTTGCACATTGAGAATCTGACATGTTTATTATTACAAAAGTACCGGCAATCCTTTTTTCTTTCTTTAAAAAAAAAAAAAAAATTAAATGAGCCGCCTCGGCCCTCTTTAAAGTATTGTGAGTAGTGACTAAGTACTTGTATTTCGGGAAAGCCACGTGACACACATGATTATTTCTTCAAGAACGTGTGGTGACGCAGTGGCCGCCGTGTCTGACTTGGGCTTTCACAAACCGGCTGACTTTTGGCCTCTGTAGCCCCGGCGAGGTGACATCTTGACTGGGGTGGCACGGCAGGGACTGCCGGGTGGGCTCCCTGTTGAGTTTGCCCCTTGACCCCCTGAGCCCTCCGTCACTCAGCCGTCTCGCTGCAATAAAGATGACCAGCTTGCTCGTGGCACGAGAGTGGACCGTCTTTATACTTTGTGGTGAATCTGTGGTGTGGGAACCCTTGTGTGTGTGTGTGTGAATTGCACAAGCACAGTTGTTCACGTGCATATGCATACGTCAGGTTTTTCAGAGGGTCCCATCGGAGATAAGGGGGTCTTGAGAGTCATTAAGCAGCGGCCATCCGTGGGCCTCATTAGCACGGATGACCGCATGACAACGACGCCAGGAGCAATCTTCGGCGCGCAGAAGATCACAATCAGCTGACGACCAATGGCGGACGCACACCGCGCGTCAGACACGCGTCTCCTCTGCACTTGTACGGTTTGCCAGGCGCATTGATTTTGATGACGAGGAAATTGGGAGCGTTCGTTCCAATTTGAGCGATTGTAACGAGCAAAGCTGAAGACGTCGCCGTTGAAAGACGACCGGCAACGACAAAAAAGTGTGAGGAAACGAGATGGCGCAGTGGCAGAGCAGCCACAAAAGTGGCGCAATCGTCTGCACTAAAACAAAACAAAAAGAATTGAAACAGCGTGAACTTCGAACAGTATTTGTCTGTCGTTCCTAAACTGATTGTATGTATAATAAGCGGAGGCTTGGCCACAAAAGGAAAAACTTTTATGACTCACTCTTCCTCCTCGGTTTTATCAGAGAGGAAGTTTCTTATCTGCAGGTCCTCGAGAGATGAGGACGAGGAGGAAGAAGATTGAGAAGATGCGAGCTGCCAAGAGGTTATCATGATCACAGCAGAGAACACCAGAAATCACTTTTTTTCCTCTTTGCCATCACAACAAAAAAACGTCGCCATCCAAAAACGCAAGTGACATTTTGACCTTCAAATGTCACAATTAATCTTTTCATGTTGGTGGTTCTGTGCTTATATTTTAGTTTTCCTCTTTATGCTTCGGCTAGACTCCAAATTGTGCACCGTAAAAATATCGTGACGTGACCTTATGTCCCGTGCAGACTGTATGTCCAGGGGTGTGTAGACTTTTTCTGTACACTATTATGCTGTACAGTGTGGCTAAAAGGTCTCAATGCTCCAAATTAAAATGCCAGGTTTTTGTCATTAAAAAAAAACAAAAACAACAACACGGAACCAATATAAATCATTTGAAAGCTTTTTTAAAGGAAATTAATTTCATTGCATAAGTTTACACACCCTCTTTTAACTGGGGTATGGCTCTCACAATGAACCAATCACACATACAAAAAAAAATCTTTTGAGCTTTTAGCAACACAATGGATGCCCCAATCACACTTTTTGGGCGCACGTGGCAGATTCCAAGTCCGATACCATTTTCTTTTTTTTTTCAACTAAATTAGACAGATTAGAGGCCACATTAAAGGGGAAGTCAAACCAAAAGTATTCTAAACTCGGCATTCTGATTAATATTACATTTGTGATCTATAAATTGACACAAGCAGCAAAATCTCATTTGATCATGTGACATTCACCAACTGTGCCCTAATTGGTCATTACCTGAGCCCTGTGATGTCATTTTCAATCGACAGCAAGTGGCAAAATGGCCGCCCCCGGTAATGAATAAGAACCGGTAGATTTTGCTACTTAATTTATATTCCGCAGAGCACATATTAATCACGAGGCCGTGTTTAGACTAGCGGGGTCAAATAGAACATATTATTGTCGAGAATTTTGAATAGGGGTGTGTAGACTTATTATACGCACAGCAGGTCGTATCGAAGGCACCTGACAGATGCCAGTAGGTGTGCCTTGTAAAGGCATTTGGCTCTTTAGACTGTGACGAAAGGGCCTCTACCGTTTCCAATGTGATTAGCTGGGCTTTTTCCATTTGGTTCATTATGAAAATAATAACTTGACAAGTGCAACATCTCGGTCACACAGATTGAATTCCTCTGTGTGAGTCACTTAGTGGTGTGTGTGTGTGTTTGTGTGTGTGTGTGTGTGTGTGTGTGTGTGTGTGTGTGTGTGTGTGTGTGTGTGTGTGTGTGTGTGTGTGTGTGTGTGTGTGTGTGTGTGTGTGTGTGTGTTTGAGCAGGCTGGGAAATCCCCCGTCAAGGCTTTTAATCCGCCAGTAAGAGCAAATATTACAACACCAAAAAGCCTGGCGGGCCGACTTTTTGGGGGAGGTGTCGGGGTGGGGGCATATACAGACACACAAACACACACATGTATACAACACAACACACAGCAAGTTGGTTACCACGTGGCTGTGAATGACAATTGGAGATGCATTAGCATATTCAAATAGCTCAAAATAAAACTTCTTTAAAAGACAATGGCCGCTGATATGCAAAGCACAACCCAAGAAACAAACCCGGTCGCTGAAAGCGTTCGCAAAATCCGTCACGAATCTCGGCCACGTCCACTCAGGTATATTTTGCAACTACAGTACCGTAAAGTCATAAAAGCACACACACACGAACACGGACGCAGGCACGCAGGGTTGTGTTGTCTTTTGTGGGTTTTTCAAGCGAGATGCTTGTTCAAAGTCTCGGGGAGCGTTTTTCAGGCCTTGCGCTCCATTAACGTCCTGCTGCTTGCCTTAATCCTCATTCACATGTAATGGGCGACATTTCATCTTAATGTGCTAATTGATTAGCGGCACACTCAATGGAGGAGTCGCTATCGGCGCGGAGGAGACGGCGGCAGACGCGCTAATGAGGTGGCGGTATACAAGACAAGCAACATTTTACACTTTTTTTTCTTTGTTTTTGCCAAAAATGTTCTAAATACTTTCATGAGTTTGATTCTAGATTTTGTATTGACGATATGAAGAACATTGTAATAGATTTTTAATTTATCCTTATTTAATTTTACCCTAAATTTTAGATTACTGTAGATTCCTCTAGACATTTTTATTTATTACAAACTATGTATTATAATTTACTTATATGAGTGCAGT
The DNA here is from genome assembly GCF_025434085.1 of Hippocampus zosterae. Classification (NCBI taxonomy): domain Eukaryota; kingdom Metazoa; phylum Chordata; class Actinopteri; order Syngnathiformes; family Syngnathidae; genus Hippocampus; species Hippocampus zosterae. The sequence goes on along the minus strand of NC_067463.1, from coordinate 3,646,420 downwards.
CATGGAACAAATTAAGCGTGTATTTCAAGGCTGCTGCTACTACCACTGTGTGTGGAGTCAGCGACTACTCAAATGTACATATTTGTACTCAGATGGATAATTTGTCTGCAGTCTACATGTTGACATACCACTGTTTCATGAAACAATATATCTGAACAAATTGGAAGAGGGCCTTGAAAATAAAATAGTTGCATATTAAATCGCAATGGCAATATTGTTGAAAAAATTCAGTAGTTCATTGTTACTGTATACCAATCACATGTGCAGTGTGCGCGCGGCTGTGTGAATGTGTGTGTGTGTTCAAGGGGGCAGTTGCAGGGTCGGGGTGGGGGTCTTCCTGTCATTTGAATTACCCTCTACATGTGGGGTCAATATGTGCCATGTTTGTGTGTGCGTGTGTGAGGAGTTGAAGTGGAGGCTGAGGGGTGGTCTTGGGAGTGGGTTGGGGGGATGCTGGAAAGTCAGTATAAAGGAGGTGGGGGGAGAAGCACCTTTGTCACTTAGCTCTCAAGTCTCTGGCAAAGACTGTTGACACTCTCCAGGGACATTGTCCGTTTTCGTGGCTTCTCCAGGATTGTCTCTCCTGACAGTGTCTTCTCTTTCTGGACTGGAAGAACCACAAGGACGCATAAGAACCAGGACTCCTGAGAGCCAAGATGAGGATCTTCAACCTGCTCTACCTGCTCACGTTGCTGCTGATGCTGTTTGCCGCCGTTGTGGTGGTGGTAGAACCAGCCTCCATCGTCAGGCCAAGTAAGAAGATGAAGAAGCCACACAACTTCCTGAAAGTGAAACCTGATTGAACTAGAAATGTCTAGCGTTAAACCCAATGTACTTTTTGACGGTTAAATTAACGATTTTTAAAAAAAGTGAAGAAGTAATAATACAATCGGTAACGAGCTAAAACGTTAATTCTTGAAATATAGTTGTCTCGTTTGGAAAATTACGTGTCAACACAATAAAGTTAAGAATTAAGAATACGTCATTTAACCACCAGGAACACGGCAGGATCCTTCTAAATGTTTGATGCGTTCGAATGCTACTAACGTCGGAAATAATGCAATGGACTGAAAGAGGGGGGGGGGCGTAAACGCGTGGCATCGTTAATGAAATTGATCTAAAACAACTAAATTTGCTATTACTGGTATGTTTGAATCGATATTTGTACGATGGTTAAAAGTATATCGCTTCGAAATCACCACAGCCAATCACCGCGACTGGTTGATGCGTTGATGTTTTACCGCCAACGTCGTAAATGACAAAACCCCTTGAAATGACGCCAATGATGGAAGATAAATATATCACTTTATCAGTTCCAAATATCCGTATTGGTCGATATTAACGTTAAAATCAGTATTTTGTCGACTACTTTAGTGTGTATATGAGTTGAAAGTAAACAATCATCGCTCTTGACAGTTGCGTTCAAGCTTTACAAAGTACAATTGATTAGAATACGTATATGTTAAATGTTTAGTGATTAAAACATAAAAAGTAGACGTCTAGTGCATTCAAAGTGTATCGCCGACGGCGTTCAGGACAAATTCCATTAGTGGGTTTGTTTTTATTGATATGATGAATTAAAAATGACGACGAACCTAAAGTATTTAAGATGAACCTTCAGTTTTGTTCTATAACTACGACGAATTAAAAATAAGGAAAGTGTCGATTTTCGTTGTGTTTTACCCGTCAATGTACTTCCCCCACAAAGCGTCGTAAATCGAAGCGTTTCAGGCTCGAGGAGCTGAAAACAGCATGCGTGGGCACATTGGATTCCTTTTTACGATTGACTTTGATTACACACTTAACTGTACCGTAACAGGTGCGATGTATAAAATGAGAGCTTGGGGGCTTGAGGATCCTCATCGGATGAGTACCACCGCCGGGGATCACACAACCCGGCGGGTCTCCATTGTCAGGTGCTTTTGTTAATCCTGGCGTTAAGATGCCATGCAAATACACTCCCGAGCTTTTATTAAACAAAATGACACGGGAGGAGTATCTAAAGACACGTATGCCTCCAGGGTTGGTGTTCTCGCTCTGGAAGGGTGGGGGGGGGGGGGGGGTCATAAAGTCATCTTCTGACACTTTTTATGCTCTTCCTGGGCTTGGCCGGCAGCCTGTGAACGTTGGGAGCAGAATGTATTTATTAGGGACGTTTGGAAATTGTCGTGTGTTTTGTGGCTATGTTCCACTTTATTAGGGAAGGAGTTAGAGCGCGAGGTAGAGACCTACAGTAATACGAATCGAAGCACACAATGAGGTGATTTTTGGAACGGCTCATGGTGATTCCATCTTCCCCAATAAACGTCGTGAAATGTATCATCATACCGATAACTATGCAGTAAATGACTATACTGAAGAGAGCATTTAGAATGACAAAATCAACCGCTTTCTGTTGCAGATTTCTTCAATGTGAGGAGAAAATATCACCGACACTTTTGCCTGCATCGACGATGCCTTCCTCTGCACTCCAGAGTACCCTTCCCCTGACGACAACGCTGAGGATGGGACATCTTGTGGAGCTTTCAAGGAGGCCATAGGTTGGCAAACACATTTAATAGCCTTTGAGGAATGTGCCCAAAATGGCTGCTTCCTTGCCAAATCAACGACTTCCTGCTCAATTTCGGGCATGTGTCCTTGAGACTTTTCCATGCGTCCTGTTTTGATGGACATGTCCATCAGATTTTATGCTGATTGGTTAAACTGGTGATGGTAGCTATTTTTTCCCCTTCAAATTTTCCAGTCGACTTTTTCATTTAAAAAAAAAAAGTAATCACTTGTCTTGGTATTGGCTAAAAATGGCTGCTTCAAGCCAGATTGTCTGACTTCCATCCTAACTATGGAGAAGGGGCTTGCAAAGTTAGATAAATTAGCCCCCGATATTTGTCAAACCAAATGACACAAACTCGTACATCACAAACGGATGCATTAAAACGTCTCAAAGCCCCACAAATTGAACAGGAAGTCATCCATTTTAATTCAAGCAGCCACTATGCTCTCTGTAGCAGCCCTGGCAGGTTAGAAAAATAGCCCCAGACACCAGTCAAAAAAAAACCAAGTGACCCCAAATTAGGTGAACATATCTGTCAAAACAGGATGCATAAAAAAGTCTCACAGACCCATGCCTGAAATTCAGTGGCGGGCCGCGCATCTCAACCGTAGGCCTTCAGTGACATCACATACATTAACACAATATAGGCTCATCAGGTAGCACTTAATTTCAGGAGCTTTTTACAACCATCAAATATGCATTCACAATTAAGCGCAGGAAACTAAATTTACAGATAGTCAAAAATAAAGAGGATTCAAAATACTAAATAAAATGCCACCCAAATTATGCCGTGTGATCATAAACACACAGCCTCTTGACTGGTACTCGTAAGAGGGAGCACATAACACCTACTCTGGCATCCCTTCATTGGTTCACCATTCATTTTAGAGTTATTTTCAAGATCCTCCTCTTTTTTTTCAAATCTCTGAATAATCTCGCGCCACCGCTCTGAGCTCATCCGACCCTACACACCTGCCCGGCGCCTCAGGTCTGTGGACCAGACATTATTAGAAGTACCAAGAACTAAACTGAGGCTCAGAGGGGAACGAGCCTTTTCTGTTACTGGTCCCTCTCTCTGGAATGACCTCCCACTGAACATTCGGCAAGCCTCCTCGCTGCCAATCTTCAAAGCCCTCCTCAAAACTCACTTGTATTCTTTGGCATTCGACTCAGCATGACTTAAGATTTGTTCTTGGTTTTACTGTTTGGTGCTTTCTACCACCTTTATTACCGATTTGTCTTACTGATTATTGTGCATGTTAAATTGCTCCATGTACAGCACTTTGTATGCAGTGATGGCTGTTTGAAAGTGCTCTATAAATACTGTTGACTAAACAAGTCTGTCCAATTAATTGCGCAATGTCGCACCAACCACACAATAACAAAACAAACTATTCTTTGAAAATAAAATTAAGAGATCATTTGCATTTTGAGAATAGGCTATACAACACTGACTGTGCCCGTTCATTTACAGCGCACAGGGGCCTGCTCTGTTTAATCTGAAGGCCACGAGCAAGTTTAGTTTACCTGGCAACACAAGCTATCTGAAATATGATTGGTTAAAAACTCTACCATAATAAATAAGTTATTTATCGAATGGCTTTCAATGTTATTTAAAATAATATTGAAAGCCACTCGGCTAAGTAGAAATAATATGACGTAAAGAATACAGAGAATAATTTTGTTGACATATTTATGAAAATAAAATAAATTACATTTATTCTCAGAAAAGTAATAAATTTACTTAAACTTAAATTTACATTCTCAGAAAAGTAATACATTTACTTTTCTGAGAATGTTTAGGCCAGCAGAGAAGGCCTTGCTGGCCCTGATGGAACACAACTGCTGAAATTGAACAGCAAGTCAGCCAGTCTGAGTTTAAAGTTGCCATTTTGTGGCAAATTCCACATCTCATATTTTGACAAATTGTCCCCAATGAACCCCAAATGGAAATAGCTATCCTCGCCAGATGATAATTTGCCAGGCTTTTTTTTTGGGGGGGGGGGGGCGGACACCATTTAATGTGATCAGAGCATTGGTGTCAAGTGTGTCATTTCGCCAGTTGGCCATGAAAGAGGGGGTGTGAGCGCCCCCTTCATCACAGCTTTCAGCTTGTCCTTGAAATAATACCCCCCCCCCCCCCCCGCGTCTCTCCTCGTGGGTACCGTAGGCTGCAGGTGGCACTTGATTAGGTGTGTGTGATGAGTGGCAGAGGTGCGCGGAACCCCTGGTTGACATAAATCCGGCTAATGACACGGAAGAAGGATTAAGAGCGGCGCAGGAATGCCTGAGCCCCTTGTTTATGTCGGGACAGGCACGCTCAAACACCGTGAACTGGAGTTTACCTCCCTTTCTGTCAGATGGGGCTCCTGATTTGACTACTGTTAATTTCCGTTGCAGGTTTGACACTCAGGAATGTGAAGGAATACAGTATGGGGACCATGCACGTGTAAACCCAATAACACAAAGACTCCTGACAAAAAAAAAAATGACGACTGAAGGAGAGACACAAGAGACTTTTGGAAATGTTCGAGCGCTTGCCTCGTCACGAAGACCAAGAACAAAACAAAAATCAAGTCTGCAATCAAGAAAAACCCGTGAGGTTTGGTGCTTGACAAATGCGCTGGACTCAACTCGCTGTGGACCAAAGAGCTGCTTGCAGCCATGCTGTTGACAAATGTGTACATATTTATACTGTCCAATGCATCAGATGCACTTCAAACGTTCATTAAATACATTTTATTCCTTTTAATAATTAGAAAAAAGTGCAAGTGTGTTTTTTTTTTTGAGGTGGTGTATTTGTCATCTTGGGCTGGGCGATGCAGCCTAAAATCCAAGTCACCGTCTAAATTGTATCCTTTTTTTTACAGCAGGTCTGAAGAATTGATCAAATTCAAATCGGCATTGTCGTAGAATGAAAGTTTCAAAGGAAAAAAAACCCCCAAAACATTTAGGTATAATAAATCATATCTAAATACCATAAAATAGTTTACTGTTAAACTTGTTTAGAAAAATTACATGGGAAGAAGACAAAAATAGTCACATAGTAAATCACTACCACAACATTGAGGGAGGGGAATGTAATTCAATTATTTTTCAAAATGATTCAGCCGTACTTTACAAGATAAACATACGTTTAAAAAGGAGAATGAGAGTATTTTTAAATAAGTTGCAGGGTACTTAGCCGAGCGATTTGATTCTTAGAAAGTTAAAAAAAATGTAATTTGGAGGAAATTATTGAACTGATCTCCAAATTTCAATCAAACCTAAGCACTCTAGCATGCAAATTACTGAAAACACAAATAATACCGCATGTATACATACACATGCAGCTGTATATACTGTTAATATTTAATTTAAATATTATGTATTATGTAAATAACAATTTACAAGACGGCCCGGTAGTCCAGTGGTTAGCACGTCGGCTTCACAGTGCAGAGGTACCGGGTTCGATTCCAGCTCCGGCCTCCCTGTGTGGAGTTTGCATGTTCTCCCCGGACCTGCGTGGGTTTTCTCCGGGTGCTCCAAAAACATGCGTGGTAGGCTGATTGAACACTCTGAATTGTCCCTAGGTGTGAGTGTGAGTGCGGATGGTTGTTCGTTTCTGTGTGCCCTGCGATTGGCTGGCAACCAATTCAGGGTGTCCCCCGCCTACTGCCCGAAGACAGCTGGGATAGGCTCCAGCACCCCCGCGACCCTAGTGAGGACCAAGCGCCTCGGAAGATGAATGAATGAATGAATGAATTTACAAGACACAGGAGACCCCCACTATTCGCAGGGGGATAGGGATCCGGTCCATCCACAGATAGTAAAAATTCACAAATAATTGACATCCCTTATAACCACCATGAAAAAAAAGGATATATTTCTTTCAAAGTTGGGGAAAGAGGGGAAAAAAAATCACGAAAAATATTCCGTGAGCAACAGGGAATAGGTCCACCCTCCAAAAATTGTGAATACCCAACAGGGAGTCTCCGCTGCCCAGCCTAAAAAGTCAAGTCAGCTGCAGGGCTCAGAGTCACATGGTCAAAGCAGTTGTAAAAAAATGCTTTGCCAGTGTACTCCAAGTTCTTTTTGAAAAAGAAAAAAAAAGCACTGCTGTGTAGAAAGAAAAAAAATGAGCAGAAGTGCAAACATTTATGAACATTTTTAAGCTCACGATGTAAACTAAAGTCATCTTTGGCTATGACTGCAGCATTGACATTTTAATAATACTGTAGTCTCCTCAAAAAACACACACAAAAAAGGGGGGGCTGGGTAACAGCCTTCCTGGGATGCTCTGTGATAGAGCACCCCCCCCCCCCTCACCTGTGACCCGGGACGCCTCTTTAAACACCGGCCACTTTCAGTGCGGCTCTACCCCCACCTCCACACCACCACCACTACCGGCACCACGTCGTCCAATCTGTCTGTTCCAGGTGACAGGCGCAAGTCTGACCTGACCCCGGTCTTACTGAAGAGGACTCCGCGTGCTTGACGGGTGCACGACCGTGACGATGCTGTTCAGTTGCTGAGCTGTTGTTGAGCGGTGAGGTTGAGGATCTTCCTGCTCAGCAAGCTGTTGTGGTGCTGCAGGTACTCGATCAAGTCCGCCTGTTTCTCCACCACCTCCTCCAGCGAGGAACGCTCTCTGAAACACACACACGCACACACACACGCACACGCCCACACACACACACAGGTCAGGAACTTGACACTAAAACTAGGACCGTCCGTCGCAACCAGACCGCTAAAGCAGTAAAAGAACCAAGTTTTGGTGTCTTTGCTGCACGCAATCAAATGTTCGGGGGTGGGGGGGAGCTTTTTCCATTTTTAGCGGCACTGTTAACCTCTGTGTAAACGAACATGGCTGAGACGGCTTTTACAGTGTCAATAATGTGACTGTGTGTGTGTGTGCGTGGCCCTACCGGAATCCAGTCTCCGTATGCAGGCAGACTCTGAAGCTGGGTAAATTTTCTTCCCGTAAGACGTCAGGCACCGCTCGCTCCGTGTTGAAGCTCCTCATTTTGACTAAGGGGAAGTCAAAGCAGAGGTGGTTTTGGTCACTGGAAAGCAGTTGTCAAGAGGTGAGGAGGCAAACTCCCAGGTGACAAAAATCGAGCCAGTCAAAAGTTAAGTCAAATAATGTTGCTCAGTCATAGAAGAAGGTGTAATTCTCTTTGTTTTACGTTCAGTTTGACAATTAACTTCACCTAGGCGTGGCATTAAACAGCTTGTCGTCTAACAATCATATCTTTTTTTTTTCAGGAGTTTCAGCCGAGCAAGTCCGAAGAATATCGCCTTCTGCATTCAGTCAGTTAAAATCGTTAACCTAACAGTGAGAGTTTCTTAGCCGCCATAACGAGGCAGGTGGGAAAGTGCGCAGCCAATGCTCCCCCCCAGCACCCCTTTTTCTTTTACAGGCTTCCATGCCCTGGCTGACTTCCAAACACACACACGGGCCATTATAACCCGCACTTAGCTCTTATGGTCTGCCATATCCTGCACTTAGAGCTCCAATTCTCACGCCCTAAAAATACACCTTTACTCAAGGGGGGTTGGATGGGCCCGGCGGCGAGGTGTGGAGCTTAGGGGTGGTCGGAGGCGGAATATCTCGGCAGTATGTCACGAAAGCAAACAATTATTGGCTTACAATGAACGGCACATCTTTAAAGTCCCTGTCAAGTGAAAAGAATTGTCAACTTGACACGCCGCTGCCCACACCGCTTTGCCTTTCATTACTATTGCTACATCCATACACTGCGCTTAGCTTGCGCTAGGCTAACTCTGTCCTAAGTAGCCTTGCATGAATGGATGACACCTGCTCGGCTGAGAGTCAAAACGTCCTCCGAGACGACCACAACGGTCCAGTTGTGATTAATTCGATGCTCTGGATGAATGAGAATTTTTGCAGGTGTGATGCTGAGCTGTTCTGTAAATTGTGGCATTCAGGGAAGATGCATTTACGGGCGCAGACATAGTCAGCTAGCTAGCTAGCTAGCTAGCTGCGTCTCCACAACCGAGTAGTACAAAATGTCATTGTCAGTTTTGACACACCATTTATCTTCAAACACATCGATATCTGATTGAAAATTCATCTCGCAATTTAATTCACTTGACAGGCTCTTGAAATATGAGCGCCAACAGGCTGAGGCCACGGCGGCGCGAGCGTCATTCGGGACTAGCAGGCCTAGTATTGATAAGATCGGCGCATCATTAGCCCGAGGAAATTGTCAAGGAGATTCTAAAGAGCGCAAGCTTTGCTTTGCTCCGTCGCAGAGTCGACACACAATCCCAAGAAATACTGAGCATTCCTGCATAATGAGGCCCTAAATACGCACGTGTGTGTGTGTGTGTGTGTGTGTTTGTGTGTCAATGCAAGTGGTATGTGAGAAGCATTTAACAGAGCGCAACACAACAGTTTGATTCATTTCATTCTCAATGGGTGTTGATTGATCTTTTTTTTTTTTTTTTAATGACGTACTATACAATGGTGCGGACTATTCTGATTGTTGCTTCACACACACCTCTCCATCCAACATCTGGCCAGGTTTGGGGTTTTTTTTGTAACATTATAAGCTTCTGACAATTCTTGCTGTTGTTCTCAGATCACTTCATGCTGTGTCCAGTTTAGATTTTCGGTATTTCATTCCATACTTCCCCTAAATGTATTGTTCCACGTATAGCTTTTTGCTCCATACAGCAGACTCTTAGCTCCTAGTGGGCTTACAATGCTGCTGAATAGGACTATGCTGAAATAGCGACCGCGGTGCTTTGTCATTGGACGACATAATGCTGAAGAAAAAAAAGGATGGAAGATTTAGAAGGAACAGTTGAAAGGAGGTGCCACATTTCGCACCGCTTTGCCAGAGTCTCTCTCTCTGTCTCTTGCTCGCTCGCTCAACAGAGCGCACAGACAGACGGACAGTGCTCAGAACATGCCTGGGTCAGAGATTTGAGAGGCAGATATCGCTCGTGTCCGACGTGGAGGCGAGAGGCAAAAGTCGCCTCAGTGGTGGCATTCGATTAACTGACGCAAGAAGCATTATAAAGGAAGGAGCTGTGACAGTAAATTAGAAAAGTTCAATACAGCGCTGACTTCAGATTTTTGGGGGGAAATTCAGCCCCTTAAACTAGTTTTACATCTTGAGTAAACCAAAACAGAAATGTCCCAGGAACCCGAAGTTGAAAGAGAACCATGTAACTTGGTAGATCCATCTCTCCATACAGGGGGGCAAAAAAGTCTCAAGAACACTGGAAAGAGACAGGAAGCTGCCATTGTGGTTGAAAATGGCCACTTTGGCTCCATTACGCGTTCATGAATAAAAAATATAATATATATATATTATATATATATATAATAAAAATAATAATTCAGCCCACTGAAGACGATTTGACTGAGCAACAATAAATTTGGCAGGAGGAGCCCCACAATTGAAAAGAGACGGGCGGCGCATTCTTACTCCACTCACCAAATTTGGACATAAATACACTCAAATTAAAGCAGACTCGCACCGCTTTTCCATGGCGTGCTAAGTTCCACTGCCTTTTGCTTTTTATTATTCTGTCCTGTTTGACAAGAAGGACCGACGAGCAAAGATGTAGACTGGTACGTTAGCCGCTAGCATTCAAGCCGGCTAGCGTAGCGGTTTACAGCTTCGCTCGATGCTGTCTTCTTGGCAAACGACCCCAAACAGACAAATTCAAACTATAGCCGGTCACGCTCACAATTGTGCGACGCTCGTCAAGAAGGAGCGATGATGATGATGTAGACCGCTACATTAGCCTAACTTGGGCTAGCCTCCAACGAGCATGCCGAGGTACTTGTGTGTGGGTGTTGCATGGTATAGCCGCCGAGTGCCCTGTGGTGCTTTTTTTTTTTTGCCGCATGAGCGGGCGAGCCTTTGAAGGCTGAGGAGCGACTTTGATGTGCGTGGAGCACGTGGGGTGCATTCATGTTCAAATGAGAGGCCAGAAACATACAGCAGAGACCTCAAACACACACACACACAAACACACACACACACAAACACTCCTACTCACAATCGAGCACGCACTTCAAAGAGAAGTAGAACGAGGCTTTCCTGTATGGACTTCATGGCTGCAGGCTCTCGCTACCTTTGGGTCCTTAAGAGAACTCCCCCCCCCCCATGAACTTATCATCTGTCACCTTCACTGTCCGTGAGTTTCTGTATGCATTATTCACATAAACGTCAGGGATACTGAAATTTACCGACAGCCCTGAAAGGCAGTAAAACCTTTAAATTAAGGTGAACTGAATTGACCTTTTCCAAACTTCAACGCCTGTTCAGTGTTTCAGAATTTTTTGCCCAATTTGTTGTTCTCTCACAAGGAGCTAAACGGCAAAATCCTTGAGTGAAAATTGCTCAAAATCTCAATTTCCATGCCTTTTAGGGGCTCCTACTCAAAGAGTCACGGAAAGGCATTCAAAGAATGAAGGAATCAGTTTACAGATCAGTGACAAGCGGTTGGAACAGAGATATGGTGGTGCCTTCACGTACAAGGTCAGTGTGCTGCATGACCATGATCGTGACTCACAAAAAATCTTAAATCTCAAATCGCGTTTCCTCATTGAAATGACTGGAAATTCCATCAATCCGTTCCAAACCCGAATGAATGAATTCTTACATTACGAGATGCCCTTGTTTACGATGATACTAATGCAGCGTGTTATACCGGAGACAAATTCCTTGTGTGTTCTACATACTTGGCCAATAAAGATGATTCTGATAAATAAATGAATGAATGTTTTGGGGGGGTTTGCGCCCGACTCTCTGTCGCAGTTCACTACACTGATCCAAGCTGGAATGTGGCACAGACTGACCTCCACAAACTCTGTAAACACCGGGACAATGTAGGTGTGTGTGTGTGTGCGTGTGTGTGTGTGTGTGTCTGCGTGCGTGCGTGCGTGGCGGCGGGCGGGGCAGGCAAGGGCTAGCCAGCCTGTGGCTAGGCTAAACACTAATACCTTATCTTCAACTGCATTTGAGTGTATTTGTGTGTGTGTGTGTGTGTGTGTGTGTGTGTGTGTGTGTGTGTGTGTGTGTGTGTGTGTGGGTGGGGGGGTATCTTCCCATCTGTGCCCCTTGGCGGCCTAAACAATCCTTTAATATGGATTTCCTTTCAATACAACTATCTACCTGATCAATATCCTATCAGACACTCTGTAACTGCAGTCTTCCTTCACCCACACACGCCAAAAAAAAAAGAACATTTCATTGGCAAGGTGTCGTTATTTCCCATTTCTTCTGAAAATGACACATTTCATTGTTTATTTTGAAGAAATCATGACGAATGAGTCACTGTGAGTGAAAATGGCATTTTGTCTTTGCAAAAAGTAACGATTTCCATGTGGCCATAGTCTTCCTGGTCTTGCCGAGGAAGTACATGGGACAATGAATGGGACGGATGACTAAAGGCACCTCGTACATTGAATTGTGTGTGTGTGTGTGTGAGTGAGAGTGAGAGAGAGTGAGAGAGAAATCCAAAGTTTAAAAAAAAAAGTCAGCAGATCAGTTGCGGGATGGCGGGAGGGACGGAAGATGGAGCAGAATGCTTGATTGTCATGCTGTCGGGTTTGAAAAGGGCAGGGCGGCTATTGTCATGCCAATGCCCTCTCGCATTGTGTGGGGGGTGGCGAGTGTGTTGGTCAGCAATGAAATCTAACAGGGTGGGTCTTTCTCCAAGTGCTGCTTATGAAATTCCGTCACAAATCTACAACTATTTTAAGCCACAAAGGTGGCTGTGTTGTCGTGATAATAATAATAATAACAAGAACAAACAAATGTTTCATTGCCAATAGAAGGTTTTGTCCCAAAATACAGGAATCGGTAAATTCAAGAATGTTGCATTGTGACTCTGCAAGGGAGTTCACTGTATCTCCAACATTTAAGGGTTTTATGTGTCACACACAAAAAAATCTCTCTCTGTCTAAAACCTATCTTGTGGTTTTTGTTTTTTTAACAACAAAAAGCATTCATCAAAATCTATTGCCAAAGTCTGAGGTTTTTTTAGGGGGTGGGCTTGGGAGGGTATTGCAAAAACCACATCTATCTAAATTTAGTGTTTTGTTTATTTTAATACATCAAAGAGTGTCCCCCCCAACTAAATTGTGTGTGTGCATTGTGAATCTAATTACAGCTTTTGGGGAACAACATACTTATTTGCAGTATTCTTTTTTTGGCCCACTTTTTTTTGCATTTTGCACATTTTGTCTTTGAAAATAAAATAAAAACATTTCATGGCAATTATAATCATCAAATGTTCGTGCCGTTTCGCCAGTTGTGGTTTAGCATGGTGGACTCCACTGTACCTCCAAAATGTGGTTGTTTTGGTCACAAACCAAGACTTTTTGTTTTCTTTTCTGGCCATGTGAAAGATGTCTCTTCCACACAAAAAATGTTTACCTGCGTAATAGATGAGACAGGGCAATGCCACGAGTAGCTCCAGGGCCAAGACACCGATCAGCACGTAGGTGTACACAGCAACTGGCAGTCGTACTGCCGTGATGATCAACACAACAACGTTCCCTGTGTGCACGCATGACCATGCTTAGCGCATCATGACTGGCCCCTAGCTTCCGCCATGTGACATTGCAATCATCTACCTGTGGAGTACACGATGAAAGGCAGTCCCTTGAGCCTTTTGTTACTTCTGTAGAACTGCAGGTAGCCTCTGTTACGGGTCTGCCTGTGGTAGTAGTTGGCGGAGCCGGTGAACGCCTGAACCAGCACCCACAGGACCGCTTTGCCCAATACTACCGCACTGTCACCCCACTTGGGATCCAGGATGTGGGTGCACAACTCATTCTGGCCACGCTTCAACACGCAGAGCACGACCACGCACAAGGAGGAAATAATGTACACCACCTGGAAGAAGCGAGAGAGATGATCTGAAAGGCTGTAGAGCTGTCTAGCCTGACCACCCCCAATCTCCCCCGCCACAAAAAAAAAACCCCAAAAGATTATTTTGACTTGTTTTAAAAATAGCAAAATAGCACTTGAAAGTATTGTATAGAAACATACAGCGATAACATGATTTACATAAAATGTCAAAACTAAAATGGAAGCCAATGAAACTCAGTTGGCATTGAGAGGCTATTTGCATTGAGTGGCTATTTGCCAGGATTGAACCCATGACCTCTGCATTGTGAGGTCGACGGGTTAACCACTGGACCACAGAGCCGCCCTTCCCCACTATGTGTTAGCATTAAATTAATGGACTTTTTAAAAATATATGTGACAGTTCAAGTTGTTGACTGGCTGCCAAACTTCTGCTTTTCCGTGATGTTCACTGCCACACACTGGCCCTTGTGTAGGACTATTTTGTAGTAATGCAACAGGGAAATTTTGACTTATGAATGTGTACGTGTTTTTGTCCATACGTGTAGCAGAGACAGCAGGACGGCGTAGCAGCCGGTGGGCACCGTGTGGAACTCTGTCCTGGTGGCGGCGTGGAGGACATCATCTGAGATGAGCGGCCCCCCGTCCACCAGAGAATCCTCCTCGCTGCGGGTCATGTCCGCCGAAGACCCTGCCTGCTACAGACGTGACAAAAGAATTACTTCACTTCAAGTACAACACTGAATTTCATATTACACAATATTACGTGACAAAATTGTGTCGACAACTAAATCCAATTTACAGTCCTGTTACTACCTCATTCGAGGGCGACAGGGACGTTGCTGTGCTGTGGGTTTGTAAAAGCGTATAGATAAATGTGTACAACTTTTTGGGTGTCTCTTCTAAGTAGCTAAATAAGACACGTGTATGAATTGGTTCTATTATAAAGTTAATTAAATTTAACAGACTGTTAAAACTAAAGTGACAGTGAGTGTTTATAACTGTTTCAGAGGCAGTTTTTTGGCACATAAAACGTAAATAAGTCCAAATGTGAAGTGTCGGTTTTACTTATAGCGAGGACATACTTACTCCAACTAACATAAAAGGAGTATTTTTCAGCAAAGCGGTTTGTTGACATGAAATATCACAAAGCAGGTTAGCTTATTTGGCTAATAACCAACAATAGGCCACTACGAGCAAAGAGACGAGCAAGTCTAGAAAATACCGACAACGTACAGCGTAAAAGGCTCCCTCGGATTCCATTTAGGATTAAAATGTGGCTTTTTTCGAAGAAGGAACGACACATCACAAAGTCTTAGCAGGTGGCGGAGACTAAAGATGAAGGTACAAGAAATACACGCCACGGTGCTACTTTGGCGCCTACTGGCTACCGTACAAAACGTCACAATCACATGACCAACAAGGCATGAAAAAAATGACGCAAGTGCGCGTGTGATTTTCTTCCTCTGATGAAGTTTTACAGCGGATGACAAGAAACGTAAGCAGATTACCGCCACCTACTGGCAAGGAGTGTCAACCAGGTTTGCCGAAAACCCGTTACCCCGAAAACATAACTCACAAAAACCCTTTTCAAATTTTTATATTCTCCCAACCACACCAATAGCCTTTAAATACTTGTAAATACGTCAAACTGATGTATCATTTGTCTTCTCTGTCATATTTTGTGATACCAACATGAGCTGCCACCCAAAACAAAGCAACCATCAACCCCATCATTCGTATTATATACATTCGTTGAATTTCTATTACTTTTTCCGGTCTGCATCCGTATACATTTTTAAATATTTAGTATTGCTTGAAATGTAACTAGCGGCCCGGTAGTCCAGTGGTTAGCCCGTCGACTTCACAGTGCAGAGGTACCGGGTTCAATTCCAGCTCCGGCTTCCCTGTGTGGAGTTTGCATGTTCTAGTGACCCTAGTGAGGATCAAGCGGTTCGGAAAATGGATTGATGGATGAAATGTAACTTTCTAGTCTTTCCCACTCCGCACTTTAAGACCGTTAAATCTACTCCTACTTCTGGAAGTATCCATGGCGGTATTATTGAAAGGGGTGCGGTTCGATTTATACTAAACCATTATAAATCCATGTCCTTGGCATCTACGTTTAATCTCCATTCAAAGCTCCTCATTTGTTTCTTTTCCTTTTCCCCAACAGTGCCCAATAACTAATTGACATCTTCCCCTACGAATGGCCAATGGCACACTTCAATGATACCCCTCATGCTGCAATTGAAGTTGTTAAAAATGCTCCTGTGATACCGGTTAGATTATTCTTGACAAGTTGACAGGTCAGGTGACTGTTAACGTGCCCACGTTGACTTTCAAACAGACTGCAAACTCAATACCAACCAAAATGCCGTGGTCTTGTCTGTTACGTGAGAAAATTGTGTCGTAACACTTCCGCTATTTTTACCTTCCTAAAACACGCCAAAATCATTTTTACTTGTAATTGATATAGAACAATCATATACTGTATGTCTAATTATACGTTTAAATACTCGATCATCATTTGAAAAGAATGTGTAACAACATTTATTAATTTAGCAAAAAACACATTAGACGATTATTTTGTCATTGAAATTCCAAATTCATCATTTTTGCATTTCTTATAACTGATTGGCTGAGAGGAATTGTTTTGTTTTTATCGAACAGATTAACTTTTGTTGTTGTAAAGTTGTGTATATATTATATATCTATATTTTCTAGACGTTTTATTAATAAAGAACAAAACCAAACACCGATTCAAACATAAATTACATCATTATTTAAATGTAATTATTTTGTGTATATCCCCTCCTCCCCCTCTCAATATTTATTGAGAGAGCAATTATGTCATTTAAAAAACAACCACAGCCGCACACAAAACGTAAGAGTTAAAAAAAACATTGCCAGCCATTTTAGAGTTTTATTGACAAACATACAGTGGCTATAAAAGACGGGGAGCAGAATTTCCTTCGACCAGAAGAAATGAGAAGTAACGGCAACACCTGCGTTGCAGCCTGAATGTCAAGATGTTATGAAATAACGATAAAAATGGTATAGGGAAGCAGCAGGTATTACGTACGTGTCATTGGTTTGATCACTATAACAGTGAAAAGGATGTGCAAGGTGATGATCCACTGGTTTTACTTGCTAGTATGGAATTTCACTTCATGTCACAATACACACACATACATTTCCAGGTCCATGTGTACGGTAACAGTACACACACTCTGAATTAAGGCACTGGTTGATACGGTTCAAGGGGAAAGAGTTCCAAGCCAACATGCAAGTGGACAAAGACATACAACAAACTTAAATGTCGGAGAACTGCATGTCAAACTCATACTTGCAATAACCAATGTTCATGCAAAAGTGGAAAAAACAAAGAGGGAGGAGAAGGTAAGGCATTCAAACGGTCACGCTACCTATGTAAAAAAAAAAGTTGTGTTATAGTCTTGTAGTGTCTCCTGAATCTTGATTCCAGTTGAAGTACAGTGAACCCCTGTTATATAGCTTTATCGCAAATTTTAACAGAATGTAGTCCATTACAGCTCCACCCACGGCCAAAAATTTGCCACATTTTTATGAGGCAAAATGGCGATCCGTCCAACTGTACCTGATAAAACCAGAACAGCTACATAAAATAATCCAAACTGAATTATTTTTTTTTTTGTCACGTTGCAACTCTTGAACACTGCTTCTGGACTGCCCACCTTGGCTACATGGGGGCAGTATAAGACAGTATGCCCCCATGTAGCAGCCAAACATATTGCAGCAGGGTGCGTGCGTCCTGCCTCTTGATAATTCCCCTTTAATAACGCTGAACCAGGTGAGGGGTAAAACCTTTTATGGTCTCGCTATATCGCAGATTTGTACATATTTCTGTTATTGTGGTGCATACTGCAGATGTGTTAAAATGGGGTTTACTGTATTATTATTATTATTACGTATTATACGTCCTGGGTATGACGTTAAACTGCATCCAACTGGTCCTCCAGGTTGGGGGTTGGGCGTGAGGTTAACAACCTCACCCTGTAAAAACAAAAACCAGAAACGACGAGAAGAAGCCATTCCGGTAAACCACGGCGAAGAAGAGACAGCACATCCTTGGATGTATCTATGACGGGGCCGGGTGAAATCCAGCAGGAAGCCCGATCCCTGATGACTCCGATCTTTGGAACCAAAACCAACACCAGAGTAGGCACCTGGAATGTGCGCACAATGTTCCAGTCTGGTCGCATGGACCAGGTGCTGAAGAATATGAGGGACTATCGCCTGGACATCTTAGGCGTTAGTGAAATGAGTTGGACGGGGCAAGGGCGCCTCATGGTTAAGGGAGCAACTTTTCTGTACTCTGGGAAGCAAGACCACCATTCCCATGGAGTCGGCATCATCCTTTCCAGTAGTGCAGCTAAAGCATTGATTGGATGGAAGCCGGTGAATGAACGGATTATTACAGCAAGGCTCTACACCAGATATGCCAAAGTAACCATTGTACAAGTCTATGCCCCAACCGAAGCTGCCTCAGCGGACGATAAAGACACCTTCTACAACCAGCTCCAGACCGTGCTTGAGGAGATCCCCAGACATGACATCAAAATGCTGATTGGAGACTTCAACACAAAACTGGATAATGACAGAAGGGGCCTGAATGCCACAGTTGGACCGCATGGGTTTGCGAGCTCCACGAACGACAACGGGGAGAGACTGTTGATGCTAACCAGTACCAACGGCCTCAGCATTGGCAACACCTTTTTTGAGCACAAGTGGATCCACAAAGTAACCTGGGTTTCACCTGGTGGCGGTACCCGGAACGAACTGGACTACATCTGCATCAACACAAGGCGCCGCTCGTCCTTGCTCGATGTTCGCTCCTACAGAGGTGCGGATGTGGGTTCAGACCACTTCCTTGTGGTGAGTAAAATCAAGCTGAAGCTGAAGAAGGTGAAAAAGGTGCAGCCCAAGAGACCTTACGCGGTGGACAAGCTAAAGAATAAAAACTTCTCCGAAAGCTTCTGTGAGGAATTGAGTAGGAAGCTCAAGGATATCACAACACATTGCAAACATTGAGGACCAGTGCAGTATGTTCTGTTGTGCCATTGCTGACACTGCAGAAGCAGTTATAGGCAGAAAGACGGGTACCAACAAAGAGAGATGGATAACAGACGACACCTGGAAGTTGATTGAGGAAAGGAAAGTGGCTAAGATAAAAAGAGAACTAAAGAGGAGGCTCCGGACCTGGAGGATGGAAGACGAGGAATACAGACACTTGGACAGGGCAGTGAAGAAGAGTTGCAGGAAGGATAAAAGACAGTGGCTAGAAGAGAAAACAAGAGAGGCACAGGAAGCAACAGAGAACAACGACACGACGACCCTATACAAGATCGTGTGGGAGCTAACCAACTCCAGGAGCAGCTCTGGCGTGCCAATCAGGAGCAAGGATGGCAGGACACTTCTAAGCAACGAGGAACAAGAAGCAAGATGGCTGGAACACTTCAGGGAGGTTCTCAACCAACCAATGCCTCCCGTGCTCTTCAATTTCGATCAAGAGACACCAGCTGCAGCTCTAAATATTACATCAAAAGAGATATCCGAGACTGAGGTTGCCAGAGCAATCAAGGGCCTTAAGAACAACAAGGCACCGGGACTGGATGAGATAGCTGCCGAGCTGTTGAAACATGTCCAAGATGCTGTTGTGGAGAGCCTTACCCACCTGTTCAATCTGATTTGGCATGCTGAAGAGGTTCTTGCCGACTGGAGACGTGGGGTCATTGTCACGCTCCCCAAGAAGGGAAGCCTCGCAGACTGCAATAACTGTCGGGGCATTACGCTCCTGTCAATTCCCAGCAAGGTATTCTGCAGTGTTTTGCTACATCGCCTTAAAGATGAAGTGGATAACATCTTGAGGGAAGAGCAAGCCGGTTTCAGGAAGGGAAGGTCTTGCGCCGAACAGATCTTTACCCTTCGAAACATCATAGAGCAGTGCCAAGAACTTCAGATACCACTAATGATCAACTATATCGATTTCAAGAAAGCCTTCGACAGCATCCACCGGGAGTCACTGTGGCAGATCGTCCAGCTGTATGGTGTACCCCTCAAGTACATCAACATCTTCAGGTCATTGTACCACAACTCAACCTGTTGTGTCAAAACCAACAGTGGCACAACTGATGATTTTGACATTGTCACTGGTGTAAGACAGGGTTGCATTCTGTCACCCCTACTCTTCATTATTATAATCGACTTTGTGATGAGGAAGTCCATCACAGGAGTAAAAGTTGCTGTCAAGTGGGGAGGGAGCAGACTAGCTGACCTGGAATTTGCAGATGATTTGGCCCTGTTAAGTCACACCCAGCCCACACTCCAGGAGTTGACCAATAATCTGCATGAGCACGGAGTTACGGTCGGTTTGCGAATTAGCCAGGAAAAGACCAAGGCCATGGCCGTCGGACAGCACCAACACCTTCAACCACTCACTCTACACCAACATGACATAGAGTACATTGACAGCTTCACATATCTTGGGAGTAACATCTCAAATACAGGTGGTGTGGAGAAAGACGTCAACAGTAGTCTTGGTAAAGCTGCGGGAGTGTTCCAACGCCTCCGCAACATTTGGTCATCGAAAGCCATCACTACGACATCCAAGCTACGCCTCTATATGTCAGTGGTTATCCCAACAGCGATTTACGCCTGTGAGACATGGATGAAAACAGCCAACATAACCAACAAGTTTGATGTCTTCCACCGGCGTTGCCTGAGATCCATCCTGAGGATCTCATGGAGAGACCACGTCACCAACGAGGAGGTGATGAAGAAGGCAGGAGTGGCTGAACTGTCAGACATTGTCTCTGAAAGCAGAAGGAAAATGATCGGCCACGTACTCCGACTGCCAAGAGAGAGACCGGCAAGTGTGGCCATGGACTGGATGCCAGAGGGTGGAAAGAGGAAGAGAGGTAGGCCAAAGAAGACGTGGAGACAGACTGCCAAAGAAGACCTCAGTGAGATGGGTGTCAGCTGGCATGGAGCAAGAAGGGTCGCCAGTGACCGGACCAAATGGAGGAAACTCGTCGCCCAATGTTCCAAATAGGAACGGGCGGAACTAACTAACTAACTAACTAACTAACTAACTAACTAACTAACTAACTAACTAACTAACTAACTATTATTATTATTCCAGTTGCTGTATTGTGTCTTGTCATAAACATGCCGGTCATGCTGACAAACACATCGTGGATGTGCAGTGTGTTGAGATGATGTGGCTTCTATTTGAGGAAAGTTAGATGAGGGTTGGTTGTCTGGGGTGGGATTCAAATCATCATAGGGTTGTCGGCTGTCCTCGGCCTGCAAAATAATAAAGACATAATCAGATCCTTTATGAACTATGCAGTCATGTTCAACATTCTCTGACCTGGTTTCAAAGAAAAAAAACCAAAAACAGTATGATGTGTTGAGTTCAACACTTTCAACAACACTGACGTCTAGCATATGGCAACGACGGGGCAAATGGTGTGAAGTCCGCTGCCGCCATCTAGTGGCAGAGTTATGTACATACAATTCTGGTCGATGGTCTCACCTCTTGATGCCAAGTAGCAGTGGTGACAGCTCAGCAGTCCATTACGGATCCTCACGTCTGTCCCGGTGGCGGCGTCTCCAAGCTCCCCCTCACACAGGCCACACTGAACACATATTTTACACTAACAGAAAATGTCATGAAACTATAGTGTTGCACACGCATAGTTTTATGGACCTTGAAACACTGCATGTGGAAGAAGAGTCCGAGTGTTTCGATGATCATGGCCGCTCCTTTCCCGAGGGGCTGAGAGCAACCGGAACATTGCCTCTTCCCGCTAACGCATCTGCAGTATGCACCACATTCACAGAAACATTTAGGGAACGTGTTCCAAATCTTTCTAAATTCCGCTTTCGATGAGGTTAAACAGTTTATTCTCTCGGCCCGCCGTAATGTGTCATGTTTTGTATAAGCGTTTGTTTTTCTGACCTGCTGGGCGACAGCGGCAAGGGTGAAGATGGCGGCTGCTGTGTTCCGGCGATGCCATGGTGAGAATCGCACCTGATAATATAATAAACATAATATAAATATGAATCACTGACAACCAGGAGTATGCTAACTGTAATTTTGTCATTTTCACTTTCAAGAGAGTTGAAATTTTAGCACAATCGTCGTTTGAATCCAAACACACATCGAATCTATCCATTTTATGCCAAGCCAAATAACTGCCTCAAGAGAGCTAATGCTAATTAGCATCTATGTTACTGCGCTTTAACCCTTCATGCAATGCATTGAACGCAAATGGCTCAACAACAACATGAAGGCAGACAATATAACAGCACTCACAGTTGTATCATCTTTACCCTCTGTGTAGAATGACTAATATTGGTGCCGTACAGATGAGCTCAGACAGGAGTTGAGATGTTTTTAGGATTTCCATTTTTTTTCTGATTAAGATCCATAGTATCTACTTTTTTATTTTATTTTTTACTATTTATTTATTATTATTATTATTATTATTTTAAAATCACCATGGCGGGTCTTTGTGAATCAAGATGGCAAGGCAGCGGCGAAATTACAGCAGGAGAACACAGCTTCATATGGAGTGGCCCTGAAATCTGGACGGGCCTCCATGGAGTTGCGCTGGCCATGTCCAAACATACACGGCAATCACTTATCAGCTGGATCCCAATTAACGATCGACTCCTGTCTGCACGGTTCCTCCACCGACATGGCAAGATGACAATCATCGTTGCTTATGCCCCCACAGAACTCGCCGATGATACAGTGAAGGACACCTTCTTCGACCAACTCCATCAGGTCGTTAGCCAAACCCCACCACATGACATCGTCATCATCCTCACGGACGCCAATGCAACCTTCTCTTCTTCCTCCAGAGAAGGACCATCTCACCAAACCCCCACACAACCCATTGGCACCACCTTTGTCGATAACACCACAAATGATAACGGCAAACGTCTGCTTCTCCTCTGCCATTCAAATAACCTCTGTATCACCGATACATGGTTCCCCCGCAAGCAGATCCATCACTGGACCTGGTATAGCCCTGATGGAAGAACCCGGAAGGCGATAGACCATATCATCATCTCCCGCCGCTGGCGATCCTCCGTCACCAACTGCAGGGTCTTCAGAGGTGCACAGTTGGGCAACACTGACCACCGCCTGTTGGTTGCCCAGCTAAGACTTAAAATACGACCAGACCCATCTATCAGGCCACAGCCACGCTTAATGTCTTCCAAACTCTGCGACCCCACCCCTGCCTCCGCATATCGCCGCTCCATCACCAACGCCTTCACCGCTCTGGCCGTTGATGACATCGCAGACTGGGAGACTTTCAAATTAAAGGTCAACCAGTCTGCCCAGGATGTATTGGGAAGATCAAGATCTCTTCCCAAACAACCATGGATCTCACAGCTGACCCTCGACATCATTGACCGCCGCCGTGCTGCTCGCCTGCGCGGTGATATCACAGAGTACCGAAGGCTCAATGCAGTACGTAATGCGGCAATTGCAACTGACAGGGAGAGATACTGGGGAGAAGAGGCCGAACGCATGGAATCAGCAGCACAGCGCAACGACCTTAGACAGGTCTTTCAAATGCTGCGCCAAGCCCGCATCGGACCACACATCAAGACCGCCTTCATGAAGGATGCCAGTGGAAATCGCATCACTACTGAAATAGACTGCCTTGAACTCTGGAAAGAGCACTTCAGCAACCTCCTTCATCACCCTCCAGTTCCCACCGACCCCCGTCTTGTCACTGCTGCCAACTCTACCACCCCCAACCCCAACCGCAAAACTGACCCTGTCACAATCGACGAGGTCAGAGCAGCAATAAAATCACTAAAAAATCACAAGGCCCCTGGAATCTGTGCCATCACCGCAGAGCTGCTCAAAGAAGGTGGTGACTCCATGGCCCAGTGGCTCACCCACATCATTAAGCATGTGTGGGTGGCAGAACAGCCCCCCGCAGACTGGACCCGAGGCATCATCCTGCCATTCTGGAAGCGGAAAGGCGACAAGCAACTCTGCAACAACTACAGAGGCATCTCACTGCTCTCCATACCCGCAAAACTGTTCACCCGGATCCTTCTCACCCGCGCCCTTCCCGCCATTCGAAGCCATCGCTGCCCCCAACAAGCTGGCTTCATGCCCAACCGGTCCACCATAGATCACATCTCAGCAGTTTGAGTCATTGTTGAGAAGGTTAGAGAGTTTCGGAAGGACCAACATCTTTTTATAGCCTTCATAGATCTCAAAGCTGCCTTTGATACAGTCGACCACCTCTCCCTTTGGAACATTCTGAAATACCTTGGAGTGCCACCCAAAATAACCACATTGTTCCAGCGACTCTACAACAACTCAGAGAGCTGTGTTCGTGTGAATGGGAAGGACTCAGAGTGGTTCCCCATTAACAGCGGGGTCAGACAGGGCTGCGTGGCCGCTCCTGATCTATTTAACTGTGTCATTGACCACCTTATGATCCGAGTCCGGGAGCAAGTTTCAGGCGTGTCGCTCGGCAACTTCCACCTGACCGACCTTGAATACGCTGATGACACCACCCTGTTCAGCAACTCCCTCCAACACCTCAGCAGTGCCCTCTCCATATACCAAACAGAAGCAGCAAAGCTGGGCCTCCAAGAAAGCTGGCAGAAAACCAAACTTATGTATATCGGTGACGGACCCAACCCCTCCCCCCTGATCTTTGGCACAGACGAAGTGCAATTTGTCAACTCCATCATCTACCTGGGCTCCACTATTACCAGCAGCGGCGATCTCAAGCCAGAGATTGACCGCAGACGCGCCCTCGCGGCCGCGCCAATGCAGTCACTGTGGCGGCCCCTCTGGCGCCACCACTCAGTGTCCCAAAAGACCAAGATGCGCATTTATAACGCAGCAGTTCTTCCCATCCTCCTGTATGGTGCA
This sequence comes from Hippocampus zosterae, assembly GCF_025434085.1. Classification (NCBI taxonomy): domain Eukaryota; kingdom Metazoa; phylum Chordata; class Actinopteri; order Syngnathiformes; family Syngnathidae; genus Hippocampus; species Hippocampus zosterae. The sequence continues at coordinate 3,622,065 of NC_067463.1, read as the reverse complement.
GAATCCTGGCCATTAAACAAGACCCAGGCCAAGAGGATCGACGGCTTTGACAGCAGGTCACTAAGAACCATCTTGAACATCAGCTGGCACCTCCATGTTTCCAACTCAGACCTCCGAAAACATACCCTTCAGCCCCCTGCATCCCGACTGGCCGCTCAGAGGCGCATCCGTTGGCTTGGTCATCTCCTTCGATTACCCCCGGAACACCCAACTCGTGCCATCTTCTCATTTGATCCAGCGACAGCCGGCTGGAAAAGGCCACGCGGCAGACCCCACACCAGATGGCTCGATCTCATCAGAGAGGATCTCAAACACCAGGACCTTACCCTGGAGGATGCAGCGGACCTGGCCCATGACCGTGGTCATTGGCGGAGCCTGGTGAAGCTGATCGGCTCTACGCACTGCGACGACCCAGCCGAATGAGACTGGGCCCCCACGTCGCAAGAGCATTATTATTATTATTATTATTTTTTTTATTTTAGAGGTAGGGCTGGAAAACCTCATTGGCATTTCAATCAGAATTTTTTTGTTTTGAGTTACGGAATGAATTCTCAAGTCAACACTCTATGTCAAAATTGGAACTACGCCCGTGATTTTCATCGGTATTCATCTGAAACAATTGGCTTTTTTTCTATTCATTATTGCACTTGACTACAAAATGACAAAAATGGAGTGAGCCCACAGTAGCTCTCAGCTCCTGAAATCAGTTTCAATGTTTGACGTAAATATTTCCAAACGGTTTAAAGACACCTTTTAACACCATGCGATGGGTTTGGCTGAGCGTTTCGATCTAGAGAGATCGTCTTCCACAATTCGGACTTCTTGGCTGGCTCGGTATCGCAGACAGTGTCTAAAAAAAAAAATGCACATACCAAAAATTACAATGGAACATGTTTAGCCGTCACATTTGTTTAGCTCAATATGCTGGGGGCGGGGGTGTGATAATTATTCAGAACAAAAGAACATGGTTTCAAGGGAAGTGTTTTATTGTTTATAGTGGGCCGGTCTGGACCATGAAACCGCAGGGCTGAAAATGAGTCCCATTTCGGGCCCGACCACGGGTGTAGCTGGCCTCACCCTGTAAAAAGTGCACCTTGGACGCATGCTGCTCTTCACTCCCTCGGACGTCCTTGTGGCCATTTTGCTGCAGGGGTACAAATTGGCTGAGGTTTTTTTTCTCTGCAGCAGGTGGCAACACGGTCGTCACGCAGTGTTTGAGGGGCGCCACAGTCTCCTCCAAGATCTTCCTCTCCTGAAGGAGTCAATGAAAGCAAAATAGTAAGTACGGAATCAGGTTGAAGCGTTGATTCAATCGTCGACTAGCGCACCGAGTTATTCACGTACTGGTGCACTCTTTGAACCCACTTTCTAAAACATCTCAGCACATGAGCAGAATCACTATTTCGGACATTTCTGCGGCCTAGTAAAGTGAGCACGTGCTACCGGTGATGCAAAACGGTGCACTAGTCCACAGCTGCACGCTACTAGTCCTGCGAGTGACATAAACATCTGGGACTTCACATCACAAGTAGAGCATAAAATGTCAACAGTTCTCCCAGTCGTTGTTTGAATGTGTTGATTTGTTTTCGACTCAAGAGGACAAAGCACGTTTCACGACATGGACAATTCAGCGAACTAGTAGGAGGAGCCTCAAGTAGGCGGGTGATGTCCTCCATCCGGGCGTACCTCTTCGTTGTGCTTGCGTTCCTCCTCCTGGGCCTCCAGTTGAGCCTTTTCCCACTCCTTCTTCAGCTTCTCCTGCTCCTTGTGGTACTGCTCCTTCAAGGAGCACAATGTCAAAGTCCCCACACAAGAATGCCAAACAAAGTCATGAGATCATTTCATGCAAGTGAAAGGACAACAAACGAGAATAGGCTTGAAAAGTTCATTCATTTCACGAGTACAACTCAAAAAGTCACATTTACGCATGGATTGAAATTGGTTAATTAAACGCAACAAACTACTGTACTTCCAAGAAGGTAAATTCCTCCCATCATTTTTATTTTTTTACATTAAAATTTTGACAAGCGCTACAGAAAATGGATGGATAGATGTTCCCAATAAAGTGCCCCATGAGTGTCACCGCAATCTCGGATTAGAAAACAATTTGCTGATAGTAACTGCGGCAACCACCCCAACACACACACACACACACACCTTTAGGAGGCGCTCCTGCTCCTGTTGCCACCTTTCCACGCGCTTACGCTCCTCATTGGGGTCCCAGACCCAGTGATTAACACGCTTAGCCAAGTTCAACATGGGGGTCTCAATCTACCCCCAGCCCACAATCACACACACATACAAAGACACACACACACACACACACACACACACACGTCGAGACAGCAAAAGGACAGAAAGAGAGGAAAGATCAGAGGACAAGTGGAGACGAGGGGTAAACACGAGGTCCAATTGAAGGATGAAGGAGAAGCAAAGCTCAAAATTGATGAGTGTACTCACGCTCACACTGCTCTCCTCTTCGCCACCTGTGGTTGAAAAAACAAAAAACAAAAATGCACACACGTGACTTTTCATTCTGGGTACGAAATGAATGTGAAAAGGTAAACCCGACATTAAATGCGCCACCACTAGTGTAAAAGTGGAATTCTGAATAGTATTGCGTTGTTGGAATATGACTACAGGAGAAAAATCCTCCCCTTTTTTATCTATTTCGGGGAGAGGCGGCCATTTTGCCTTTTTACTCCCACTTGCTGTCGACCGAAAATGACATGACAGTGCCTCGGGACACTTGCGAGCTTTTGGTCATGTGACATTCGCATGCTGTGCCCTGAGGCCCTGTGGCGTCATTTCAAGTCAACATTTTGGACCTGCAAATACCCTTAAAATCCCTCGTAATGTTTCACAAGATGGCGTCGTACCGGCGACACTGGGACAATGGTCTTGGATGCTGGTTACTGAAGTCGATGACGATGATGACTGGGACTGTTTTTCCTCTGCTGGTTTCTCAGCGGTCGCAATTTCATCCACCTGAAAGTCAAATGTATATTATATATATTATGTGCAGTAGGTATGCGAGCGGACGTGCACTGAAATGAATGTTAAGGCATGACAGTATAATCATCATTATTATAGTTAGAGATAGATTTATCAGGGCTCAACTGATTAATCGGAAGATGATTTTAAAGGCCACTCTTAGCATTTAGCAAAAATGGTCAAATATATATCTTTTTGCTTGATTTGGCTGTATCTATTTTTTTGGGACACATGACCACATTACAACCTAAAACAATGATAATGACATTACAACAAACACACCCACAAAAAAATTTAAAAAAAAAAAGCCCAATTTTGGCCAATTTTTCTATGTGGTAAAGTTCAACAAATACGAAAGGATCAAATATTCAATATTGAATAGCAATCAAATGTTCTGCCATTATTTCATAATTTTGTTGTTGTAAGGATTAGTGGACCAAAAAGAAATTATTGGGGGGTTTTTTTTGCATTTACACAAATTAATTGACCTATTCATCAGATATCGGAATTTTAGTCTGACAAATATTGGACTCAGTATCGGCCTAAAAAAAAAAATCCATCTCAGTTGGGCTGTAATAGTTCTGTGCATGGACAAACAGATGTGAACATTCTGGGTTCAATTTTTGTTACCGACTCAAGTCCGGTGCACAGGGGCAAATTAGACCGGGTGTTGTTAATTCCGCAGATGCGCGCGAGCCGGCGGCATATTTACAAAAAAATGACATTTGTCAATATTGTTTTTTGCATCCGTGTTTATGGATGGGCAAGATGAAAGGAGATAGACGGGACACCGTTACCTGTTTGGGTATCGTAACCTGGCCGTGGCCATCGATGTCCACTCTGTGTGGCTCCACCAGCGTCTGAGTGAGTTCCGTGACGATGGTGGTCTTGGTGATGCAGTTCCTCCCGCTGAACAGCGAGCTGATGGTGGAGGAGGACGAAGATGAGAAGGATGCTGAAGACGAGGAGGACGTCGCCGCCTGGGGAGGAGGCGACCTGCCGCCCATCTCAAGTGTAAAGGGGGCCTCCTCCTCCTGCTCCTCCGCTTGTGTGACCAGGATGTTCTTCTCTTTCAGCGAAGTGTCTGTGTCACCATTCACACGCACGAGGCCGTCCATCTGCATGTGACACACACACACACACTCATTGTAGTTTGAAATAAAGCAGGATTTACAGTATTTATGTGTTCAGTTTTGAGGTTTTTATTCATCAAAATGCGATGTTTTTATTGTAGGCATTTATTTGTTTTGTTTTATTTACAACAGGGGTTGCTTCCCTTTTTTCGCAAACAAGTTTAATAACAAATCAGGATTTCATTGTTTAATTGCTTCATGATCTTGTTTCTAAATTCAGACTAGAATGATTATGTCTTATCTTAGAATAGCGGAGCTTTCCCAGGATGTAATTTGTAATAACAATCCTCTTAATATCAATGTCACATATTTTCTATTCAGTCACGCCTTTCATTTCCTGACCTTGACTCCATCTGCGCTGCGTGGCTGACAATAGGGTTTCGCCGCTAGCAGGGGGACGGGTCTGGAAGTCGTGGTGGGCAGTGGCGGCGAGGGAAGCGTGAGCGCGGGCTTTGTGGGGTGAGGCGGAGAGGGTTTCGGTTTGGCAGGTTTAGGTTGGGGTTCTGCATCCGCTTTGGTCTCTGGTTCTGGTTCGCTAGGAGGTGCTCGGGCCGGAGGTTCGCGGGTTTCTTGGGATGGAGGAGTTGCGCTTTCTGAGGTCAGCGGATCTCTGGAGATGATGACGGGTGAATGTTGTGAGGTTACACACTGGTGAGCAATTATTCTAATTGTGACTTAATGAAGACCTTTTTTTTGCATAGTAAATAAAACCTGTCTCCGTACTTTTCTAGCCCCCCGTGTAAGTCGTCACACGTGTTCTGCTGTGTTGATTGTGGCTCGGAGTCTTCAGAAACTGTTTCGTGTTCGTGCTGGGCCTGGTTTAGGGCCGGGTCGGGGTTTGCGGTGGAGCGAGGCAGCTTTAAGAAATCCAACGTGGCGTCGCTGATGGTGAAACGAAGAGCGTAGCGTTGCAGAACCGTGGCCGCCTCCTCCGGTGTCGCCGCGCTGCGGTACGCCTCGCACAGCTCGGCCTCTCGCCGTTCCCTGGGAACACAGGGATTGATATTTTCAAGAAGCAAAAGTCCACATTTTTTGAGGGGGTATTTATCGCAGCCGCTAAAGCGGTCACGGTTTCAATCCGTTTTGTTTTACAGCCACTGAGAATTGTGCCAATTGCAACATTGATGAAGCTTTTCCAGCTGCAAAAGACAGACGGCATTGAACGCATCGCTGGGAAGGAGACATTCTGTTGGAGGAGAAAGTGTGTCTCCTTAAATAAGTAAATACAGGAGGAAAAAAAAATCCTCTTTATTTTATTTATTTTTTTACTTTTCCATTTGAGCATTCTGACTGATATTTCAAGGCTCAGAATATTTTGTTTTATGACAATGTAAAAACAAAAACAATCAAATATTTACATTTGACGACTTTACACACTACTGTGTATGTGTCACATTTCGGTTTTTCGGTCTGGCCAGCAGGTGGCAGGAGCGGTCTCTCTAGCACACCTGCTGGCAATCATTAATCAATAGAGACACTATTTAAGGACTCCTACGTTCGACACCTGTTGTGGGAGTATTGTTTATGGCATTGCTTACCTCGTTGCTCATTGACTAGTGGCTTTTGACCTCGTCGTGTTTTCGCGTGTAGTCTCGGTACCAAGTTTGTGTGTAAGTACCGTTTTGTTTTGATGATCTGGCTTTTCTCGCGTGTACAAAGTGTTACATAGTTTTTCGTTCGTAGTTTGTGGCTTTACTTTCCTTTTCTTGCTCTTTTGTGCAAGCTCCTTTTGTTAGTCGTTTTTGATTTACCTCCTGGTCCTCATTGGGGACCAGCGCTTTATGTTCTCGCTTATTTCCGATTCGATTTGGACATTAAATTGTCTTTACATCGGAGACCTTGTTTTTGTCTACGTTTTTTGGATCCCCCTCCCTAACTCGGTTTACCCGAGTTCGTAACAGTATGGGCACAATTCAGTTGTAGTAGAAATTTGTAGTGTGCGTGCGGCTAATCTAAGTGTGTGTTTAAAGTTTCTTTTTTTTTGAGAGAGTCCTCGGTCGACTTGTTGACTTTACCCAAGAGGAGTCTGAGGGCCTCACAGTAGCAAATTGGAGACTGTGGAGTCTAATACTGCACAGCGGCAACTTTAACGTTCACGTGTTTATTTTGGCCATTTCTAATTGTATATCCTCAGTTTCCAGTTATTGCTTTACTTTGATCCAAGAGGGCACCACTGCAGCAAAGTGGAGACTGTGGAGTACAAGACTGTCCAGTCACACGGTGAGCAGCAGAAACAGAGTCTGAGAGCCTTAAAAAAAGTCTGAAGCTCAATTTCCCTTCCCATGCGATGCTTACTTTTCCTCCACAATCTCCTTGTAGGTTTTGATGCTCTTCCTCTTGTCACCTCCATCCCCTTTCATCCTCTCCATCCTTTTCCTCTCCTCTTCCTTCTTGATCAGCTCCTGTGAGGCGCAGCGGCGGCGGTTCTTCCAACGGGCCAAATCCTGGAGCATCATTGCATTGTCCAAATATGACCAAAAAAAATCTGATTATGGCATTGCAAGAGTTTTCTTGCTGTGTGTTTGTGTACACTGTTTTGTTATTTTTGGTTGATATATCTTTCAGGAATTTTTTGGGGATGGGGTATTTAAAAAAAAAAGTCCATATACTATACATGATCAAATCCTTTTGTTTATAAATGATGTTGACTGCAGGTCAATAAACGGCATTTTCGAATAGCATGAATCAAGATCTGCTTTGCTGACATTTGGCTGATATTTTCCCAGTTCCCATTCCAATTTATTGTGAGGAAAAATACATACCCAAAAAACGGCAAGCAAATAACAGGTGAGTTTTAAAAACAAATATTTTTATCGTATCCTTTATTCACCAGATAAATAAAAATTGTCATATCATATCAAGGCAATGAAAATCCAATCCAAAAGGCATTTGGCAGATCAATTTCCCTGAAATTTTTAATAGATTTTGGAAAAATTGCAGAGCAAAAAGACAAATGTGTTCAATGTGTAAAATGTTCTAAAAAGAATTAGGCTGATCCTGACATGAAGAAAAAAAATATTAAGAGGGGAAAAAACATTTCCTGGGCGCATTTTTACTTTTGGGAGGGGGGGGGGTCACTTTTTTGACAAATGTTATCATTTGAATAGAAAAATGATCTTGAATGCAATACCAAACAAGTTTACGCAAGATCTGACCGAAATGGTATTTAGCCGGCTTGTGCTTTTTTTTTTTTCTTGTGTTCAATTTCTTACACTTTGCCATTGGTCGTCGTCATCTTCGTAGTTGTTGTACTGCTCATGCATGTGCTCGTAACGTGACTGGCCGAGTTGTGGCAGGTGTCCCGCCTGGTCCTGGTCCATCATGTCACTCATGCTCACGCTCCTGAAAGGCAAAGTACACATTTGTAAAAAAAAAAAGAATAGAGGAGACTGACACCACAACACACGTGTCCAGATAAGGCAAGCAATAAACGAAATGACAAAACCGCTAATGGAGCTCAGTGCTCAAACTTGAATACGAAAAGAAAAAGATGACGGTAAAAAAAAGTTGCTGGTTAGCAAAGTGGAGAAAAAGGGAAAAAAACTGTTTGAAGCATGGCAGGTTTTCTAACCATAATACAGTAGAACCTCTGAAGTTTGATTTTTTTTTTGTTTTTTTTAACGAGAAACTTTCACATGAATTCTTAATTTTTCATCCATCTCAGAGGGGGTGGCCATTTTGACCAATACCACCCTCTGCTGTCGACTGAAATGATCGCGACTGCCCTCGGGCTCGCATTGCGAATATCACATGACCAGTGTCCGGGTCATCAGCCTTCGATGATGGTGACAATTTGGATTACAAGGACGCTATTACCCTGATTCTAAAACCGTTTTCAAAAGTGACATCAGAGGTTCAACCGTATGAAAGAGTTTGTTGTTGTGAGCATGCGGTCATCTATGTCCGCGTCGTCAAACTTACTCGGCGTCCCCGGACACAAAAGCAACTCGGTGACTCATCCTGAAAGGACAAAATGAAGTGAGCAAGATGGCAACGTTTGGGTCAGAGCAGGCCGAAACCTCTCGGGGCTCGGGAAATTCCATTTCAAACACGTTCCCGATCAATACTTGGATGGAACGAAAGAAAGACGCATGCAAGAAAAATTAGGTGGGCGTCTTACATCATTGGCGGCAGATCATCGTCCCCACCATCATCCGTCTTACTGGCCTTTCCTAAATCCGCCTGCCCACTAGATGGGGGGACATCATTTGTCACATCTGCCGTCTTCTCTTTTTGCATGCCCACTTGCTCCTTCCTGTGCGGGATTTCCAGAGGTTGGACGCCACCTCTAACCAGCGAGCAAGACAAATGGATCAAATCCGAGCGAGTGTGTCCCACCCGACGATGTCGATGCACGCACATCACACCTCAGACAAACATACTAGTGCCAAACCACGGCAACACGACATTCGGTGAATACCACATTTGGTACACCGAAGCCATCTAATACCCAAGCCGGTATTAAAAACAGCTTGATTGCATGCGAGTCCAAGTCATCTCCTCGATTCTCTGTTAGTCACTTTGACGCAAGCTCCAACAGCAAACCGCGAAAGGTACCTTTCACCCGTCATCTTTCCCACACACTTGGGTGCCTGCTTGCTCCCACAACTTTGGATGGTGTTGTTTTTAAGCGCACCAGGCAGTGGTAGAAACTGCCTGAAGGTCGCATTGGCTTTTTGGAGCCATCCCGCCCTGCGAGCCATCATGTCGTCCTTTGCCGGGTTGGAAAGAGGCCCCTTTGCATCATCATCATCATCAACATGTTCTCTCTCAATTTGAGCGCATGGGTCACTTTCAACGGGAACTTTCCCTTCTTCCGCTCTGTGACCAAAAAAAATAAAAAATCCAGCGAGATGTTTGATTTTCACACAAACCAGCTGGTTAGCGGACAGGTCTGAAAATTCCCACCTGATATTCTTGCTCCTGTTCACTTCTTTAGTGGCTGGACCAGCAACCTGGCCCTTGTATTTTGAGGCAGGCAAAGGCAGGAAGCGGTTGTAAGATGCCGAAGTTGCGCTTTGCTGATGGAAAACTCCCGTTCGCCTTGCCATCATGTCATCTTTCTGAATATCGGGTATCCTCTCCTCTTCTTCCCCCTCCTCCTCCTTCAAATTGCTTTCATGCTGAGCAAGACGAGCGTCCAGCTCGACCGGAGAGCAAAGAGTCTTTGGAGAGCCAGGTGACAAGTTGGAGGAATCTTGACTGGGTTGTCCTACATCTGTGAGGCTGTGATGGGTGTCACATAAAGCTCTAAAACTGGTTCATGCTACTGCCATATAGCTAAAACTGCGTATGAAAATGATAACAGACAGGGTGCTCAGGTTGCTATCTTGCTATACATTAGCATCACAACTCTTAGCATGTTAGCAGTTAAGACATTTTAAAGAGTAATATTACCCGTTTTGGGTTTTTTGTACTTAGGTTACCATCTTGTGATGTGCTAGAATCACAACTATTAGCATTTTAGCGATTCTCATTTGAATTATAATGGAAGAGAGAGCCAGAAGTAAAATCCTACTAGAACTGTCTTGGCTTTTTGTTTTTGGAATGTGGGAGGAAACCAGAACAGTCGGAGAAAACCCACGCACGCGCGGGTAGAAAACTCCACACAGGAAGGCCGGAGTTGAACCCTGCGCCTCTGCACTGCGTGGGGGACGTGCTAACCAGTCGACATCGTGCCGTCATCATTTGAAACAGTAAAGTATAAAATCCGAAGCAATCCATCTGATTGCCTTTGGTACTCGGGGTTGCTCTCTTGTGATTATGTTAGCATATCAACTGTTAGCATGTTTGCAGTCGAGTCATTTTATTATTTTGAAATAGTACAAAGTAAAATCTGCATTTACCTACCTTATTGTTTCTCAGTTTGCGATATTGCTATTTGTTAGCACAGCAAGTATTAACATTTTAGCCATTCTCATATCCTACCCAGTGTCAGTCACAATGTCAAATCATTTCTCTGCCTTAGTACTTTTTGTACTCAGATTGCTATCTTGCTCCATGTTTTTATTTATTAGAAGCTACTACATTACTGTTATTATTGAATATTATATTTGCTGACCGTAACTATGATCACCTGTTCTCATCATATCAGCTGTAAAAATGAGAGTCATGCGTTTCTCAGATGAAAGCAGAAACCAAGCAGGAGAAATGCAAAACGTTGCATCCCCGACAAGCTAAATGTATCTTCGATACCAAGCACTGTAATGAGACTATCATCGGCCACAGTCCAAACCAGTGCAAACGGCCACGTATGTACCTGCCTTCCCGCTCTGAGAGCAGGGAGCCCAGGCCAATGGTCGGCATGGCGACCGTCGCCCGGGAGAGGAGTCGTCCTAGCAACCCCGACTCGGGCGCGTCTATTGGACTCCCCATCTCGGTCACGCCCCCGAACCTCACCGACTTGCCTCGACCCCGTCCGCCACTGCCGTCTGTTTTCACTCGACAAGCCTGGCAAACGGGGACGGGGGCAGGCTCGCTACAGACACACACATGTACACACAACTGAGGAGAAATGAGCAACTCCAGATGAGTCAGACAAGACGTAGAGGAGGTTGCTATCTTGCTATGTGTTAGCATAGCAACTGTTAGCATCTTAGCCACTGATTTGTAAGAGTACCAAATTGACAACAGGGAAGGATTTAAAATCCCAATCAAGCCACTTTAGTACTTTTTATACTCGGGATGCTGTCTTGCTATACTGCATGTTAGCATAGCAGCTGTTAGCATTTTAGACACTCATTTGTAGCTATATACACGGCAGAATGTAAAATCCTGATCAATCCGCCATTGAGCTTTTTTTTGGCATTCAGTGCTATTTTGATATATTATAGCACAGCAGCCATAAGCAGGTTAGCGTTTTAGCCATTCTCTTTTGCAATAAATACCGTCAACAGGGCTGCTAGTCACGATGTTCAATCTTAATTGAGCTATCTTAGTGTTTTTATCTATCCAGGTTGCTATCTTGCTATTTGTTAGCATGGAAAATGTTAGCATTTTCGCAGTTGTCAACATTTTCAATACTACCAATCCATAGAACGGGTTCTCGAATCCTTATCAATGTGCCTTTGTGTCTTTTGCGCTCAGAGTGCTCTAGCTTTATGTTAGCATAGCAAGGATGAGAATCTTAGCCTTTTAGCCATTCAAATTTTTAGTAGTGTCCGTCTTCAGGGCTACAGGTCTGGATGTAAAATTGTTATTGATCTGCAAAAGCAACTTGAGTACAAAAGAGCAATCTTGCCCCATGTTAGCACAGCAACTGTTAGCATGTGAGCCATTTTCTCCATGTGATGTTCAGGCACACAAAACCTCCTCTGTGCAAACTAATGACATCAGCGCCAGGAGGACAAAAAACAAAAGCCTCAGCAGACAGCCAACAATCACCTCTTTTTTTCCTCTCCAACACACACACACAGACACACAAACAGTGACATACAAACTAAGGGACGGCACATTCCCTGCCCTTTCAGAGGCTGTCAGACGGCAATGAAGTGCACAAGAATGAGGAGAAAAAATAAAGTGGTGAAAAGGAGCCAAGTGAGAGGGAACTAAAGGAGATTTAAAACTCCTTTCAAGGGGAAACAATTAGCCACTAGGGGGCGTACATCTAAAGATTTAAATTCAAGTATCTTTAGTGTAGCAGTTATTGCCCGGATTTACTACTGTGTATATGTATTAAAGCCACAGTACAGTGACACCCCCAAGGGTAAAACTTAGGACTTGCACCTGTTGTCACTTATTTTGGAGGACAACTTGAAGACACAAGCACGCACGCACGCACACACAAACACATTGATGATTTGCTGTATGTGTGGTTGGGGGGTGCACCTGGGTTCACTCATCCTGAGCCTTTCCCACTTCTGTACGTCGGCCTGGCTCATGGTGGTCGACGTCAAGCTTATTGGTCCTTCCCGGTGGAGGGGACGCGGTTTAGTTTGCGCCCGTCTGAGAGCTAGGTCGTCCATCTGCCTGTCTGGTGTTGCTTGAACCCTTCCTGCATCCTCAGACTCTTCCTCACACGCCACCTCGTCTTCCTCTTCTTCTTTTTGGCGAGTAATGATGTCAAGAATTTGCTCAAGCTCGCTGTCCAATCGTTGAGATAGAATAGTGAGCGCAAAAATGGTGGTAAAACGACCCCCCTCCCCCCATCCCCCGCTCTCCCCCACATACAAACGCACACAATTACACATCGGCACCCAAACAAACGCATAGACAGTGCATGATCTAACCTGATGTCCTTGTCCTTTAGTGTTTTATGTGCGGATCGCCTGATGCCTTCCCAGCGTTCCTGATCTTTGCTGCTACACTCGAGCAGCGATGGCGACATGACAAAGTGATGCAGCCTGGGCACCGCGGGGCCTCGAGGAGCCCGTCGGGAGGCCAGGTCATCTTTGCGAATGTCTGGTACCTTCTGGCCTCCCTCCTCACCTTCGCCGTCCGAGGATGAGTCCCAAGCCGATTTTTGTGAGGTCAAGAAGTCGTTATCTCGGCGAAGGACGATATTGGGAGAAACTGGTCTCTCCATGGTGGGGGAGGTAGAGGAGGAGGAAGGACTGAGTTGAAGATGAGATGGCAATCAGTCATTTCAGGAATGGCGGGAGCTCCACCGTGAGGTTACGTGATACCAAATGTTAGTGACGTGCATGAATTTCACTTGGCCCACAAGTCCATTCGGATGACTTGAAAACCAAAATGAAGACCTCCAAAAAACCCACATCACAAACCAGAAATGGGCATAGCAAAAACCTCCATCAATATCCCAGACTTCAAGAATGTTGCTCCCCATTTTCATGTAACAAAAAAATACATCCTAAACAAAGGACAAACTCGCTGACTAACAGACAAACTGAAATTGATTCAAAGCAGTTAGCAGTCAGCAGTCTAGTTAGCAATCAAGTGTTTGCTAACTAATCATCTAGCTACCTCTATAGGTAGCTAGCTAACAGCAAAAAAACCCCCAGCTTTGATTGCTGTAAATTGTAGGCAAGCAAGTGAAACTAATTGTAGATTGTTGCTTAGTTGGCTAGCTAGATAGCTGGATATAATTAATTAGTTTGCCAGCTAAATAAATACTAAATTAGCAACCTACTCAACTAACCACCACACTGACAAGCCAGACAAACTTTAGCTGTGGTTGGCTGGCTGTACACTAATTTACTAAATGTCAGTCATTAGTGAACGAATTAACTGATTATCCAAATTGGAATTGGGTCAGCTAGCTAACTGGTCAAGTAAAAAGCTAACCAATCAACCACACATGATTGTGGCTAATTGGCTTGATAACGAAGAAGCTGTGTTTTTTTTTTAGTGCTCTATAAATATAGTACTTGAGATGAGTTAAATTGAGAAAGTGTGGTTAACTAACTAACAAACTAGGGCTTGTGTTACATTTGTGTAAAATGAATCAATCCATAATTAATGGAATGGCTGATGCAGTGAATTTGTCATTACACAAACAATGAGTTAGTATTTGTCAAGCAGTTAGTCGTTGGCCAATAACATCACAGCACCAAGCAATCAACTAAAACAGATTAATCAACTAATCGTTTTGTAATGGCAGCGTGAGTTCCACGAGCGATCACAACTCAGAAGACAACACTCCAAGCGCTAACCTTCTGTAACGAAGGGCCGCAGGCAACACTTTGATGCCCGCCTTCTCCAACCTCTGTAGCCTGGTCCACTCACACACTTCCTTTTCGCTCTGGTGATCTCGCGCCCAGCTCACGCTCTTTTTGCCCTTGTCGGGACTTTTGGGTGCTATATTAGCGAGGGGTGGTCTACTTTAAAAATATTCCAAAAGTGTCATTACCTGCGCTGTTCTCCGTCTTCAGCAAGAGGTCTTCGCTTGGCATTCAGGACGTAGAAGCCGGCATTGCTTTGGTTGGGTAGGAACTGGTTGAAGACAACGGGGGTCCGCGCCTCTCCACTCGCCGCACGCCGGGTTGACATGTCGTCCTTCTGCACATCGGGCCTCCTGCCGCTGTCCGCCTCCGGATCGCCGTCTCTTCCTAGCGTTAAGGCCATTGGAGCGTTACAGGACAGAGGGACAATAACGTCCAACAGTTAGTTAGGAGGCTACTTTTTGGCAAACCCGATGCTCATTAACTACCCAGCTAACTAGAGTAATGGTGTCAGATCACAAGCTACTGTCCTGTTTGCAACCTAACAGCAAACCAACAAACTATGATCATGTCTGCTTTACTTTGACAGCAATAGAGAGAGAGGAAAAGAAAATTCCAATCTTGCCTCGTGTCGTCCATCCAGAAAGTATTCACAGTTTGTTATGTTATGTCCTTTTGAAATTGGTCAATAAAAGTTAAAGAAACTGTTCGTAGATCTCTATGATAGGATTGTCTCGAGGCACAGATCTAGGTATGGGTGCAGTTGTAAATACTTGCAGGCTGCCCTGTATACACAGTACGGGGTTGCAGAATGGGTTTTGGAAAAATATAAAAATGTTAACATAGTCTGCCAAGGCAAAAACTATCCCTAGAGCTATGGATGAGAAAGCTGTTTCCTCCTGGTTTTCTCACCTTCCTGTACATGTACACACACACGCACACACACACACATACATACACACATACACACACACACACACAACGAGCTGTCCACATGACAATATTAAACCTCCGTTCGAAATGCTTGAGTCTATTAATGGAACTTAGCCTTTGTGTTCTCAGAAGGGAGATGTCATATTTTTTTAAAAATAATTTCTGGTGGGAACAAACCTTCCGTGTTGCCTCGGTTGGTCACATCGGGAGAGGGACTGTGCTGTGAGCGCGAGCCAAATGAGTCCAGACTGTCGATAAAACAAAAGCCATTTATGATTTTGAGCCGCTTGTTAGCAACACAGCTAGCTAGTGTTCAACAACAAACAAACAAAGAAGCCAAATAAATAACAATGTCAACCTGGCTGCCTACACAACTCACTGGGATTGTAGTTGACTCATGAAAAACTAGCCAACCAACCAAACTAATTTTGATTGCGGATAGTTGCTACCTAGTGCTCTGTGCACTAGGAAGCTAGCAACCGTAGTACATTGTACTTTATATTCTGCATTCAATAAAACAAGGAAAAGGCAAAACTCCAGAATATGACCCCAAATGTTGGAATGCAATTATCAAGCTGAAGAGAAACGAACAAGCATTTATCGGATGTGTACTGTTTTGCCGTGTCCCGTTCCATTTGTTGGTCCACTGTTGAACAACACCGGTTGCCTGACCTGTCCAGAGAGTTGTCTCGAGTGTGTCTGGGCGGTGAGAGTGACTCGCTGCGTTCCGAGTCCCAGCAGTCATAACCGCTGTCTCTAATGCTGCGCTTCTGTGAGCCGTCAGCCCCCTCGTCGCTGTCCTGCACATACGGAAAAGGCCAAAATACAAGTAAGTGTATAAACGGAGCCTAGGATATGGCGGGGGGGTTAAAAGCATTTTAACTCGGTGCTAATTTCAGTCCCGTCGTTAGCTTTTTCCAATGCCCGTGCGGCATAGCGGCTAAATGGTGACACACATTGTTTGCTTTGAACTCTGAGCTCCCAATTTGACCCGAGTCTGCTCACCTCAGAAACCGACTGGGTTTATGTTCTATTACTGATGAATAGAGAATGAATGGATTCATGAAGAGAGTAAGATGGAAATGGGATGCAGCCGTTCGATGCTCTTCTGAGGGAGTCCAGTCAAGAAACCATGACACTGATCAAGTCTACTGGAGATAAAAGCATCGGTAGACTTTGGAAAGACTATATTCTTGATTTGTATTCAAATAAAATGTGATTTGTAACAGCATTTGAGTCATAAAGTACAGCTGAGTCGATCTACGTTCCATTGAATCAGATCAGTGAAGGACTCCATTTTGTCTCCCTGAAACAAGAGAGGAACTGAACAAAAGAATGTCTTCTTCCTGGACTACACCCCTAAGGACAACAAAAACAACCCCCACACGCCTTCTCTGGCTACTCTCCATCCATGACCTAGAGCCGGCCCTCAATCCCCACATACTCACCACCTTCATGTTTGCCAGCAGACCCTCAAATTCCTTGAGGTCAAGCGTGGGTCCGCTGTAGGAGGCGCAGCCGCTGGACGCTTTGCCCAGCCAAAACACCGTGTTCAGAACCTTCCGGACACAATCCGAGAATTCAAATTAAAATTCAATAGTTATGGCCAGGGGGAAAAAAATAAAAGGAAAAATTGTAACCCACGTTTTTCAGCTTGCGGCTGCAGTCTGAGTCCCTGTTGGGAGAGAAGATTATTAAACATTAGTATTCTGTATCTATTATTCATTCTTAAATATATACTGTATATAATGCGTGCGTGCATACTGACTTGAGGTTGGCTCGGATGGAGGTGTCCTGAAGGTCTCCCGGGTCAAAAAGCTGTGAACCTTTCAGGCCTAGCTCCTCGCAGCCCCGTAGGAAGACTGACAGGTTGTCCTAGAGGAGGACAAATGTGTATTTTTTTTCTTCTTCACTTCAAACAATTTAACGCATATAAACAAAGACATCATTTCGAGTAAATACAAATCAAATCAAAATACACTGTATACTGAGCTCTCATAATTAGGGACTGAGGGAAATTGATTTAAAAAAAAAATTTTTTAGGCCGATGCAAATATTTGGCAGAATAAAATTTTGATAACAAATAAATCTGTCAATTTTATGAGTTGCAATTAGAGTACTTTGTCATTTTGTATTTAAGAGCAGAGAGAAAAATCAATCCCCCCAAAAATCAGATTTTTTTTTTGGGTGGTTTTGGAATATCATTATCTTTCTCTTAACTTGCAATGTTTTAACATGCAATAAGAAATCAGCTGATTTTGGCTAATATGGCCCTATTAAATTGGTCAGGTCTTGCTTATAATATCTAAACATATTTACATTCAAACTTTATCTTTGCCCATTTAGGACTTTTTCTTCCTTTCACAAAATGTGACATTATTCTTGCAACGTTGACTTTTTTTTCTTGCAAAATTACAACTTGGCAAAAATGTTTCTGCAAGTTTCTGACTTTTCCAAAAACAACATTCTGACCTTGTTCGATGTTTTAGGACATTTTATCTCATTTTATTCCAGCAAATTTCCAACTTGATTCTTGCAACGTCAGAAATTTATTTTCACCACTTTACGCCTTTTTTCATCATTTCACGACGTGCTCTTTAATAACCTTGTGAGTTGTCATGTGATATGATGTCTCTCACTTGATGACTTTTTGTCAAAGTGTTGCACTGTAGTTTTAAAAAAAATCTTTATTTAATTCCGGAAAGATCTGTACAGACAAAAGTTGATTTAAATATTTATATTTATTATTTCTTTTTGCTCCTTCCGGGGTGAAAGCTGTGACGTTTGTCCTTACCAGTCCGGCGATTGGCGTGGGCAGTCTGTTGATCTTTTTGATCAGGCCTGGTCTGATTGCACTCAGAAGTCTGGATGAGGGAAGGGAAGGGCAACAGATAGCCATAGTTACAAAGAGTGTGTGTGTGTGCATATGTGTGTGATGGCGCCCGAGTAGGCAGCCTTCGGCAAGTGCTCTTCAAGAGCCTTGCTTTTTTGTTCTTTTTTGCTGATTTTGTCTTTTGTTTTGTCACATGTTGTTTGTTGTTTGATCGTGTGGACCTGATATGGACTGTTTTCAGCGCTTTTTGGCCACGACATTCGTCAAAGGAGCAGTATCTGTGCTTGGTGGTTGCGCCTTCTCGGCAGCACGCCTGTACCAGCACAGATTTTGATTGGGACGAATGTCGGCGCCATTGACTGTCGGTGCTGGACAGACCTGGGGCGCTTGTGTTTTTTGCGCCAGTAATGGGCAGCATTTTTCACAACCCCGATTTGTTCAGTGGCTATGTCAGCGCTGTTGGACAGTTGGCGTCGGTGCGGCTGGATGGATGGCCGCTGAAGTTGAGGATGAGGAGAGAGGAGCGTTGGCGAAGAGCACCGATGCGTATTTGGAACCGTGAGTCGCCGCTTGGAATTGAAGTGGATTTCCATGGGACAGGAGAAGTGAACCAATCTCTTTTTTCGTCAATGGATGCTACAGCTTCTTGTTGACTTTGAAACTTAGCTTGTAGCCGACGTGTGCTCATTTTGAGCATGACGTCTCTGATCCACTGGTTAAAGGACACTTTGATTCTCTCCTCTTTCATCTCAAACCGCTTCAAACAACAAAGCGTGTGACGGAAAAGTGGTTAGGACTGCACGACTGTTTGTGTTTTATGTTATGTGTTGTGTTTATTATTTTACTTTATGTTAACTGTTTTGTAAAGCGCTTTGTTACAGCTGCCGCTGTTGTGAAAGCGCTATATAAATCAGAATGTATTGTATTGTATTGTATTGTATGTCATCAGCCTTACTCGCATAACAGGATGCCATTCTCCAACGCGCTGCGGAAGTCCTTGTCTCCAAAGCTCTTCCCTGTCACCGCCTACCGGACAGTAAACGGCAAGTCAGGCAATATGAGATATGAATCGGAATCAAGAAAAAAAAAACGTCTTTGTCATTGAATACCAGTTGCAACAAAATGGAACATAACGTTCTTAAGAAACACATGGAACTGGGGGGGGGGGGGGGGAGATTAGTTCCCAATTCAACAAACTGAATGGGAACTAACTGAACTGAACCAAAGATAAATGGAAATGAAGAGAGAGCCTTGACAGATTCCCGAGTACAAGCGCTAATCCAGATTAGCGGTCGGACAGATATGAAATGTTGACTATGTGTGTGTTCCTGTGTAAACATTCAATGTAATGTTAGCCTGATAGCATTTAACTGACTCATGCGGTATTGTCACGTTGCGAGGTGGTGGTGGACCCCAAAAAGCAGGCAGGAGGGAGGAGCAGGGTGTATTTGAAGAATTGCATTTAAAACAAAGAAAACTAAATCCCAAACACGCAAAGTCCAAAGTATCAAACAAAAACCATGACTAAAGCTAAAACATAACCATGAACTAAACATGAGATAAGAGCTAAGACTCTTAGCTCTTATCTCATGTTTAGTTCATCTCTTAGCCTCAGAGCTAACAAGCTAAGAGCAAACAGCAACACACCTGACAGTAGCAAAAAGCAAACAGCAACAAACAAAACATGACAGTAGCAAGAGCAACAATGAACTGATGTGATGTGTCGTTCGCGAACGAGCCGGCTCACAGCAGTCGGTAGGAACGAGCGTCGGTATCTCTCCTTCTTGCAGCGCGGGTGTAACAGTCTCTGGCTGAAGGAGCTACCAAGTGCTCTTTGAAGTGAACGATGGGAGCCGGCTCCCACCTCATTGGGAGCCGGCTCCCACCTCATTGGGAGCCGGCTCCCACCTCATTGGGAGCCGGCTCCTCATTGGGGAGCCGGAAGGGGAGGGTTACACACGCACGCATGCACGCACGCGCACACACACACACACACAGTCACACACGCGCTGCAGTTTAGAGAAGGGGGAGGGGTTAGAGAAGAGACATCCATTATGGCATTGTCTGCTGGTCAGGCAGCATCTCAGCCCGGGACAGAAAGAGACTGGAGCGACTGGTCAGGAAGGCCAGTTCTGTCCTGGGTTGCTCCCTTGACACTCCGGAGGAGGTGGGCAACAGAAGGATGCTAACTAAGCTAAAGGCTATGATGGCCAGTCCCTCCCAACCCCTCCAGCCCGCCCTGACAGCACTTGGTAGCTCCTTCAGCCAGAGACTGTTACACCCGCACTGCAAGAAGGAGAGATACCGACGCTCGTTCCTACCGACTGCTGTCAGGCTGATGAATAAAAAATAACAATCATAATAATAATAATAATTAAATGATGTGAAGGAAAATTGTAAATAGTACTGTGATTTATCCATTTGTGTTCATATTGTATTTAATTGAAAGATGTTTGTTGTTTTTTTTTCTCTGTCTCCTTTCTTCTTTCTACATACATTCTTGCTGCTGGAGGCTGTAAATTTCCCCAGTGTGGGACGCATAAAGGATATTTTATCTTATCTTATCACACAGCAGCACACTGAGCAGCACGCGAACAAGACAGACGAGGAGACGAGAGAGCTCGTTAGTGAAAAAAAAACAACACGATGGAAAGTGGAAAGGTGAGAAAATGGATAGGAAACGCAGTGAAATATGGACTCATTTCAATTTAACTGATATTTCAAAGGCAGCGTGTAGACTGTGCAAGGTCAAAATATCCCATAGATCAGGCTCCACAAATAACCTGCACAGGCACATCAGAAATATCCACCCATCAGTACAATTTGAAGAGAAAAGACAAGCAAGGGAACCAGCTATTAATGAAGGTGCTAGTGTGTCTGCAACTGTTGCTGCTACTGCGATGTCACAACTGACTAGATGTACAACCCAGAGCTCTATGAGCCACTTTATGCAAAAAGCTATAAAACCAGCAAAACAGAACAAAATTGATGAGGAACTGGGTAAAATGATTGCAAGGGATTTTCATCCATTTTGTGTTGGCTGTGTGTTGTCGCAACATCTGTCCCCTCAGAGAGAATGAATCTTCTCCAAAACAGGGCAAATATAAACAGAGAGGAGAAACAGGATCACCCCTCAAAGCTGAGGCACTTGGTTTTTCTTCATGCCAATCTTCGCTAAAGACAAGCTAAAACCTTTACCTGGATGCTGCTTTTTTCTTTTTGTTTTACAAATTTTAATTTATAATTTATTGTGTGGTATTCAAAGCTTACTTATGTTGTTTTACTGTAAATAGTTAAAAGCTTATAAATGTACACATTCAGAGATTGGAACTTTTTGACGACCTTGTTTTGAGATGGGTTTTTGTGGTTTGTTTTTATTTTTGTAGCACTCCATGTTGAGAAGAATATAAATAAAGTCATATAAATAATAAATATTTGATATAATGTCTATTTTTTTCATTAGTACTTCATTT
Source organism: Hippocampus zosterae (assembly GCF_025434085.1). NCBI lineage: Eukaryota > Metazoa > Chordata > Actinopteri > Syngnathiformes > Syngnathidae > Hippocampus > Hippocampus zosterae. The sequence continues at coordinate 3,601,079 of NC_067463.1, read as the reverse complement.
TACACATAATATTACGTTATTTTTGGTATTAAATTAATTTAAGCAACAAAAAAAAACTGAGGAGCCATTTGGGAGCCGAAAAGGCCGGCTCTTTTTAGGGAGCCGATCCAAAAGAGCCGGCTCTCTAAAAGGAGCCAGAATTCCCATCACTACAATGAACCGACCCCGAATGATCGGGCAGGAGTCCTTTTATACAACTAATTACCAAATGACCAACAGGTGTGCAGCTGCCGGGGGAGCACGACAGTGCCACCTGTTGGCCCCTAAACCAAATCATGACAGGTATGAGTAATAATAATATCACGACTTTTTCTTCTTGCACATATTTTATCGTCTGTGATTTTTCTTCTCGCTCAGCTCCTTAAAAGGGGGCAAACGGGTCACCCCACCTCACATTTTCTCTCTCAATATGACCGCACATAGCAACACGTCTTTTACGCGCTTCATCCTCTTCCCCCCCCTCGATGTTTGATGACTTATTCCATTAGTCGCAATCTGTCTTCCTAACGCAGCGCACGTGTGTGCCGGCGTCGATTGGCATCCTCTGTATGTGCGCAAATTATAAAAATTTGACCTATGATGTCTCACCCCCCCAACCCCCCCCCCCCCCCCCCCCCCCCCCCCGGCCCTCCACCTTCGCACACAAGCTTATATAAGACTACCAGATGTTTCCCATTGGCGACACTTTCCTCTTCTCGTCTCTTCCTTTCTTGTCTGGCATCTTTCCGCTCATCCCGCTCACATCTGCTTGGGGTTGATTTAACTCTGGGCTTTTGAAACATTTACAGCACCCGCATTATTTAGTCGGCCGAAAAAGACAGAGCCGGACTTCTCAGCATGCACTTTTGTCGACTTGTGTTTTGTGTGTAGGATGTAGGGAACAAAGAGAGAGCGTGGGATGGCGGGGGGAGGGGGGATGCTATAGATAAACTCGGAAAGGAACATTTGTCCGTAAAAGACAAAATACTTTGAGGATGTTGCACAAAAACAAAGATGGCGAATCTAGACGTGACTCTGCATTTCATCAAACCTGAAAAGATGACCGTTTTGCTTGGTCTTTGGCTTTTCCCACGTCATCATGTCACTCCCACTTTGGATTCAAAATAGACATGAAAGAAAGAATTGCAACTTGTGTATTAAAAACAATAATAACCTTTCTGGCTGCTAGCTTAATGCTAACGTTAATTAGCCTCTATGTTGTGGTGCTTTACTGCAACAACATGTACAGTGACATAATATTGTTTGTTTGTTTATTGAACATAAAACATATACAGTAATAATTTGACAGAAAATAAGGTAGATAAAAAAGTAAAAAGAAAGAAATCAGTCTTCATTCAACAGTTATTATGTTCAAGGGAGTAGGATGATATCGTATTCATATCCATTGTATTCTGTCAACAGTGACTTATATCGATGCCGTACTGATGAGCTGAGAGAAGAGTTGAGGCGCTCGTAGGATTGGCTGCTGCATCAAGGCAATTATATTGCTGCGGCAGGATTCATAATGCCTAAATGAAAAGTATATCCTGCCCGCGTGCGGCCAAGGCCGTACGCTTTTACAAAGTACAATATTATGGCGCGCGTTTCATCAAGGTCACGAGCGAACAGGAATTCGGCTACCTCCTGAATATTTTCTACAAAACTTGTCCTGACCTCTGGTGGTATAAGTGCGGAACAGCCTGGCCAAAGGAAATTTGGTGAAGTGAAAAAAATCGAATGAGCTCTCACATGAGAGCCGTGTTTAAAAAAAAAAAAAAAAGATTGGTCAGCAGCCATCCACTCTGACTACCGAAGCTTTTCGTGCGAGATTAAAGCCTCAAATCTACATGCATATGGATGATAGAAATAATCCCTTTGTTGTCTTTGCTGATGAACAACGGCGCAGCTAATCCGCACGCAACACATGCGTCAGCACATATTCTCAACCGAGAAATTTAGACGCTGCAAGGGTACGACTTACGTACCCCTGAAACGGGGCGACCTACCGAGGGTACCGTCGAAATTCAGGAATAGATAACATTATTAAAACACTTCCCGACCTGCGGTCGCCAAAAATCATCTGGCAAATATTCCAATTCACCCTCAATCCAAATGAGGACGATCGCTTAACAAATAAATGAGATGAAATATATGACTAAAGGAAATACTGTATAGCACAAAAACATAATCTGCTACTGTACAGTTTGTCATTTTGTGCAATGCGGGAGTGCGAAAGAACCAAGACAATGAAGCCATTCTTGCTGCTGGAGGCTGTAAATTTCCCCATTGTGGGACAAATAAAGGATATCTTATCTTATCTTACTTCGCCCCCTTACATGTACGCGCATAGACAGACACACACACACACACACACACGCCACGGATTTAAATGGTAGCTGCTGCTGCCATTCAGCGTGTCACAGCGCAGTAATTTGCCATGAGGGCAGCAGGGGCTCGGATTTCCGCGACTGGCGCTGAAATACCCTCAAGAACTTTCGCTTGGTTTCTGTAGCTGACATGAATGCTCACTCGAGGGCCACATTACGCACACACCCACACACATTCCTAACCCAATTTCCACCAAACATTGGTTCGGTTTGATGTGGAATACAAACTGCTTCAATCGCATACTGCAGTTTCTGGCACCATTTTGTAGGTCGCGCGCATGTCGTCACAATTTTGGGGCAACAATCGAGTATTTTGTGGCCACGTTTTTTTACACTGCTGGCTGCGAGTTATCCAAACCTCCACCACTGGAAAGAATGGAAGTAGAAATAGTCTTGTTTTGTGTTGAGGGAAGAAATTTCATCTGTGCTGTATGTTTTGCATACAGTACATTTGACAATAACGTTTAATCCAATCCAATCCGATCTTTGACCAGGTATCAGTGAATGATCAAACTGCAGCTGTTGGAGATCATGAAGACTGCGTGGGTAATGCTTGGAGTCACATTTTCACATTCTGAACTGTCAGAAAAGTCTACAGAAAAGATCGTAGGCATTGGAGAAACATCCATCCATCCATCCATTTTCTGATTCGCTTTATCCTCACAAGGGTCGCGGGGGGTCGAAGACAGCTGGAGCCAATCCCATATGTGTGTGTGTGTGTGTGTGGACGGTGCATTATGGTGATTTGTTTGGTGAGCCCCACACGCGCAGTCAGTCAGTCGACATTTTCCTGCCGACTTTATGCTGTCAAAGGACAGTGTCTGCGCTTTACGAAATAACGTCACCCAAACTACCAAATGACGGCAAATACTATGAAAAAAATGACTGTTTTGAATGATAATTTGACAGAAAAAAATGACTGCTTAAGGTTTGAAGACCATAAAATGATATGAAATACTGCATAGACTAGTTAGTATTCTAAAATTGTGCAAAAATAATACGTTGTGAACGATTTTTAGACACCATGCAAAACGCGAAGCAAAAATCTAAAAACCTTGACAAGATGCAGTCCAATTAGTTGAGAAAGTGTTTTTTTTTTGTCGATGTAAACACTTTTTTTTTTAATTACAAAACTTTCTGGTACTTAAGTAGTTTGTCCTTTAAAGCCACAAAACAATGACAAAATACTACCAATTACTACACAGAAACTAGTTTGACTTTGGACAAGAAGCGGGACATGCCCTGGACTGCTTGTGAGCCAATCACAGTTTGACCAACAACCACGCATGGACAATTTAGACAATTACAGCAATTTCAATTCAAATTCAAGGAATTAATTTGCCGGCACTGGGTTGAACGGTGCCTCGTAAAAAGCTTGCAGTGTTTTGTTCCTCACTTTGTAATGCATTTGGACACCAACTACAGACCTGGGGTGGAACTGCATCACCCTTGCCATTTATGATTTGCGCCTGACGCATTGCAGATCGTTTGGGCTAATTTCCCCCCGTGGGTGGGATTCACATGGCGCCACGACGCATCTTTTGGAAACAAGACTGACACCTGAGAGTATTGCCCAGGCAGTGTTGCCGTGGTGACTGCTGTCACTCAACCTCTGTGTTTCCGAGGAGTGTCTCTCACACACACACACACACTAACACATTTTGAACACCGTTACACGGCCCATATGCGCTGAGTCATTACCACCTGTGAAAGTGTGTGTGTGTGGAGGGTTGGGGGAGAACAGGAGTACCGCAAATAGAAGCAGCTGAGACGCCGCTGAAAATAAACTTGTACAATTCCAAAGCAGAGGACAACAAAGCGGCACAGCAGGAGGCATTCAGTTCACTGGAACGCCTCGTCACTCATGTATAGACACCATGGCGGCCTGCGATGGGACTGGGTTGGTTCGATAGTGATGTTGAATGCCCAAAACCATGAGGTGCATAAGACTGCGCCGAAACCGTTTCCGGTGAATGCAGCAGAAACTAGTTCCCGTGTATTTATTGATGATAAAAGTACCTACTCCCGTTCAGAACGCATTGAACGGCGCTTCACGGTGCTGATGGACGATGACCCCAAGCGTACTGCGAAAGCAACTCAGGTGAAGGAGTGGAACGCTATGCAAATGGGCGAGTTGATCACCCGACTTAAATCCCACCAGGCATGCGTTTTACTTGCTGAAAACAATACTGAAAGCAAAATGCCCCGAGAATGCCGAGAATCACCAGGGACGAAATCCAATGTCTGGTGAAGTCTATGCGTTCCAGACTTCAGGCTTCAATTAACGGCATGAAATGATTTACAAATAAATATTTAAATGTGAAAGTTTGAATTCATGAGTGTCTAAATATTCGTGGAGGCATATAACTCAAGTGACATTTCACCGCTGCTATTCTTCCAGCTCTTCATCAAACCCAACCTCAATCCTGCAATTTCACGCGATTCTGGACCCAATCCAGATTAAATCAGATTTTAGAAATTAAGTTTTGCAATCCTGTTCTTAATCACCAAATGCAATCCTGCCAGATTTTACCAGACACCTGACATAGCTCTGTTCAGTCAACAACAAAACGGACAATTTATTTCAGCACTCAAACCATGTTTTGAAAAAAAAAGTTATATGGCTGTTGTGATTAGGATTCACCACGTGGCTTTATAAAAGCACATTAAACCAAGAATAAAAACGGATGACCCACATGATAATCTCATCCCAACATCATCAAACGCTGCTGGTGCGTGAACGCTGGCCCGATTTCATCACCATGGCAACCACCGCGAGACAAGGGTGCGTTCCTGCTCATGGCGTGGAATAAACATACAGTATTAAACTTTTCGTGCCGTAACACGAAACGTACGCTTACGCTCCCCACGGAACAGGTGACGGTGCACCGGGTATTTATTTATATCCCCCCCACTCGCGACGGCTCGTGTAGAGTCCACTCACTTCGATCCATTTCTGCGCCTCCAGGCAGGCGGGCTCCGGGCGGCTCGCCTCCACCGACTGCAGCCGGACGTCGCGATCCGCAGGCGGGCTGGCCATCGCTGGGTAGGACGATCCGTGCGTGGGACTCCCGGTGGTGGACACTCGCGTAGCGTTGTGATGCGGGCGCTCCCAGCAACGTTATCTTGCACCACGCGTGGACGGTCCTTGGAAATAGGCAGCCTCCCGCGACGAACCTCCACGATGCCACCCAAAAGAGAGAATGCTTGTCCTACGCAGGGGACGGGCGCGTCCGGCGGCGTTGGTGGTGGTGGTCACGCTGTCCTCCGCCAATCGCGGTGCGGGCGCGCGCACGTGGAGGCGGAGACGCGTACGCAGGAATCTGCCCTGTGCAAGGGGGCGTACCATTTTACATTTGTGTCACTTTGACGGTTCCGGACTTTGGCTAAATGAAAACTCAAATTACGTATATGGTAAAGTGATAATTTACTAAATAACTGACCAAGATGGCCGCGGTCAAACAGCTTCGGCTGACATTGCCGGGCCCCGACTGAAAAATGAAGAAAATGCAGTGGACCCCTCTATTCGTGCCGGGCGTGGACCGAGCCAGCCCGCAAATAGTGGAAATTCGAGAAGAATTTAAATCGGTCATAAAACAGCCTGCCCCCCCCCCCCCCAAAAAAAAAAAAATCTTAACTCGTAAAAATTCTTGGAAGTTAAATTTTGTATAGTCCGGTTTCATGAGTTTATCGTTTTGAAATATTCATGTAGACTAAAGTTCAAAAGAAACGTCTGATTTTTACAGATTCATATTCATGTAATGCTTTAACACTATTATTTTCTTTGACCATAGAGGTGATAACAAATTTCAAGTGTGGATAAAACACTACCCGTGTCTTTTTTTTTTTAAACAGTTATGAAAACGGCTCATAAAAAGAAAAAGTCAGTGATGGCCTTAGACTGCATCAAATATTTTCAAGACCTCTGAACAGCACATTTAAGGATTAGGTGGCATGTTATGGATAATCAAATCGTCGAATTCCAAAGAAATGATGGCTCGCAGATATCCCGCTACATGCATTTCCAACACCAATGTGCGTTTCGTTTCCCCTTGTAATCACTTGCACCACCATCACAAATCAAAAGCACTTTATTTGTGTCAGTAACAGCCACACCATCAGTGCAATAAACACCGCAACACACCTAACTGTGCAAAGTAAAGCAAATCAATTAAATTGCACTCTTCAAATGCAGTCCACTATGTGAACAAATGCATTCTTAAAGCTACATTGAGGCTGTGAGAAGCGTCACATCAACCAACTAGCAGCGAGAGGCATCTAAACGGTCCCAAAAGTTTTTTTTTCCTTTTCACACAGCGCCCATTTGCGTTCTCATTGGTCCGCAAAGCATTCAAAGCGTAACAAATACGTACAAAGACAAGTGCTCGTTTCCCCCCCACCAAAACAAAACAAAACGCAGTGGAATCTGTTCGTTCACATCTAAGGAGGAGACAATTGCAAACAATGCTTTCTGCTCTCGTCTAGAAACTGTTGTGCTAAAAGTTTGCGATATGAAGTGTATAACCTACAGTTTACGTGTGTGCTGAGTGAACACAATACTTGCTTGACAGTGCCCCAAAAATGCAGAGAAATTTGTTTGTGGTAGACATTTAGTCCCGGGAGAGAATTTAACCACGACACAGTGCCACAGCGGAGAAGCGAACTTCGCCTAGTCCTCGCTCCACAAAGCCTCGGCACACTTTGGCAGCATCCTGGACATGAATTGTCGGGAGGGGGGGAAAAAAAAAAAAAAAAGTTTCAGGTTATGAGGCATTCAGGTACAGTGGCACCTTGATTTGGAGTTTTGAGAAACTGGTCATTTTCATTTTTTTTTTGGTGTCGAGTTTCAAGGGCTCATTGGTAGTTTTGAATTTCACATGCAAAAGATTTTCAGAAATACAGTGCTTCCTTTAAGCTGTTCACTTCAACTGGGAGGGGCAACCAACGAAACATCTAACGGTGTACGAAACCAAACCACATAACTTACCCAAGTTTGCTTACAAATTACGGAACCACTTTGAGTTGCACTTTTATGTACAAATGGCGCTGTAAAAATAAAGCTTGATCGATTGATATACAGCCAGCATGCTTTGATTAACTAAAATACTGTCGAGCCTCATGCGTTTTGGGACTTTGCAGAGGGAGGTTCCATTCCAAATGGAGTGTCATTTGGAAAGAAATCTAATTTCCGTACCGTTACAAGGGTCTCATCTTTGGTGGCGCCGTGGTTCAGGGGGCCGTTCATCTTCCCGTCTTGACAGTAAAAAGAGAGAGACGAGACTTTAGGAACAAACCAAAGTGTGGCATTTCCTCAAAAGTGGCCTGCTTTGTCTCGAATTTCTTTCATGAACAGCTCTACAGGTGTCGCGTCTCCCCTGTGTAAGCAGTGCCGGTGGCAATCAAGACATCTACGGCCAGCAGAGGGCGTAATTTGAGGAAATGCAGAAAATAGTCAGATTTTCCTCACCAAATTCAAGAAGCTGTCCGTTCACATTGACAAAGGCAATGAAGTGGAAGTTGACCTTATCGGCTTCGGGCTGCCGGATTTAAAATGACATCATTTAATTCATTCCTATAAGTGAGAAAAAAAAATCTGTGTGCAAGTCAACTTACCCTACATTGTCCCTGAGCAGCAACCTCATTGTGAGCATCATGGATAGCCTGGACAAATGATCTTATTATTAAAATAAACAACTTGCAAAGGCACAAATTTAGGGTAATAGTTGAACAATGTTGGACGCCAGAACAATCTGGACACAAGATTTAGCAGCGTGGTGGTTTGTGGTTCCCCCAAGTGGACATTAAATGCATGTACATGTGGAAACATGAACGGACTTGAACGTGTCACACAAGTGCTACTGCATTGCACTAAAAAAAAAAAAAAAAAGTATATATATTTTTAGGTCTCATAGTACCACCATGATGACCAACATTGAAATCTAGTAAGTAAGAGGCTCAAGTTAATTAAAAACGAGATTTTTTTCCCCTTGCTAAAAAGCGCATTTGAAGTGAATGTAAGCGACCAGTTTGAACACTATACTGTACTTAAATGTGTTGTATGCATAGCTTCATTCTAATATGGTCCTCACCTTGGTCTTGTCCAGATGTTTGGCACGGTCATCAGCAGACATCTTGGCAGTTTCATCCAGAAATTTCTTCAGCACAGAAGCACTCTCTGAGAGCAAAAAGACCAGATTTTTTTCTTTAAGCCGTTTTTCCTCAAAGTGGTTGCCCATTTCCCCAAGGCAAACGAGACACAGACATGGTCAACAGTTCTCATTTGTGTGTGCGTTTCAAATAAAGCAAGAGTGTTACCAAAGGTAAGTTTGCTTTGGTTGTTTCCCAGCGCATGCAACAGGGCGATGGTGCCACAGGAATTGGTGGCAGTCTGCTTCAGAAAGTAAGCATCCGAACCCCGCATCACTTTGTCTGCCTGCTTTTGTCTGAAAGAGTCATGCTGAGACATGCAAAATAATTTTTTTAAAAAAGGACAATGGCAAATTCCCTGTGTGGCATAACACATTACATGCAAAACCTGGATAATTTCTTTTAACACTCAGGATAATGGTGTAAATTTGTGGAATCATTTTTGAAAATGTGTAGTTACATTTTTCTTTGTATGATTTATTAGTTACAGCCTGTAAGATGACAATATTTGGGTGGCGCTTTGAAGGATTAGTTATATATATATATATATATATATATATTAACACTTGTTTGTGTAATTGAATGAGTGTCATATTTGATACATTTATGTTGCGCCATGTTTTTATTTTACTTTTTAAAAATCAACACCAACTTAACATTGTGCGTAAAATGACGACATCCAGATCGATTTCTTGCTTGTATAAATTAAGATTTTTTAAAAATGTGTAATGTCAAATCCATAGAATGCCTTAATCATCCAATTTCATTTTACATACCCAACTATAAAATGCTATGTACAAGTCTATTGCAATGATTCATTTATTGCTCGTGTTCATTTTTTCATCATGAAATCACAAATGAGCTTTTTATTTTTAATTACTAATCTCATAAAACAAGTTTGAAATGAAATGTAGGCGAATTTGGGATGCTCTTGTGGGGTTAATTTAAGGTTTAGAGTACCAACAAAACATTGGGGGAAGGCGGGGTGGGGAGATGGGGAGGTTTAATCCATTGTTGGTGTCCAGGCTTTGTCCCCGAATCCCCCTTTGGTCCCTACATCAACTGATGACTCATCACCATTGTAATCAGCATCCGCTACCTCTGCAAACTCAGCATCACCACACCCCAACAGAGGCACGCGGGCTGGATCACTGCCACACCCCAACATTTTCTCCTCCCCAGCCCAAATTTTTACATTGAGAAAAAAAACCTTTCCCTTCTACGATTCAATCTCCTCTCTAAATTACCTCTTTAGTGATTGGGAAGAGCAGCATGAGGGCACAACACGGCTTTGGGACGGCGGACAGCTGCTCGGCCTCCAAGCCGAGGACGTCCACGAAACGCCAGCCCTCGCCCACGCCGACTTTACTCATCAACTGGTGAAAATAAAGAGTAAGAATGAAGTTGAACAATCATGCATAGGCGAGAAGGGCTGCTTAGTGCGGAGATGCAAGTGGTCCAGACAGACCACACCCATCGTTAGCCGGAAAGCTAACGGTGCGACGAGGGAGGATGCTGTTGATTGTCACTTTTTACAAACGACGTTTTTAACCTTTTTCAGACCATAAAAGTGCCATACTCGCGTTGTACGGTCGACGAAAGGGTCCATTGTTGGTAAGTGGGCATTTTGGGAGCGCTTGTATAAACTTAGTGGACTTTAAAATGTCGTAACTCAGCGTCTGGTGATTTTTTTTTTTAAGTTTGGTTACCCACCTTGTTCAGCACCTGTTAGCAAAATAGACACAAACACACAAAACAACAACAAATTATTCTATGGTCACCTTGAATGACTCAAATCAAGGTGGTCGCGGTTATTTTAATTCACCTCTGGGTTGATTTCCATCGGAGTCCACTCCATGCTTGAAATACTTTGTCGATATTTAATTCTAGAATTACTTTTATGATTTTCCAGCGTCGACAGATTCGGTAGTATTTATAGGACACGGGGCGTACCATTCAAGATAATTCTAGAGGGGGGGCTCACACCAACTGGATAATTTATCGCGACCGTGGTCGTCAATGATTTATTTGATTTGCCATTTTACTTTACATATTACGGCGTTAAGATGCTGATTGACAGAAGAAATGGGTAAATGTATGATTTCGGGTAAATGGGGCAAGTTCAAGCTGGTGAAGCGGCATTCTTTCCACAAAGGTGTGACGTGGCAATCAAAACCAATCACAAAATAGCTTGGAACAGCTGCGTTGACACTTTTGAACAGTGGTCCTCAAACGTTTTTCAGTGATGTACCACCTTGTAAAAGCCACGTTCCACCTAAGCAGCACAAAGCATTTGGGGTTGAGGAAAAAAAGAGTGGTAGGCCATCATTGTCTGATTTAATAAACTTTAACTTAATTTATATCGGGGTCTCTTAACAACAACAATTAAAAAAAATAACTTCATTCTAAAGATCTGTGCACATAAAAACATCAACACAAAGTGTTCTCTTTTAAGATCACAGTAAAGATCTGTTTTAAAAAGAATCATTAACTTAATTTTGAAGCTTTCAAGTGATTGACAGATTGACAGATGCTGGGCAGCGTATGACACGCTGGGTTGAACCATTGTGCACTGGAGAAGACTATTAGTTTTTAGGAGAATGAAACTGAATCGCCAACTGAATATGATTTATTTTAGGAACTTCAATTTTCCCGAGATATTCATTTCAGCTCTTTTGTATCCTCCGTGGCGTCAGTGGTTTGAGGAAAACTACATCTCCCAAGGTCCCTTGCGCTCACCGGGGTGTGGCGTGTCTACTCACTCGCACGCCCAAAAGAGTTTTTCCGAACGGATTTCAGCTTATCGTCCTTCTTGTCCTCCTAGTCTTCTCTTGCTTCATCTCGCCGCTTTTCTCCGTGCACTCACCGGGTGTGACAGCTGCAGCTCTTCGGTAAGTCGGCGTTCATCTTCGGCCAGGTGACACTGACGTGGGCTCGAACTTTGGAAATTGTTTGTTCAAGTCTACAGTTGACACTTTTTTTACACTTTTGGCAGAACGTCTTCTCAAAGAAAAAAAAACAACCACTCCAGTCAAAATGGTGAGTTACTTTCTTGCATTTTACGCAAAAACACAACATCAAATACATTTGAAAAAATAAAACTGTATAGTTGTACAAGGTCATCATCGTGTGTAAGGAACAAGATCCGTTATATATGCAAATCTATGAGTCACCATAGTAAAAAGAAAAAAAAGCATCGCGACTTCCCAAAACAACGCCCACTTTTTTTCCGAATTATGTAACATTTGAGCTGCTTTCGCTGTCTTACTGGCACACTTCGCCCTCTATAAACATTTATGTGACGCTTTATTTACTGTGTAACTGTAATTTTAGTTGATCTAACGGAGCATTCATGCGGATATATATTTATCCATCACAGACGGGACATATTTAAAGGGATCTTGCTTGTTTGTGACTAAGCGGGGATGGGTAAACCTGTGCATGTGGCCCTGCAGGACATTTATTCAAAACTCCGAAAATATCTTCAAATCCTGGTAATATAGCATAAAAACGAAATGTGTTAACACGGAGCCACAATTTGCGATTGTCACCCCCGCCCCTCGGTTGAAAGGTTCATACTTAGTCCTAAAGTCACTAGTTGAAGGATGATGAAGTGTCATAGGGGCGTCAAATAAGCTTCTTTTCTGGGGAGAGAAGTTTGGTTAGAGTGACTCATATCGGCTCTTTTTCATTTTGGGTGGGGTGTGTCCGTCGTCTGTCTCTGTGGCAGTCGTTAAAAAAAATTAAACACCCTTTTCCAGTCAGAGTGCAAAACCCAGCCTCTGTCTTAAAGGAGAAGCATCCCTTTTCCGCAAAGTCAGGGTGGAGCCACCACATTTAAATGGAGCGGTCACCATCTGTGGCCAGCCGAGGGGGGGGGGGGATTCCCTTTTACTGTATCCACGGCAACAGCATAGAGTCCATAAACAAAAGGAGTGGGGCTGATAAGACCAGTCAACTGTATGTGTACATGCAGTACGTAAGGTCAACATTCCAGCAAGAGAAGCCCATTCGCCCTCCTCTCAAAGTTGTCAAAATCACGTCTCAACCCGCCCTTTGGAGAGCGTATGGACAAAAAAAAGAAAAAAAAGTTGCCACATATTTTGCTGGCAGGATGTGAAAACTGCTGAAAATGTATCCGTAGAGCTTCACTTCCGCGAGTCATCTCGTGCCGAGATGTTGGTGGAATGCCCGGGAGGCGCTACCCCAGACGTTACCGAAGTCTATCGTATCAAATTTCAAAAGCGCGGTGCAGAGAACGGGCAGCACGGTTAACATGTCTGTCTCACACTTCCGAGGCTCATGATCCACATTCTCCCTGTCGGCATGCACATATTTGTCTCATGAACCAGGAAGTGCTGTTCAGGGGCAAGAAGTAAAGGACGTGTGAATTTCAAGTTGTCATTACTTCAGTTATTTATTTTATTTTTGTTATCGAATGGGCCAACAAAAATTTTGGTTGGGTTCTAATTTAAGCACTGACAATAAGAAATCTTAGCCAATGAGTTTTATTGTCTTTTTGCGACCAAATAAAAACCGGTTGTGATGACGACCTGACAATTTGCCCAAAGCCGATACCGTGAATCACTTGATTGAAAACATTCCAAATCAATGTCCGGCATTCCGTTGGAAAGTATCCGCATTGTGTTCGTGTCCGCATATCACTGTTCTTTGTCCCAAGAGGCATGTTGACTTTGATTAGATTTTAACTTGTGCTGCAGCTTATTTGTGAGGACGAGCGCATGAACATTTTGGAATTCCTCCTGGCCGGAGAAGCACAAAATGCTCGCGTTTGTTTTTGTTGTTGTCATTTTTTTTGTTGTTGCTGAGCTTCCACATGATTTGGCGTCAGATTTGCGGCGACATTCCTGCGGTTTTGCTCTCCAAACATCTCGCCTCCGTTGGACCGAGACGCCACTCTGCCGATGAGTCATTTGTGTGGGACAATGCGAGGGAGCGTACGTTCCACTCTTATCGCATCGGCTTCGTCTATCAATATATTGATCAGTTTGCCTTTCCTCGACACAGGCTCATCCACGGTTAGCCATTATCAAGTGATAAGATTGTGACTTTTTCTTCCAACAGGAGCCCTTTTGTTTCAAGTGTTGAGTGAATGGCAAACAAAACAAATGTGAATATGAGTCACCAACTGATTACTCGACCGGGCGAGTTAGTTAATTTGAAAATCGGTCTTTTGTGTGTTTGTTTTAAATAAACATTTTAACACATTTTAACGTGAGGCAAATGAGCAAAATAAGGCAAAAAATGAGCAAGATAAAAATATTGCTCATTTTTTGTGATCGTTCTTTCTGCTGTAAAATTAAGCAAATACTAAAATAAGTTAAAAAGTTCTGCCTGCAATTCAAATTGCAATTGAGGTGAGCATTCAGGGACCAAAAATGAAGTTATTTTAGTCATTCTATATTTTTTAAGAGTAAAGTGGCTGAGATTGAATTCCGCCGAATATGAGAATTGAGATCGGCCACAAATCCATATTGGGTGGATCCTAATAATCATGCGTACTTCATACTTCTAACTTAAAAAAAAAAATCATTTTTGATGTCTAGCGTCTCATATTTTTGTTTTAATATTTTAAACACTGTATGTATTGGATCACAAAATAGAAAATATATCGGGTGAAAATAATCAAATACGGGTCATACAAATGTAACGCAAAGCATAAATTATAAAAGTGTTAACATTTTCTGACATAAAATCCAGTCAAATATATAAAATATGGACGATTAGGGAATCATTTTTTTTAAATCAGTCCATGCTAATAATGAAAAGAAACTGATCTTGACTAGCAAACCACATTCATATCCGGATACTGATCCTGTTGTTGTCGCCGCAGGCCAGCCGAGGAACCGTGAAAGCAAGCGCCAACTTCAACGCCAGCGCCGACGCTGAAGTTCTGTACAAGGCCATGAAAGGCCTGGGTAAGACGCTCACGTGGAGTCTCGCCTATTCCACCGATGTCACCCTCATTTGACCGTGACCGCGCTCGCGGCAAGCGTTTGCGCAAACACGGATGAAACCCAAGAAGCGGCTCGGCAAACACCCGCTGTAATGATGAGATAAAAGGCTCAATAAAAAGTGCGGCTGCAAGAGAGACAGGCGGGCCTCTTGTTGTTATATCATAAAATGCAGCCGGAAAGCAGTTAAGAGCAGCATTTTGGACCAACTGGAGACGCTTAATGGAGGATCGGCTGACTCCATAGTGAAGTGCATGGCAGTAATACAGCCGGGATGTGACGATATAACAATGTGTCGTAAGGGTATTTTGTTGTCGTCGCAGGGACGGACGAGGAAGCTATCTTGCAGCTGCTGACGGCGCGCAGCAACGCCCAGCGTCAGCAGATCGTCACTACCTACAAAACGCTCTTTGGAAAGGTGGGATGCCGCATTGGGATGCTTTTAAAGGAGGAATCGTGCATTTGGTTCACAATTGAGAGCAGCTGTCGTTTGAGTCGCGTGACATGCTTACATCAAAATACAAGGAGGATGAAGAATAATCACAATTTTTTTGGTTAAAATATTGTGGCATTCTTCTTGTTAAATTCCTATATGATTGTAATGATTACTTTTTTTAAGAAGAAAATTTTGTTTTTTTTCCCATTAACTTATCGTTTTATTACCCCTAACATGAAAACAAATATTTTAATGTGCATTCCTGGAAATTAATTTTTCTTTTCTGAAAAAAAAAAGTTTTTCAGTGTAATATATTTTTGCACTTCTTGTGAAAATGTTACTTTCCTTTGTTTTGTTTTTTTTACATTAAAAGTATTTTATTTATAAAAGTTCATCTTTTTCCTGACAAGATTACACGTTTATGGCTTTTATTTCATTTTTTATTCCAAACATAAATGACCATTCTGAGAAAAATAGCTTGTATTTTCAGTAATTTGCAACTTCACGTAATATGTGTTCTCTGAAAAAAGTGTGACCTTTTTTCCTATTAAAATTACTTTTTTTTTTCTCCTCATGGGTGCAACTTTTTTCCTCAGAAGATTACAGTTTTTTTCTCTGAATGCTTTTCTTTTCTCATGAAAATGACAACTTTTATTTTTGCTAAATAGTGAGAACAAGCTTTGAAAAAGTCACTTCGATCATATGTCATCTTTTCAGGATCTGATACAAGACCTGAAAGGGGAGCTTGGGGGTAAATTTGAGACGCTCATCGTGGCACTGATGACCGCGCCCCTCGCCTACGACGTCACGTCACTTCGCAATGCCATCAAGGTACGTTGATGTCGAGTCAAAAACCGCAACGCGAAGTTTTCTGGATATTTGTTTTGTTTGGCGAGGTGGAAGGACAACACCGAGCATGATCATCTTCAAGAGCGGGTCGTGTATTTGGTACTCAGGGCTTCAGTGGCGACTGAGTCGACTACATAAATCTTCACTACCAAAAAGACAAATTAAAGAGCACTTACTGTCTGTCCTTTGGCCTTTGAAAATGCCCTCTTTGATCACTAGGGGGCAGGCACCGATGAGAAGGTGCTGGTGGAGATTCTGGCCTCCAGGACCGCTCACCAGGTGAAGGACATCGTAGCCGCCTATAGACGAGGTAACCTGTTTTGGTTTACAAGGTCTCCCCCGCCCCCTCCTCACACACACACACAAAATCACAGTGCACTTCCGGTGGGCCCCTGATTTGCTGAAAACACTGTGGAATATGAATGTTTTTCCTGGAATTAAAAATGACGTCTTTTAATATGATTTGACAAAATTATGACTTTTTTTCTGCAAAAAATATTTGACTTTTTTTGCATAATGACAGTCCCCCCCAAAAACAATTAGTTTTTTCGTTAAATTGTGAATTTTTCCATCAACTGTGTAATTTTAGTTTCAATTTTTTTTCATAAAATGGAAAAAAAACTTTATTAAATAAATAATTTTCCTCACCAAATTTAAATGATTTGTCTCACAAGATTGTAGGCAAAATATGAACAAATAGCAATGGAATTTACCATGTAAAATTTGTGTTGAGCAAAATCCTTTTTTCTGTCGCACTGCTATTTTCTGTAACCATCCTTTATTTGTCAGTGAAAAATAGGGTAAAATTGCAAATATCCTTTTTTTTCCACACAAAAAAAACGGATTTACAAAGAAATATTTTCGCTCTTAATATTATGACTACTTTTCAAGAAAATATTGATTTTATTCTCTCAAAAATGAGAACATTCTTTCAAGATTTTTTTTTGTTCAACTTGACGTAAAGTGACAAGTCTCACAGTATTACAGGCAAAATATGACTGTTTTGAAATGACTATTTTGGATATTAAAATTGTGACTGAAAAGCTGGATTTTTCTACAAAGGCCTGCTGTCTCTTTTAATATAGTGACAACAGTGTGTTTATAACGGTGTGAAGCCAGTATTCCTTCATGAAAAGAATAAACTGTGTCAAGTAGCGCATATTTAATTTTTTATTTTTTTTGTTTGCTTGTTTTTATCAGAGTACGATGATGATCTGGAGGAAGACGTGTCAGGAGACACCTCAGGTCACTTCAAGAGGCTCCTGGTCATCCTGCTCCAGGTCAACAACATCTCCTACTTTCTATCTTGTCTCTTAGGAGCAACTTGAATGTTGGTCTATGGAAATTGTCTTCCATTAACAGTGCTCGGTTTGCATTCATGTATTATTCAGCGGTTCAGAGATCGAATTGTGCAAGTGTATGTTCTCATCTCTTCACTCTGTCCACACAGGCCAACAGGCAGACTGGTGTCCAAGAGGCAAACATCCAGACTGATGCTGAAGTAAGCTCGTAGAATATGATAAAATATCATCATTGACTATTTGATTTGAGTCGCGCTAAGAAAAATGGTCAATTAATGTTTTTGATTATGGTTAGTTACCTGGCCAGCTCGTGAGCAATTGCTTGCCAACTGCTATCAAACCATAACAGTAAGGAAGTGTTTGCTAATGAAATGGCTAACTGGACAACTTTAATCACAATAGAAGCATTTATGTCAGAGCCTTGATAATATGCCAGCGCAAGAACAACTTCGAATTTACAGTTTGAAGAATTGAGGCGCTTGCAACATTGCAATTAAAAGACCACCCCAGGTCTGTTTGTTAGCCAGTGATGACTCCGAGTAAACTAGAATCACTGGAACATCAGTTACTTTACTATTAATTGTTTGGCTAGCTTGTTAGTTAGCTGATTTTAATCAGCTGTTTCATGTATTTTACTTTTCAGAAGAAGTTATCTAGCGAGTTGGCAAACACTTGCCAACTGTGGGAAGCTAAACTGTTTAGCTTGCCGTTTATCTAGTTAGCTAACTAGCAAACACCCACTTATGTAGCTATCTAGTTAGCTAGCAAGCTGCTTACTGACCACAAGTCCAAGTACTTTCGTTCATTGTTGGTTAGCTTTGCTAGCTAGTTGGTTACCTTGTGAAGACATGGAAATAATTAGAGGAGCGTTTTTCAGAGGCTTGTTTTCACTTTCTTAAAATCTCAAAACGTCTTTTGGGTAGGTCCTGTTCAAGGCCGGCGAGCACAAGTTCGGCACCGACGAGCAGACGTTTGTTACCATCCTGGGAAATCGCAGCGCCCAGCACCTCAGGAAAGGTTTGTGGGGAGGCCGGCACGTAGCGCACTCACGTTCGTCACCTCATTTTTGTGCACTCTTTTTTTCAGTCTTTGACGCCTACATGAAGCTGTCAGGGTACGAGATGGAAGAGAGCATCAGGAGGGAGACATCCGGAAGCCTCAGAGAGCTGCTGCTCGCTGTTGGTTAGTTCAGTGTGTACCTCGGCTACTTGTCCCCAAGACTTGTAAAATGACAACTTTTTTTTCTGTTGTTTCCCTCTGTAGTGAAGTGCGCCAGGAGCGTCCCGGCCTATTTTGCTGAGACTCTGTACCACGCAATGAAGGTGTGCATCTATCTCGATCTGGATGGATGGATGGATTGATATTCAGGTTTGTATGTTGTCAGGGTGCAGGAACCGACGACAACACAGTGATCCGAGTGATGGCCACTCGCAGCGAGGTGGACTTGTTGGACATCAGAGCAGAATTCAGGAGGATGTTTGCCTGCTCCCTCCACTCCATGATCAAGGTGCACATTAACGCCGCCCCATTGTTCTCATATCGGTCGCTCTTGTAAAATTACCATCTGACTGCAATACTATAGTTTTAATAGTACTTTTATCTTGTGAAATCATGACTTCATTCTTTGAATATTTTTCCTTTTTTTAACCACTGTGCTCTAGTATTACAGTGTTTTTCTTTTAAAATGTTGATCGCATTTTTGTAATATTTTGACTTTTTAAAAATTATTTTGGAGCATGTTAGCATAGCATACATTTATATTTCAGGACATATTTGTAGCTAAAATTGTGAAGTGAATGATGTTGAAATCAATACCATATGGTTTTACATAAATATTGGTACGATTGGATGTTTTCGGCAAGACCTTGAAAATTTATCCTGAAAGTACTGTTAAAGTAATTATGAGAAGTGATGAAGGCTGACATTCTCTCAAGCTTTGTGTATGTGTGTGTTTTGTTTGTTTTCTGTATACAGGGTGATACTGGCGGCGACTACCGCAAGGCCTTACTCCTCCTCTGCGGAGGGGATGATGCGTAACCGTGGCAACAGTGGCCAAATCAAATCCCACCTCCTGCAGTTTTGGGAGACGACCGAGCTCGTTCGAAGTTACTCACCGCACAAATGCATCACATTGGGATGCTGACAGATGAGCCGTCGGGTACTTTTGAAAATTTCATAGCCAATCTTGGAAAGGTAGCTAACGTTTCAGTTTCACGTCCATCCCGCTTTTTAACAGACGGTCCGCTAATTTCACGAATGATCCCATTTCCATGTTTGCTCCTGTTTGTTTGAAAGCTGACTCGGTAATAAACTTTTCAATTGATGAAGTACAATCAAATCGTTTGTCATGCCTTTTGTCTTTGGATTTTTGTATTTTGGGGGTAATGTGCAATCAATTAAAACATAAGCGTGATCAACTTGCCTGATGGATGGGCCAACGGTCACATGCCGGTGGTTGCAGCCGTCCTTTCGCAGTCATCTGCGCCTCAAACATCACCCTTCTGTCCCTTGACAAGAAGTACAGAACTCTCCAACTTTTCTTGCAAATTCGAATGAAACTGGTCTGTCTGGATGTGTTTGGATGGTGGGCGCTGCGGACGACTCTGATTGGCTCTCCATTACTCACCGGAAGTTGTTTTGTGCCTATAAGGTAGACGGGCTTCAGTGATTGGACCATTGTCAAGATGCTGAGAACTCTGTTTGTTTGTCTTCCCTTCCTGATGATCGGCAGGGGTTCTCGGGACAGCTCCAGCGGTGGCCGGCCGGGGAAACTTCCCCTACGGAGGTACCATGAACTGCACGTGGCTTGCCCGGGAGCGAGGCGACGATCGGGTCACGGTGTCGGTCAAGTGCGAGGACCCCGTGGCGAATTTATCTTGCTTCAAATAAAAAGTTTTTCATAACCACTTTTCTTTTTGTGTGTGTGTTTTCCTTAAAATGTGTATACGTTATAAACAAAACAGAAATTATTTAGTATTCGTCAAACATTTTACATCACTTACGACCTAAACAAAAATCACCATCAAGATTGACATTAAAATACAGTAGTGCTATAGGCACAAGTGTTCAATAAAGCGACCGTTTTTATTTCCTAACTGTATTTCTGAAATTATTTTAGGCCACGTTAACATTAAACATTTAAATAGCCCTTAACTGTAGGAAAATAACGAACTGTACTTAAATTATGATTCAATTAAAATGTATTGCACATCAATTAAATAAGAATGTTTGTACTTTTTATGAACATAACTGAACTGTTAACCAAATGGAATGTACTGGATTAAAAAAAAAAAAAGGAAACCACAAGCTCAATGCTTCTTCTTCTACCACTAGAGGGAGCCCATGTACCACCACGTGATCCATTTTTTTCATTAGCCAATAGGGAAAAAGTGATCTCGCCCTCGTGAAATCTGCCTAACAGTGAGCGAAAATGGTGACTAAGGTGATTCAGTTCGTTATGCTGCTGAAGTGAATCACAAGTTATTCATTTTTATAATTGACTTTACTAAATTTCGTCAGGTTTTTATATTTCCTAGAATATTTTAATGAAAGCCTGGTAAACATGCTGACAAGCCAGGACATGTTGGGATAATTTGATGGACGCCATGATTACAAAACGCGTCTGTTTGGAATACCAAGTGTGGGTGTACTCTGCCAGATTTGGAGGGCCCTAATCTTAATCCTGGCGGGGTACAAAAGGCACACATGAGCAAACAAGCATTCACAAAAACATTCATGGTTAATCTAGTCTCCCTGGTGCATGTCGATCATGTCGATCCGCAAAAGTGGTGTCTGGGGATGATTTTTTTCCTCAAACTTTCCACTCGGGGCTCTGAAGGAATTTTGAGGAGGGTGATAATTGGAACCGCGAATATAAATACCGTTCACTCGGCTTGACACGGTTCGAAAAATTCAATCTTTTCAGGCACACTGAAGCCCAGAAAAGACAAATCACTCATGCTCGGCCGAGCCCAATGATTGGGGAACTGCTTCTAGTTACTCATGAGTCATCGAGGACATGCTTCTTCATGTATCAGAAGCGAAAGCATTGCAATAGTGAGCCTCAGCACAGTCAGCTCGTGGTCAGCACTTCTGCCTCAAAGTTCAGAGGTTCTGGGTTGGACCCTTGAGGTACTCCAGCTTGCTAACAAATTCCCAAAACATGCACGTTTGGCTTATTAAACACTAGATTTTCCATGGGTATGAATGTGAGTGTGAATGTTGAGGGCATATTTGCCTGGTGATTGGCTGGCGACCAGTTCAGGGTGTACCCTGTTATTCTTGCATCCCAAAAGGCATCCCAGCAGGGGTGTGGAGACTTTTTATATCCACTGTACCCTGCTTCTCGACTGATGTTCGAACAATATAAGAGTTTGGTCAGTAGGCCAGTCTGTGTAACACACAGTCCACCTCTGCGTTTATGCGTTCACAGCTGAATAGTGTAATGTGTAGTTCAGCTGTCCGAAATGTGAACAATTCTACAGGGCCAGTCGGCAGACGGGTTGCTGATGTGTGCAAAACAAGGAGGTCTTTGAACACAGCGCATGATTGGAAGCGGCTTGAGAGGTTAAAAAAAAATAAAAGCAAAACAGCACACGGCGCCTGAATGAAAATGAGAACTCTTCATTTTATTCGCCTTCCAATTTTGACGATCACTCACTCACTATAGTGATGCTCAGTTGTGATTGCCGATGTCATGTGACAAGTGCCCCCACCTGAAACAAAATTTATCAGTCAATAAATTCGACATGTCCAATCAACATTTCAAAAATTGTTTGACTTTCACAATCATTTCTTGTATCACAAAGGCTACATTCAGTAAATTCCAATTGATGGATTCGTTTTTACCCGATTGATAGATGAATTGATAGTTTTTCAACATTCCAAATGATTTTTTAAATCTCCTTTATCAATATAGTTTATATTTAACAAAGACCCGTGATTTTATTGTGAAATTTCTGTTACATAAATAAAAAGAAAATGTTTTTTAAAAAATACAAATTTTTCAAATCAGCATAATTTTTCAGTTCCAAAAATATTTTATCAACAAGTATTGAAATAAAACATTTTGTGATTGTCATTTAAAATAAATACTTTAAAAAAAAGAAACAAAAATGATTTGCTAAATTTCTGTAAAAATTAATTAAATCAGCTTCCGATCCAAATCCGAACAAACTGGGTCCATTCATGGAGCCCCAAAAAGTGGAGTTGTTTTCACTTTGACAGAGCCGATTGTGTCGTCAGCACGACTTTACCCCCCGCCCCCTCCCGCTTTCTTGCAGCATGACTCACTCGTCTGCGTCAGTCCTTAAACCATCCAATGAAGTACTTGCAGATGCCGTGGAAGCTCTTCCAGCAGTAATCCGTGGCTATGCGGGATGCCTTGGACTCGGGCAGCTCCGTCGGGGACCTCGCGGTGGTCTTGGCTGGCTTGGGGGTGGTCTTCCTGGCGGGGGCTGGGACGGCTTTGCCCGCTTGGGTCTTGGCGGGGGTCTGAGGCTTCTGCAGTTTCTGAGTGGCAGCGGGCTTGACTGCTCTGGGCCAGGCGGACAAGAAGCTCATCTGGACCTCGTCGGGATGGTTTTTGCACATGGGCGGCCGGTAGAGTTTGGCGCCCTGGCAGGCGTGGCTCAGTTTGCGCAACTCCCACATGATCTGCGTGAAGTAGTGGCGCGGGTTGAGGCTGTAGGCGCGGCACAGGTTGGGCTTGCCCTGGAAGTCGCAGTAATAAGCGCGGCCCCGGGCGGCGCCTGGCGGCGCGGTGCCCTTGCAAGAGACGCGCAGCCGGGTGTGGTCGGAGGCCTCCGACACCACCATGGTGCAGGCGTCCTTGCTCTTGGTGCTGAAGCGGATGGGCTCGTCCCAGATGCCGTGCTGCTGCTGCTGCCGCTGGCTGCCGCTGTTGTGGGTTTGAGCGTGGCACGCGCACGCCCACGCCGCTACCATGAGAACGACAGCTGAGGCCCTCATACTGGGAAGCGACGTTTTGAGGACGAGTACGGAAAGAGTGTGCTCGAAGGCCAGAAAGAGTCTGAGGGCGGCTTTATAAGGTCGAGGAGTACAACGACGCCTTTCTTCAGGTGAATATGCGGCTCAGCCTACGCCGCACATGCGATGCAGGGGAAGGCGGGCAATATATACAGTGTGTGTGTGTGTGTATATATATATACACACACACACACACACACATATATATTCCCAATATATAACAGACAAACAATTCTCTCATAAAAAATGAGAGAATTAAAAAAGGGTTGTTTGTACATGATGAATGGTGGGGAAAAAAATCTAAACAAAAATCAGAAATCTTCAAAATTATTGAAATAAAAGAGAAATCCGCCACCCTGTGTGTGCCTGCGAAACTGCAAGGGTCGACTGTAGTTTTAAGATGTAAGATCACTCATCACCACTTCCAGAAATTCCAGAAATGTTGACGACGAGCTGACATTGGGTCTTGGACTGCCCTACAGAATATGTACGACCACATGAGAAGGCCTCTTAATTGTTGTTGTTGGTTTTTTTTGGCAGATTTAGAATGCTATGCAAATATAGCGCCTCAATGATAGAAACATTTATAAAGTTAATTTTGGTTCAGCAGTTTTTGTTCTGTCCTTGAATGGTCATTTTTATTCAAGAGAGTCCTCCATTTTGCATACCGTACAAATATGTATCATAAGACATGCGTACAAAATTATTTTCTTCTAAAATGCCCAACTCGATCTGTGCAATCTTTCAACGATATTTCAGCCTACTTCTCTCTTGTAAAAGTCCTCCTTTGTTCTGGCTCAATTCATACTTGATCAAAAACATCCGAAAGCAGCAATGTAGGGCCGTGAGGCGTACAAAGATGCCATTCTTTGCCTCAACACACACCACCACCTCCTCCTCCTCACACTACACGCAAGCGCGGAAACACATGCGCACGTGCACACTTACACACACACACACACGCTCACACACCTGGAGTGTGTCATGTCGACTCAGGGAAAGGGGTGAAGGGCGAGTGACTTTAAACGATGCCGAACCCATAAGGCACGAGGAAAACCTCTTCACGGCACATTACATAATCCCACATAGGGCCTTCTTTCACTATTGATGCAGAAATATACGGCATCTATTTGTATGTGTGTATGCATGCGCGCGGTATATATTCCTATTAAGAGAGTGAAAGATGACCTATGCAAATAAGAAGCACATCTTTTATGATTTTGAGGTGCCAGAATAAACTTCAGGAGTCTGTGAAAGCATTGAAAGGGTTCTTAATGTTTACCTACAGGGAGGCAAAGATCCTGTCAGGAATTAGCGAGCGCTTTGTAGGATAAATATTAATCAGTCATTTCTCATCCACATCTCCTGATAACTGTCCCAGCTGCCTTCGAGCAGTAGGCGAGGTTGGATAAATATTTGTATATACTTTGTAAATATTTTATATGGGAGCGTATCCCAGCCGTCATCGGGCAGTAGGCGGGGGACACCCTGAACTGGTTCCCAGCAAGTCGCAGTGCACACAGGGATGAATCACCATCCACGCTCACACCTAGGGAGGATTTTGAATGTTCAATCAGCCTGCCATTGAAGTTTTCGGAATGTGGGAGGAAACTGGAGTACCCGGAGAAAACCCACACAGGCACGGGGAGAACATGTAAACTCACACAGGGAATTGAACCCACGACCTCTGCACTGTGAGGTCGACGCGCTAACCACTGGACCACGGGCTGTCCAAAAGGATGAAATATTGTATAAAATTATACAACCCTCCGCACCCCCAAAATCTATTCAACATTACGTAACGGTCTGATTTTTTATCATATTAAGTTTATGACCTAAATATAGAATTTGCTTTTTTTTCTGTCATGCCACACACTCCATGACTCCATGGTTATTATTTTTTTATTCTATTTTTTTAAAATAAAGATATTTTGAAAAATAAGCAGTAATCGGGACAAAAACAATATCCACTGGCATATATTCTTTATCCTCTACAAAAAATGTGAGAGCAACTTATTGAGTAACAATAAAAAAAGTGCACTCTTCGTTGGTATTGCTGTGTTAAAGAGCACTGCCTCCTGGTGGCCAAGATGCACACCAGACAGAGCGGCGCACTGAATTGAATTGCAGCATTCAATTCTTACTGTACATTCTTGTTATCACTCCTTGTTTTTATGAAGAGCATCGTTGCTGCGTGCTGTTTTCCCTCATCAAAAACTCAAAAACATTTAGATTTTTAGGCTTTCCAAAAGCAGCTGAGAGTTGAGGGTTGAGGATAACAGAGGACGTCTTTCAAGTAAGTGTTAAGTGGGCTGCAAAGGGGAGAACAGCAAAGCAGAACAGCGGCGGCAATGTTTAGTCTGCCGCCTGCCTGATTGCCTGGACACCCGATCGCCTTTCAAGAAGTTCATCAATCAAGAGGGGGAGGGAAAGGAGCACAGTGGGTGGCGACGGGGGAATTTTGAAGAAAAACTGGTCAAGGTGGGGGAAAATATGCCTACAGTTAGGCGATCTAGTCATATAACGTGATTAATATTACAACTTTTTTTCTTGCACACAGTTAAGAACCAAACGCAACTCAAGACATTCGTAGCCGGCGGAAAAATTATGTTCAAATACAGATCGTTCTGTCCCGACATTTTTCTCAATTTCATGAATGTAGGTTAAATCACGCCAAGTCAAATCTATAGAAGTCACAATCGTCTCATGAGTAGACTTCAAAACTTGCTCTGTGTATGCGTCTAAAAGCTGTCAATGTCAACACCCCAAAACGTATGAGTGATTGGGTTGTGTGTGCTTTGGCAGAGTGGCTAATATTATTCAACTGGGAAATGTTTTCGCCTTTTCATACATGTGACTGACTGAGAGCTTCTGTTAGCCACCATGTAGACAAAGCTGACACTTGTGAGGTTTTTTTTTAATAGTTTTGAGCCCCCCCCCCCACTCTCCAAACACACACACACACACACACACAGCATTGTTAGTTTTTTTTTTAACTATTTCTTATTAGCTTAACACGATGTTGGAACCAATGGATAAAGAGAGCTCACAAGCTGACATAAAGAAAGTTTCCTCTTCCTGTTAGCTTAGCATGACCATAGTATCATTCCTCCATCCCACGCCACCCTCCACTTCTGTTTGTCTTTGCATTAGCTTGGAAACATTGGGGAAAATAGGATCACAAGCTGACTTTGTAATTTATTTTACTATTTCCTGTTAGGTTAGCTTAGCTTGAGCTTGGAGTTTGGCAAAATCAGCTCACGTGCTGATTTTATGCTAGCTTAGCATTAACTTGGAAACGTCAGGAAAAGGAACTCAAAAGCTAATTACAGTGGACCACTAAGAGTATAAAATGACAAAATATTACGATTAAAAACAAAATGTGAAACTATGATGCTTCCCAAAAATCAAGCATCTCGTATTGAATTGTCAAATCACCCCCTTTAAAAAAATAAATAAATATAATATTTGTGATCTTTTGAAGTGATTAGGTAAGCTTTCATCCATACCTACGATGCATTACACCGAGTCATTAATTAAGAAGAAACCAACCATTTAATATTCCTCAAACCTCTCTCGTAACCCCTTGAGCGCAAACCATGCTAGTAGCTACGCTCTCACAAGGAAGGACAAGGCTAGTTCTACAAAAAAAAAACTAAACATAAGTTAGAAAAAGAAACATAAACAAATGTACACATTGTGTCCATGTGACTGACAGTAAGGATACAGACGGAATTTGCTATGTGTGAAAGATAGGTGAGTTAAAACTCGGGTAGTTTTGAAAAAGTACATGACAATTGCCTGGAAAGTTCAGAGTTCCTGTTTGTTAACCTTAGTTCCTCACCCCCACCCTGTTGGTTTTGGGATCATCCAAAGATTTTTAGAGAAAATCCAGAATTAGGTTATCTTGGGAAAATGAAGGGCGACGTCGAGAATCACCAACAGTCAATAAAATGGCTTTGTTGTTTGCTTTCCCTTTTTTTCTTGAGTCAGGATGACATAAAACAAGCACTTACGAGAACCGGCGCTTCAGTTCCAGTTTTCTTGTCCACTGTGAAAAAAAAAAAAATTTTAAACATCTTAATTAATTAATACATGTTCGCGTCTTTGTTTAGTCATACTTAAAGCGTTTCAGAAGGGCAAAGAGCATAATTGTTAATATAATAGGGCTACAGAAGTGCTGTTGGCGTCCCCCACCAAAGTTGAGTGTCCTCTGCACTTCTTGTCACATCTGAGATGAAAGCGATGGACGCTTGATCAAAAGGATAAGACTGTGATCCTGATGACTGGCGGCTGGTGGCCGCTCCGAGCGATATGTTCAAAGGCCCAAATGGTACTGTAAGAAGATTGACCTTTTACCTCGTTATGGGGGAGACAACCTCCATTTTGAATCAGCAGTCGGCGCAGATCGGGGGAGCCGAGGCTCGAGGGAATCGGAACAGGGTGTCGCTATAGGGGGAGCTACTGCACAGGCAAACGCGCGCGCGCGCGCGCGCACACACACACACACACACACACACACACACACACACACACAAGGGAACTTGAGCTAATGAGAACTTGAGTGGGCTAGCTCCGATTTTATTTTTTTTTTAAATTAACTTTGTGTTTGCAATAGTGGGAGCGCATTGAATGTATTATAGCAAAGAACATGACTTCCCCTTTGTAACATGTTTTCCATTGATGGGAAGACTGAGGCGTCGACTTTCAGGGGGGTGTTGATTTGTATTGTAACAAAAATTGGGGTCACGGCGGCTATTAAAGGGACTCGATCGGGAAATACAGTAATAAAAAAAATATGGACAATAATAATACGACACACAAATATACCTTCACCACGTGCATGCGATCAATGGCACGGCCCAGTTTCCAAAGGTATCGGTCATCATGTTTACCGTTATTACCCATAATGCAAAAGAAGAGCCCGGTGGCAAAATGTCCAGAGTGAAGAAGATCATCGGAAAGCATCAAGAGAAGGATTCATCCAAGAGAGGAGATGACTTTTGAGAATGAAGATGATAGTGATGATGATGATGATGAAGGTAAAGATCCAAAGTCATAGCGAGGATGAAACGTGACAACGAAAGAAGTGTCAAAGGGCAACGAGCCAAGGGTAAAGGGAGCTGGGGGGAAATCATGAGTGTGAAAAATGACACAAATTAACGGTGATTAAAAAATGGGAAGAAGAGGAAATAAATTGATCAATACAATCTCTTGATTGTGCGTAATGTATACTGAATTGTGTTGTGTGAACTCACTCTTCGAAGACGTCCTCCGTGTCCATCCTTCGGTAAAATTTGGCCAGTTTGATGGAGATGATGATACTGGGGAGCAGGAGGATGCTGCACAGTCCCAGTCCAAACCAGAACGTGTTCTAGAAAAAACAAAAAATGAGCCCTTCTTATTCACCGTGTAAAAACCGCTTGCATTGGCCCGGGAATCCAGAATGACAGTGGGCATTTCTCGATGTGCGTGTGCAACCAGATGTTAGGCATGCTACACTTGGCTATGATTGGATTTGGTGACGCAGCGTTGACGTTACTTTCTCGCAAGACTTCAAAGAATAAACATCTGGAGTTGAGGCTAACAGTTTGAGGACCCAATTGGAAAAGGAAGTTGCATTGGCCGGGAATCAAACTCGGTCCTCCCGCATGGCAGGCGAGAATTCTAACACTGAACCACCAATGCTTAGATGCTCATGCTCCTTACGACTGGACATACCAGATTGAGAAGATCTCATTTAAAGCAAGATGCAGACAGATGATACTACTGGGTCTGGTGAAGCAGAATTGGCACAACATTTTACATGAGACATAGTATATTTTAAGTGGACAAAAAGGACAGCAAAACATCTGAGGGTAGGGGGGGTCTGATGGACTTCACATTTTTGAGGACTTAAGTGAAACGCATTGGCCAGTAATCAAACCCAGGCCTCCCGCGTGGCAGGCGAGATTTCTACCACTGAACCACCAATCCTTGGGAGTGCAGTAACGGTGTTGCAAATATGCACATTAAATAAAATTAAAGTTGCCGGTTTCGGGAGCGTAAGTGGGGGTTGCAAGCTGCAGACGGACACTATTGTGTTCGGCTAAGCAGTATCGAATATCTAATCAGATTTTCAGACAAACATTGGATATTTTAAATGAATAAAAAGGACAGCAAACCATCTGGGGGGAAGACTGATGGTTTCCACGTGTTTGAGGACCCGTTTGGAAAAGTAAGTTGCATTGGCCGGGAATCGAACCCAGGGCTCCCGCGTGGCAGGCGAGAATTCTACCACTGAACCACCAATGCTTGAAAACCAAGAGTCCAGTCTCTTTACATACAGGAACAAATCTGGCACGCTGCCTTACCACTGAATCGGCAATGAAGCTGCACGCAACGATCTCCATGCTGTCCACAATGTTGCTGATGGGTTTACATTGAGCCACTTCCGCAGTCAGCTGCAGCCACCAAACACATGATAGTCCTGAATATTATTGCATTATTGTACATCTGACACGATTTTGTAGAAGCGGAGACAACACTCACAGAGTTGTGAACCCAGTCTGTGTACTGTTTGAAGTATCCCACCAAGCTTTGGACATAGTTTCTGGTTTCCTGGAGACACACAACAAAAGCGAACTATATACTGTGTGTATATGTTTCTGTTTCTTTAAAGAAGAGCGATTTTTTTGTTTGTTTGTTTCCTTAAAGAACAACATTCATCCCTTCACAAAAAGGGTTAAAACCACACTACCGATTATGTTTTTGTTGTTGTTTTTTTGGTACCTGTTTCACCACATGTGAGGCGTTGTTACTGATGAGGTACTCTGAGGCATCAATGGCGCTCAGGATGTTGGTCACCTTCACCTAAACAACATTTAAAAGCGTAAAAAGCAATTTAAAAATGCAGTCCAAAAAAGGCAATAGACCGTAAAATAGCTTACACGCTAAAAACGATTCAAAAGAGATCAATTAACACTGTATAAATAATAATTGTAATACAAATGATGAAATGTATGCCAAAGTACAATTTCAATAAGCATGGGAATCAAATATGAATGCAAAAAAATAGTCATACAAAAATATAAACTTAAACATGTAGCAATGAACCTAAGTAAATTATAACATAGGCGACATGAAAAGAAAACCTAAAGTATTGCAAAAAAATTTAAAAATCAACAAACAATGAAACAATTGTGTAAAATATGTACATATATTTATGTGAAAAAACAAATGAAAACATGAAAAAATAATTTTGAGTCATCAAGACAACAGTAAAAAAAAGTTTTTTGTTTTTTTTTGCAGTGTCTCACCGGCAGGTCTTTGGAGGTTTTCTGCAGCTGCTTTATGCTTTGACTCAAGGTGCTCTGCACAATGACACAAAAACCCTTGTTACGCTCATGTAAAGTGTACTTGTTGAATTTTCATGAACAAGTCCGGGGCACAGCGCCACGTCACCACAGCACGACGACATTAAAAACACAACAACCACTGTCACCGCGCTTACCCTGGCACGGACATATTTCTGTCACAGTGAATAAAAGGAGAGAAAAATGTGAGGAGTTGCTTGCGTAGAGCAATAATAAAATGCGTGTGGTGCACGTGCGGATGTTGCATGGAATGTACCATGGCTTGTTCCATGGGGATCACCACTTCTCGGTGGATCTGTCGGACACTGCTGGCGTGACCTTTTAGCGCGTTCTCCAGAGCGCCACGTGGCTGCAAACACACACACACACACACACACGCACGCACACACACACACAGAAATAAAGATATAGTAGAGGAAAGTAAAACGCGGGAGTCGAAGTAACGCTTGCCAGATGTTTGGAGGAAGTGAGCAAAAGAAAAGTAAGTTGCATTGGCCGGGAATCGAACCCGGGCCTCCCGCGTGGCAGGCGAGAATTCTACCACTGAACCACCAATGCTTAACCATTAGAGGTATTCGAAGGTCTTATCAACTTACAAGCTGGTCAGCTTGCGCCTCCAGATCAGTGGCGAAGGTCAGAAGGTCCACAAGGGTGGTTCCCTTATTCACCTTGAAAACATAACAACATGTAAAGTTTGTACCTTTACGTCAGCGGTCTTTGTGTTATATTTTCGATTTCTGACTGGGAGTAGGGCGGAACCTCTCAAGTCAACGTTGTCCATCTATTTGCTCATCTAGTCCGACGAAATGACTGGCTGGCTGGCTGACTTATTAACTAATTCACTGATTAATAAATCAACTGACTCGTTAGGTAAAAAACCAATTCCCTCCCTGAGTGACGAACTCTCTACCAAACAGACCACCTGGTTGACCGGCGAATTAGCTAAAAAGGAACATGGCTGCCCTCTGTTGGCGATGGTGCCTCATTACAGCTTGAAATTATGTTCTCTTGAATCACAATTTCCACCCCAAAACAAGAAAACAATCATTCAGCCCTATTAATCACTGAGCTAAGTTTTGGTCTAACCGACTAAGTCACTGACTCACTCAGGACGAATCGACATGTGACCGCCAATGTAGCAGTCAATCACTAACGCCACTGTCCCCAGTATTAATGTCAAGCCACCTCAGCCAGGTAGGCTTCGTAGTCGATGATTCCGATGCCCGCGTTGGCAAAGTTGATGAGGTTGTCTCTGCCCTCCTGTTCCAGCAGCGTAATGTCCTGTATGTCCACCTGCACGTTCTCAAGCACTTTGGCCAGGTCTTTGTTGTACTAATGACACACACGCATAGCACACAATTAATATGGTCCGACACTCATCACGAGCGAGTCGCATTTCGGCCGGACACTTGCCACTGTCCTGTTGAGGAAGGAGTTGATGTTGAACATGGTTTCCAGCTGAAGAGCGTGATACAGCCCGTTGTTGTCGTAGCACTCTCTACATAAATACCAAAACGACAACAACAAAAGACAGCATCGGTTAGCCCATGAAAAATGTCAACGGCAAGCTACGGTAAATGATCACGGTTCCTTTACCTGTACATGCTCCCCAACGTTAAGTCAATGTTTGGGTTCTGAAAGAGCATTCCAGGAAGGAAGTTCTTCTTGGCCGGATGGACCAGGAAAGGTGTATCTATGATCTGAGGGCACATACAGGTATAATCACAGTGAAACCATTTATTTTAGCGTCCCGCGAACCCTTGCTACTCGCGGGAGAAAAAGGTCCGGGTTGGCCTCTGCAGAGAGAAAATCCGCGTCCAAGTGACGCCTATTGTAAATGAAGGATTTTTTTCTTAGGCCATCTTTTGGGGGGAAACATGTCAGCTGTCATTTTAACGCAGGGTGCAACGGAATGGAAGAGACACAATCACATAGAAAAGTAACGAGCAACAGGGGAAAACAAAATAGGAGTCTGTCGAGATGCCTTTTACAAGCGCCCCTGTTTTCGCAGATGAACACCATAAATGTCGACTCGCCTCAGGGTACACATCGGCCAAGGCACAAATGTAGCGGCTCCACACGGCAAAATTAGAACCCGACGAAGCTTTTTGAAATCAAGGAAACTAGAATGGCTCAGTTGCCTTGATTCAAATGACGCTGATGAAAGTCTGACTTACGATCAGTCAGTTGTCAGAATCATCCTTAAAATAAATAAATAAATAAATACCCCGTATGTACATTAGGTTCCGATGAACGAATGAATGTCAATGTGCTCAAGCAGTAAACAGCATTTAACGCCCATACTTGGAACAGCTGCCGGCTGGCCAGCGGCTCGCACAGAATTTTCTCCACGTTGCCCCCGACGACGAACAGCGTAGTAACGATGGCCATCAGCACCCAGGCGAAGATAAAGGAGAAACCCACACCGCTGTCATACACCCAAAGAAACAAGACAAAACATCATAATTCATGCATGGCCTCAGATTTTAGAGGGGAGCACGAAAACATGTACATGCAAATCACAAGTTAGTCGTGGTTCGCATCTGAGTGTGAAGCTGTCGGGATGAGAATTAGCAACTCTAAATCTGAGACCATGGTCACCAGTCAGAAAAGTTGCGGGCTCTCGACAGGCTGGAGCAATCTCGTTTTAACGTCATGTAAAAGGCCTTGTCGGAGTATTTTCAGAGTGATAAGAGCAGTAGACCAACCACTGTGAAATATATCTTTGCTACTTCCTGGTCGGCCGCTAAGCAATCACAATATGGGCAAATGTGCGCCAGAGCGCCGTTGTACCTTCGCCATGCGCCTCGGTGAATACCAAAAAAAAAAAAAGTGCAGTGTGAAAAGGCCATCAATTTGTCACTCGGTCTACGCGCGAAGACACATTTTCAGAGTGTAAACAGATCCTGTGTGGAGTCACTTCAGTGATGCAAACCACCAAGATCCATTTGTTTAAAAAAAACAGTGTGGAGGACTGTAAATCCGACTCCAGTCGTGTAATTCAAATACCAGACCTGCAATGTCAATTTATTTTTTGGGGTACATACGCCATCAGCAGGTTCCCGCCCGTGTTGGACAAACAGCCGCGGCTGGTTGGCGTGGCTTGCTTGTCATAGCCGCACGTGCCGCAAAGCAAGCCCAATATGTTGAAGGACAGGATGAGCACCACCATGCACAGCACCGCCACGCAGCCGATCCACCTGCAGAAAAGGTTTGAATTCACCATGGGGGGTGGCAAACGATTCTTTCTTAATATTATTTAATATTCATGTTAAAAGCAAACCTGTAGAAGTCGATTTGGTCAATCTGTGCGTAGTAGGACTCAATGTTCTTTTGCCCTTGGTTGAGGAAGATGGTGAAGTTGGCCAGCGACGCCTCCACTGGAAACATTTTGGCGAAGCCGTTGATCTCTGAGCCGATTTTATCCAGCATCCCTTTCACTCCTGAACACATAAAAACGCCACATCACACACACACACACACACACACACACACACACACACACACACACACACACACACACACACACACACACACGCGATTCATACGCCAAACAGCAACAATGATCGCTTGATTCAAGAAGAAGTTTAAGGAGGAGCACTCACGAGGTAATGCTGCAGTTTAGTCGTCCGCAAGAAAGGAAATGAAGATAGGAGAAGACAACGGGGTGTAAAAGAGAGTGCTAATTATGAATAGTTGTACAGTACAGCGAACCCCAACGAAATTTTATGGGTGGCGAATTTTGAGATGTGCAGAATCAGCGTAGTACCACTTTCTACCACAACACGTACAGCAGCACTGAGATGCACTGAATGCAATGAGACAGAAGCAAGGAAGACGAAATGAGTCGGCAAAGCTGTGAGTAATGTTGGATGTTAATTCTGTATGTTTTCCTGCTCCGTGTGTATTAAAGTAGCAGTTATTCAATGTGCATCAAGTGTGTGTGTGTTTGCTCCAACTTTTTGGGAAAAATGTTTTTACATGGTCTCTCCTTATGAATAATTTTCACCCATTGTCAGATTTGAAACGCATCCTCAGTAACAATCCGGGGTTCACCGTACGCACAGACAGGAGCAGTTTGTATACCTCCTATAATATTTTTGGTTTGCTCTTTGACCAGCCTCGGCGTGTCATTGAAGGACGTGTAGCCCTAAATGCAGAGGGAAGAGGGGGGAAAAAAAAGGCGGGGTGAGAAACTAAAAATGAGGAATAAACCTGCTCTTGGACAACTAAATTATCTTTCAGATCAGTTGGACTCAAAGTCCGACTCAAAATTTCCAATTGAAAAATCATTGTTTGGATCACAGATGAGAACAAGTCGAAAACACGAAAACAAGTTACATTACTACTCTTGTTTATGAAAAAGAACAAAAAATTTGATTCATTGAAAACTTGAAATTGTCATCCATTTATACAGTACATGAACCCATATACAGTATGTAGTTTCCCCATCTAAAAGGTACAGCGGTCTTTGATGCTTAGGAAAAACGCGCTTCAGATAATAGACGGATGTTAGGCTCATTGACAACCAGAACGTGAGCGCTGGGTCGGCTACGTTCAAATCATGATAGCAGTTTGAAAACGGCAAACTCCCCTTTTAATTCTCGTATCTATCTTTCAAAAATAAACTGCTTTTAATGTCGCGTTATGAATTGTCTTTGATGTTTATGAAAAAAAAAAGTGCCTGTTAACAGCGGACCTTCTGTATAATGTTACTGAGGTCCGTCTTCAGGACCGTGTTGACATTCTCCAAAGCAAAGTCGACATCCGCGAGCTGCAAAGGAAGACAATAAAAGAGTTGATCCATCGAGCTCGCCCTCATTTATTTTGAATCGTGGCTCCGGGGTCACCTTTGAGAAGTCGGCGTTGACGCCCAGCTGGAAAAGCGTGGCACGGATGGCGTTGCAGCTCGGCGACACGGCGCCGTTGGTGCAGGCCGGGTCCGACAAGGTGTTGGACAGTGACGCTCTCTCTGTGGACAGACTGTCTTTGAGCGCGTCTGTGCCTTCTTGGAGGATTTGTAGCGACGAGCTGACGCTCTCCAGCGCCTCCTTTGTCTCACGCATGGCTGCAAGCCAACATGTTTTGCTCAGAAATACATTTCGAGACCCCAAAATTAAGAAGAAATAGACTTTTTTTTTTTAAACCACAAGGAGCATAAATATGACATGAAGACTAAACACAGAACAACCACGCAAGAACCGCTCCACTGACACGTCTAGTCACAAACACAAATCCAGGATATTTTCTCGTTACCTTTGATTGCATTCTCAACTTTAACTTTAGAAGAAAAGAACATGTGAGATGAAAAAAAAAGAGGACAATCGTTTTTTTTAACACAATGTGCTCATTTATGCGACGTACGTCATACTGTATACCCCTTTTTCGGGTACACGCTTGAGCTACAAAATTAAGCAGGGGTTCTCAAACGCCATCTTTCAGATGAAACCAGCGTTTCAAAGAAGGCTAACGGACGTACTTCCTGCCATGCGCAAGGCCGTGTCCAGGGACGGAACCACTTCCTTCTCCAGCTGACTGTGAATCCTCCCCCCCAGTAAAGGTCCAATATCTATCAAGATAAGACAATGAAGGCAACGTTTCCGACGGAATCCATGAAATTTACAATACACCCACTTACTGTCGAGTTCAGACAGGACTTTATTTTTGACTGTCGTGTACTGGGCGGTCATGTATTCGATTTGCTGCAAGAAAGTGCAAAAAAAAAAAAAAGTGAATTTGAGGCTTTTTGTACCACCTGAATAAATGAATAAGTGAGGGGGAAGATTGCTTACCGCGGGTGTGTTGTTGGCGAACGTCTTCAAGTCTCTGATGTTGGTGTTAATGAACCGCCGAGTGCTCTTGATGTGCGAGCTCAGGTTGTGGTTTGCTGCGTAGGCCACGAGTACCCCCAGACTAACACATACAGTACACAGAACATTTAATTCGCTTTTGAATGTAAATACCCAAAAAAATGACAAAAAGAACCGGGAGTTCAAGGGAAGCAATGGCTCCAACACAGGTTGTTGTTTTTTTAAAATCAGGGGTGCCCATTAGGTAGATCCTGATCTAAGACAGGTCCTAAGTAGATCCGAGGAATGTCGAGGAGAAAAAAAAAACACACTACCATTTGTGTGTCTTTGTACATGTTAATAATATATTTTTTTATGTTACTGTACACTGCATCCTAATCATCTTATCAGTCTCATTTTCACCCAAAAAATATTTAAAAATAAAATAAAGCAGGTAAATTTACGGTGGCGCGTGATGACATCACCGGAAGTTGTTAGCTCTCAGCAGTCTGCAATTGCAGCTTGTGATTAGAACTGTTGCGCTCTATCTTTTATCGTCATTATTCTCATTCAGAGTTTGCTTTGTGTCCAATTCACCGAGGGCACGGGCAAAGAATAGGAATCTAGGAGGGCCCAGGGAAGCACTTTGAAACGTTACGTGTGAGCTACGATAGTTAACATGCTGCAAAAGTGTGTCGCATGCCTCAATTTCAGGCTGTTTCTCATCAGGGCGTGAGTGTGCGTGTGTGTGTGTGTGTGTGTGTGTGTGTGTGTGTGTGTGTGTGTGTGTGTGTGTGTGTGCGGTAAGGGTAGATCCCGGGAGGTTAGTTGATCGAAAAGTAGATCTTCGATCCAAAAAGTTTGAGCACCCCTGATCTAAATCATCTAAAATAAATGTAAGAAGAATTTGAACTTTAACAGGTGATGGGGCAGTTATAATCGAGCCCCATGAAGTCTCCCTCGCAACAAGCATCGAAACAGCCATGATGGTGGTACAGTAATTCTGTCGAGCAAACCGATGGCAGGAAGTTAGAATTGCGGCCTACAAATTCTGCTTAAGCTCCCAAAGCTCTTGTAAGAGAGCCCAGTGACAATTCTACCCGGCAACAACAAGTCTGAGTAGTTCCGACTGCGCCAAATGAACTCAACCTAGGAACAAGTAAAGACAGTTATAATTTAGCCCAATGAGTTCTCACGACCAGCAAATGGTTGGACAGTTATGACTGAGTCCTGAAAATTCTGCCGAGCAACAAGTGTCTGGCCATTCATAATCATGGCATATGATCTCCAGTGGTTATAACCAAGCCTTATGGATTCTGTCTTGTAACATTCGAGTGGGAAGTTATCATCAAGTCAACAAATTCATTCTAGGATCTATAATCGAACATTACGAGAAACGCCTTTCAACAGGTGGCGGTGCAATTAAGATTGAGTCCTTGATTGATTGGCCAAATGGGTAGTTTTAATCGCAGCCTATGAATTCTGATCAGCAAGTAATGGGGCAATTATTAATTGAGCCCTATTATTCCTACAAGGTAACACAAAGCTAGCACTGGTAAATGAGTCCTTGCTTAGCAAAACCCGGAAGAGCAGTGAGAATCAAGCCTTATGGATTCGACCGAACAATAAGTAAAGAGGCAGATATAATCGAGCCCAGTCAAATCTGCCAAGCAAGTAGTGGTGGCGCAGTTACAACCGAACTCTAACAAGCAACAAGCAGTTATTAAAACAGCCTGATGAATTCTGTCTAGCCACACGTAGCGGGGCAGTTGGAATTGCGCCCAATGAATTCTGCCTAGCGACAAGCTAAGCCAAGCCAATGACGAGGAAAAATATCCACCCACCCCCCAAAAAAATTGTATGTGTATATATTTTTTTGTATCTGTGGTTTGTTGCTAGGTTAGCAAGATGAAATAGTTTGGGGGTCCTCACATGATGGTGATGGTGGTGGCGATGAGCGTGGTGGTGAAGAAGCCTCGTCGGCAATCTGCGTTTTTCCTTTGTCTCTGGTGCATCTCTCCGCCGCAATTCTCGCAGCAACGACAAACACAGAAGCACATGCCCAAGACGGGGACCAGGACCACGAACAAAACGCCGACGGTCGCGCACACCAGGAACCCCAGCTCATAGTAGGCCCCCTGTCCAATGGGCGAAGATACAACACCTGTCAGTCACCCTTGTCAATCAATCCTGTTGATTCTACTGAAGTTGAACGTCGTCAGGGGCATACCTCAAGCAGGAGGACGACGTTGTCTGGCTGCATCAAGTGTATGAAAAGGAGACGTCGGGGAAAAAATGGTAATATCAATCGTTACAATTTTGACTTGATGTTTCAAAGTTGTAAAAAATGAAACAGAGCACAAACCTTTCTCCATTCTTCAAATTTGAGTCCTCCCATATTTTGCTGAATGACTTTAATGATCAGATCTGAAAAAAGAAAAAGAATTATTTGAGTGATTTTTGAATTGGGGTCACACTTGAATTCTGCCCAGCAAAATATGAAATTGTCATACTTGACAACAATTATTGCTAAGTGAAAAAAAATGCAAGTTTAATCATCTGCCAACCATTTTTAATTTCAGCTGATAAGTTTTCTTTACTAATAGTCTATATGCAGTAAATATTTAACGGAAGCAGGAAGAGTTCTTCAGCTCGGGGTCACACTCTTCAAATGAAGAAAAGCACGATAGCTTGGACAGATTGATGAATGTTAGACAATCACTGGGAGACATTTTCTTTCCAAAAGGGAACAACAGTGTGATTCCAGTCCAGCTGTCAACTTGTTTATGTAGGTCAGCAAGTGTTAAGCTTACCTGTGTCGTGACTCAACCCCTGGCCCCTCCACTGTTAGTCAGCGGGCAAACACGCACACACACTTCCATACACTCACCGGTCACTTCATTAAGTACACTTTGACATCCACGCAAAAATTGGGCCGTGACAATGATAAGGATCCTCATCCTACACATATCGTCTTCCATTCCCTCCCCTGATGCTACGTTGAATCCGGAGCAGAATCACTAGGAACAGATTCGTTCCTGAAGCTGTGGACGCTGGATTCTTTTTTTTCGATTCTCTTCCCTTGAGAGTCAAGTCTTTTCCAGGTTTTTGGCAAGTAAGTCGCCAACTCCTAAAAAATGGCATCCTGTTTTGAAAGATATGGTGTCAATAGGAGAAAGCGATATTTGGGCCAAGTAAGAAGATTTTAGTGAATCTGGTGAGGACATGTGATGGGCGAGGGCGGGGGATGGGTCATGTCCCATCGACACCACCTGTTTTTTTTTTCCACAGCTTCTTAGTTAGCATTAGCTGCAGAGGGCAGCTAAGCTTAGACAGCTTAGTTCAGTGACCCAGTAGGAAGGGAGGATACTGCAAACGAAAGGAGTGACGGGAAGGCGAGAGGGGATAAACAAGTGTCGCAATTTCACAGAAGAAAAATTCAACAAAAGTTCAAACTTGAAATTCTGTTCAATAATTCAGAAAAAAATCCTTCACAGGTCCGTCTGCCTTCCTTGCTCCTGCTGAAGTATGTCATTTAAAAAAAAAAAGGTTGCAAACCACTCCCCCACACACGTCTCCGGCCGATTCCAGTCATGGAGTCCAACAGACAAAACAAGAATGGCCCATTTTCTGTACGGCAAGTGTTTGTGTCTTCAAGTTCGTAAAAACTGTAAAAACTAATGATAACTATAGAAAAAAGGTGTTCTGTTTTCGTCTTTGTCCATTAATTTCATACATGAGCTTTGGCGTTGACAAAGTATTTTAAATCTATTTATTTCAGTATTATGGTTAGGCCATCCTGAAAGTCAAATAGTCATTTTGGAATTATAGTTGATTTTATTTTATTCTGTCTTGCGCTCATCAAATACTGAAACAAAAAAAAAAAAAACTAAAGCTAACACAAAAACTAAACTACAAGTAAAGCATTCTCGAACAAATTAAAAGCTCTAAAAACAAATAAAGAAAGAATGGATACAAAATAGAAACAAACTATAATGAATAATTCCAAAGCACTAAATGCATGCACCAGACCAACACTGGGGATCTGCCCAAAAATTCCACAGGTGTGGACCACCTCAGGGCAGAAAGTTCGTGGCCGTGGCAGCATATGGTCCCGCTGGATTAAAGTTTTACGTGGTGATGCAGGTGACTTAGGAAAGCCTCCCATAATCGCTGATCTGTTAATTGATTAGCCAGCTCCGCTGGTCAAACCAAAAATGGCAGCTATTTAAAGGCTTCCAATCCTATTTCACTGCGACAACACACCAACGTGACCACTCATGTACACAGTGACTGATAACAGGAGACAGCTTTGAACGTGGCGTGACTAAAACTTCATCTACGAGGATTCCACCCGGTGACCCGTTGTTGACTTCACGCCGTTCATGAGTATTGAACCGTTACTCGCAATAATCCAGTCATAACATTCATTTATGGGATTAACATCACAACAGCAGGAACTCACTCAGCAGCCTTCCCCCCAGTCAGCATGAAATTGGGTGGACATGTCTATCATAACAAGACCCACGAAAAAGTCTCATGCCAAAAAATTTAAGCAGGTAGTCAGAAATTTTGGCGCACAAAACAGTCTCAAGGACCTATGCCCGAAGCTGACCAGCACATAAGACATTTTAACTGACCAGCAAGTAAGGCATTTTGGTTTGAAATAGTCTGAAGTAGCTCGATGTTATGAATAGAGTGGCCCCCAACATCAAGTGTGACACAAAACTTGGATGGAAATGTCTCTCATAATTGGATGCACACACAAAACAAAACAAAAAAGCCTCAAAGATCCATGGGCTGAATTGAACTGGAAGTCGGCCATTTTGATCTGTAGCAATATCATAAAAAAATACCCCCCCCCCCCAACACTAGTTTCAAAAACCATCAAGAAGTCTGACATTTTTTTAATGCTGTGCCGCATTCATTTCCGAGCTTGTTGAGAATCGAAAGAGAACACATTAAAGCACTCAAGAATGCTGGGCGGTCTCTTTATCAAGACAGGCGGCCGACTGCATTCATGAAGCATCACATATGCGCGAGCGAAAGGTATATGAACAGTAACATATGGTATTCTCAATCTGGCAACTGCACTCATGAAGATATTTTAACCTGGTGTTCCAATAAAATGGACCTAACGACCAGGATGTCATGCACATTATCTACAGTGTGTAAATAGCATCGGTGTGTAAATAGCGAATGCTCATCGATGGCACACATTTGGACTTTGTTGTTTAGCTAGCGGCACATGCCACCTGGACTGTGTGTGTGAGGGGAGTGAGAATTTTTGTATGTCACGATCTAACAACCACTTCAAGTGTAAATTATTTTTAAAAAATATATAAAAAAGAACCTTGGTGCAACCCCAAAAACTGTAGTCACATTTGATGACATATTAAAAATCCTGAGATCCACTTTGGCCCTCGACCTCCACTGAACAAGCTTGCATATGAGCAGGAAAAAGGGAATATGGATATTCTTGAAATGTGCGAAATATTTCTTAAGTTATGTTCACTAAGATGAACATTTTGAATTTGCAAACAAAATAACGGGGGAATATTTGGTTGAATATGGCGAATTCACTTTGTTTTCGGTGGAAAATGTGGAATTTGGGGAAAATCTATATTGAAATTTTGAAAACATGAATTTCCGGAGGCAATTTGAGGGCATGCCAATTGGGAATGATTTGAATTGGTGAAGAAATGTGGAAGTCGCTAAATACCGGAAACATAATAATAAAGGATTTTATGAGTCCGAATAACTTCTAATAATCTGACCTTTAGGGAAGGAGTTAGGTTGGACAATGTAGAGAAAAGCGTGGACCATGTGGAAGAGTATCCCGATGGTCCCGGGCTCGTAGTACGCGTGGGTGTCGTACACCGCCGCCGGGACGAAGCCAAAATCCAGCGGCTCCACCGGCGGAGGCGAGCGCTGCTGGTGGGGGTCCGCTCTCGGGTCACCCTGCCTCGGCTGCTGATACTGGCCGCTCGCGGCCGTGGCGGTGGCGGCCTCCCACCACCAGAGCAGCAGGACGATCCACCGTGTCCAGAACATGGCTGCGGAAGCGGGAAAAAAGACAAATTCCAGGAGGGTGGGGGGCGAAAGACAAAAATTTCATCCGGGGGGGTTCGACACCCGCTCCAGTCCAAACTCCGGAAGACCTCACACCTGAGCAACGTACAACCACACAATCAAGCAGTGATTTTCTCTACACTCTCGTTATCTCCAGTCGTCTCCGTCCGGACTTTCTACGCGCATTTTTCCCGGGGGTCCTTCGCTCCTTCGACGCGTTGGAGTGAAAAGAGGACGTGTAGACGGTCGCCTGTCACTCATCCGCCCGCCCGCTGAGCTCTAAATCCCGTTTGACACCGGCCAGAGGACGTCCTCAAAATAACGCAGACAATAATGGCTGTGTAAAATTAAAAATAAAACGGAAATGAAATGAACACGTCTTAAAGATATTGAGGCTTACTTTAAAATACTGTTATGGAATAATTTGATGAGCACAAGGTAGAGAAACCGATCGAATGTTTGGGGAAAGTTCATATATTTTTTGCCGGTCCCTTGAGTTACACGGTTTTAAACCATTGTCTTTTTATAATTTGGACACAATGTAAAGTACACTCGACCCAATTTAATTCAGATTCAATGCAGGAGCAGTATTAAAAAAATGACTCCAGGTCTTGAACACGCTAGAGAAAATGGTCCGGTGGAATAAAAGGACCAGTTTCTACATGACTATATTGAAATTGTGTCTATAACGTGTTTAAGATATGAGAATTTACCATTTGCGGATAATTCTGTTTGTGTAAATAATGACTGTGAATACAGCAAATGAAAACTAAATATGTGTTCTGTATGTCATATGAAAGTATATAGAAAACCTACAATATACATTAAATATATCAAGAAAATAATAAACCATAAAAACTGCCATATTTGTCTACATAAGATTTAAAATGCACATACATACATATATATGTACTAGCTGGTTCGCCGCCCTCCGGGCGGCTCATCAGCTAGTTCCTGCGGAAGGCTGGTAAGATGGTGGTTCGCCGCCCTCCGGGCGGCTCATCAGCTAGTTCCTGCGGAAGGCTGGTAAAAGTGTTGTTGCTTGGTTCAACTTTTTGTTCATCTTCATTATTATTTCATTATTTCTCATATTCATAATGGATGCTACATTTCATTAATATATTAAATAATCTCATCAATGTATTTCTGATGTATTGCTATATTTCATGAGTGTATCGAATTTATCAGCTTAATTCTGATTTGTGTAGTTGTCTTGTACTACTCTCGAATTCATTTTTAATCTCAGCAAGAGAGTTCCTCATTTTACTGGTCCATTTCAGAATCATTCCACAGATTTACACCTATTACAGATACACTCCTTTGTGTGATGTTTGTTCGTGTTTTGGATTTTTTTGTATAGATTAGTACCCCCTAAATTATGACAACTTTCTCGAATTTTAAAAAGCTTCTGGATCTTTTGGCAAAGATTGTGTGCTTCGTACATTAATTGGGCGATTTTGAAGTCAATCAGGTCATGAGATTTCATTGTTTAATTTGATAAACAGTGGATTTGTGGGTTCCATCTATTTGGAGCCAGTGATTGTTCCGATTGCTTTGTATTGTAGTTTTAAAACTGTTTTACTGGCATTTCCCCATATTCCCAC
Source organism: Hippocampus zosterae (assembly GCF_025434085.1). Lineage (NCBI taxonomy): Eukaryota > Metazoa > Chordata > Actinopteri > Syngnathiformes > Syngnathidae > Hippocampus > Hippocampus zosterae. The sequence continues at coordinate 3,557,197 of NC_067463.1, read as the reverse complement.
ACAATAGGTCAAATATGGAAGTAATTTCCCCATTGTGGGACAAATAAAGGATATCTTATCTTATTAAAAGTAAGGTGTACAAGGATCTCTTATTCAGCACATCCTTAGGTTTTGGGAGGATCCCTATGGTTTGGGATATTTTTTTTATCATCTATTATGTAGCTGCCAGCACGGTTTTGCATCTACAACTGTTCCAAGACATTTTCATAAGGTCATTCATCGATTTGATGATGAAGTGTATACAATATCATTCACATCCATGCATTCATTTTGCAACATTCAATGTGTTCAAATAATGTGAAGATCATTTGAATGAGGATTCTTGTGGGCTTTGATTTCACAAATTTTTGAGAAAAATAAGATGCTCCAATGTTTTAAACTTCAGCCTGTTGCGTCTTTTACAAGCGATTTCTCCTGCTGTGGAGAACACACGCTCACAAGGGACGGATGAGGCTGGCGTACAAAGGAACTCCTTTGCGAGGTGGGAGAGGTTTGGGAAAGAAGTGCGTTGGTCCTTCCAGTACAACAGCGGGTCCCGGTCACGTGCAATATTCCCTTGTGCCAGGTACCGCGTTTGCACCACCTCTTCCCAGTCTCCCCACCTCATCATCCAGATGACTCCACAGGCCACCTAAAATAACAAAACCAAACAAATTGGCATTTAGAACAGTTTCCAATAAACTAATAATGATGAGTAACATGCCTGATGTAGTTGCAGAGGGCTGCGATGATGGTCCATGCTGGGCCTCGATTGTGCACCCGATGGCACGCATGCACTCAGCCCGCAGTCTGGATATGGCCTCCGTGCACCTGGAGGAACTGCGGAATCCAAGTGATTTGAATCTGGGGTCGAGAAGTGTTGCTAAGGTTAACACACTCATAGACTCCAAACTGGAAGCAGTGTCTGTGACTCGACGCTTGAGGTGTTCGTGGAGTTGTATGACTGGCTGTGTGTGCAGGGTTGAAGCGTGTCGCTCAAGTGCATGATAAAGCATTTTCATCATCGGGATGACCTTCGAACCTGAAACTTTCCTCTCTTCAGACAACTCCACTGTAGCTTGATGGAATGGAGAAAGCACAAGTAGTGCTTCTCCTATGATGGTGAACTCATCAGCTGTCAGTGGAGCCAAATCTGTCTTTAGGGAGGCCAGAGATACCCACACTGGTTCCCTCTCACCATGCAGCCTTGACAGCATTTCATAGGTACCGTTCCAGCGTGTTGGCACCTCATTGATAAGTTTCAGGGTTGGACGTCCCATCTGTTGCTGCACCTGAGCAAGCTTCTCCTTGGCTGTAGTGCTTGAACGGAAATATGTAACAATGTGCCGAGCTTTGTTCCTAATGTCTGCAAGTGCAGGGACCTGATCGCATGATTTTCTAACTAATGAATTAAGACTATGTGCAATGCAAATTGAGCGGCGTATTTGGAGGTGTCTAGTGGATGCGATCATGTTCGGTGCTGCGTCAGTCACAAGGCACTTTACTTTGTTGGTTATGGCCCAGTCCTCCATCATGCCCCTTTTGACCTGGGCCAAATTGTCAGCAGTGTGATTTTGTGGAAAATATTGTACTCCCAACACTGATGAACACAACTGCATATTTGCATTAATGTAGTGACAGGTGAGTGCCACCTCCTCAGGTCTGTGGAGCAGTCTTTGCTAGACGTACCAAGAACTAAACTGAGGCTCAGAGGGGACGAGCCTTTTCTGTTGCTGGTCCATCTCTCTGGAATGACCTCCCACTGAACATTCGGCAAGCCTCCTCGCTGCCCATCTTTAAAGCCCTCCTCAAAACTCACTTGTATTCTTTGGCGTTTGACTCAGCATGACTTAGATTTGCTCTTGATTTTACTGCTTGGTGCTTTCTACCGCCTTATTACTTATTACTTATTACTGATTCGTCTTACTGTTTATTGTATATGTTAAATCGCTCCATGTACAGCACTTTGTATGCAGCGATGGCTGTTTGAAAGTGCTCTATAAATACTGTTGACTTGACTTGACTTGAACACAGTCGATGTGTCAATTAGCAGCCTGGACTGTGTCAACGCAGCCGGTGGGTCAATTAGAAGCCTGGACTGTGTCAACGCAGCCGGTGTGTCAATTAGAAGCCTGGACTGCGTCAATGCAGTTCACGTGTCAATCACGTGACGTAATGAAGCAGCACATGCATCGCCACGTGGTTTGCTCTGTGAGCCCGGCGCATGTGTCAATGCATCGGTGTCGCTGGACCCATCACTAATATATATATTTGAACAATGAAATCAGTAATAGACACACAAGATGGAAATAAAATATGATTACGTTTTTAAACACATTAACTATTTTGGAAATTAAGCACTGAAAACAATGTAAAGACAATGAACAATTTAGTAGAGGGGCACCAAGGTGTCCAGGGTTGGTGATGGCCCCTAGTGATGGGTCCAGCGACACCGATGCATTGACACATGCGCCGGGCTCACAGAGCAAACCAAGTGTCGATGCATGTGCCTGCTTCATTACGTCACGTGATTGACACGTGAACTGCATTGACACAGTCCAGGCTTCTAATTGACACACCGGCTGCGTTGACACAGTCCAGGCTGCTAATTGACACGTGAACTGCACCGGTGCAGTTTAGACCGCATCGGCTGCTTAGCACAGTACAGGCTGCGCCACTTAGTCCAGGGGGCGTCGACTCAGTGCAGAGGGCGTTGACGCAGCAAAAGCCCGCCGCACAGTGTTTATAAGGAAGTGGGTTTGGCCACACAATGCCACTTGCCGAAACAAGCCAGACCTCACTCACGCTCGCTTGTCGAAGTTCGTGTCAGTGCAGACTTCGTGTTCGTGCCTTGACTTCCTTGCCGATTATGGAGCAGAGACGCAAATCATCCGCCGTATGGGACCATTTTGATGTCCCGGAGAATAAGGTATTATTTATTTATTCAAATCGCCTTCTGTCGCCGAGAGCCTCTCGGCGAGAGGCACTCGCCGAGTGCCTCTCGGATTATTGACATGTGTTGTACCATTCTAATCCGAATACATTTCAAGGTAACTCTTAGTTACTTCTTATTCACATTTCATTACAGGTGAAATGTCGAATTTGCCGGGTCGAATTGTCATACACCAACAGAAGCACCTCCACCATGCTGAGGCATTATCGGGCCAAGCATGAGAATGAAGTTCGCGATACACCCAGTATTACGCCAGGTATACAAACGTTCACTCATCTTTTCACGGTTGCTATGTTGATGATTTAATTGACAATCAGTAATTATTATTGGTTGACTCTCCACTCCATGTTTGACAATCAAGTTTCCAGGAAGCAGCTGTACTGGAAGGACCAACACACTTCTTTCCCAAACCTCTCCCACCTCGCAAAGGAGTTCCTTTGTACGCCAGCCTCATCCGTCCCTTGTGAGCGTGTGTTCTCCACAGCAGGAGAAATCGCTTGTAAAAGACGCAACAGGCTGAAGTTTAAAACATTGGAGCATCTTATTTTTCTCAATAAAAATGTGTGAAATAAAAGCCCACAAGCATCCTCATTCAAATGATCTTCACATTATTTGAACACATTGAATGTTGCAAAATGAATGCATGGATGTGAATGATATTGTATACACTTCATCATCAAATCGATGAATGACCTTATGAAAATGTTTTGGAACAGTTGTAGATGCAAAACCGTGCTGGCAGCTACATAATAGATAATAAAAGAAAAATATCCCAAACCATAGGGATCCTCCCAAAAACTAAGGATGTGCTGAAAAAGAGATCCTTGTACACCTTATACTTTTATTACTTCCATATTTGACCTATTGTGTGGGAATATGGGGAAATGCCAGTAAAACACTGTTTTAAAACTACAATACAAAGCAATCGGAACAATCACTGGCTCCAAATGGACGGAACCCACAAATCCACTGTTTATCAAATTAAACAATGAAATCTCATGACCTGATTGACTTCAAAATCGCCCAATTAATGTACGAAGCACACAATCTTTGCCAAAAGATCCAGAAGCTTTTTAAAATTCGAGAAAGTTGTCATAATTTAGGGGGTACTAATCTATACAAAAAAATCCAAAACACGAACGAACATCACACAAAGGAGTGTATCTGTAATAGGTGTAAATCTGTGGAATGATTCTGAAACGGACCAGTAAAATGAGGAACTCTCTTGCCGAGATTAAAAATGAATTTGAGAGTAGTACAAGACAACTACACAAATCAGAATTAAGCTGATAAATTCGATACACTCATGAAATATAGCAATACATCAGAAATACATTGATGAGATTATTTAATATATTAATGAAATGTAGCATCCATTATGAATATGAGAAAATCGACATATACAGTACATGTGCTCTAAAGAGTATGTACTGTATATACAAACCTAATGTATTAGTACAGCATACATAAGGGTAAAAGCATTTGTTGATATTTAGACTTTCTTTCCTATTTAGAAAAATTCATATATAAGAAGGGGTAGGACTCGGGGTAGGTTTTTTGCTTCTTTCTACTCCTTTGAACACATATTTGTGATGATGACTATTTTCTTTTCCTTTTTTTATATCTTACCTTCACCTTTTGCCAATTTATTACCGAATTGTATATTTTATCTGTTCAATATACAAAACAATTTATCAGTCAGTTCAGTCTGTTAAGTGGGTTGGCTGCAGGGATCTTGAAGGTCCAGCAGGTGGCAGTGGTCAGTGACACAGTATCAGCACAGTATCAACACAGTGTGTCAGTGTGTCGACACGCCTCATGAGGCCTCATGGACCCATCACTAATGGCCCCCCATTGTCACTCTGTGGCCACTGGTCAGCCCCATATTTTTTTTATTTGAAAATTTTGATAGCTGTGATTTTTCAGCCATTTTCCCATGCATGCCTTATACTTACCCTGACATGAGTTATCTATAATCATAAATTGTTTGTTCATGTTTTAAAACGACTAACTTATTGCACTACATCAAAGTGAGAGTGGTTTCAAACCATTTGTTAGGCCACCCCCCACAATAATTAAAAGCAGCTGTGTAGTTGTGGCGTACTTGTGGCGTTGTATTCAAAATACAACCACAATACTAAACACATGATTAGATGACTAGTCCAGCTGGGTGAGCTCAGGTCACTAAATGTATTAAAACGCAACACAAGAAAGCATTACAAAACAAAAACTTTTATTCCTCTTCTGTGAAGATGACGTCTCGCACGCACGCACACACTCACTGAGCAAGAAGCGAATCAAGAAGCTATCAGTAACATTGTTTGTTCAGTTAAACAATCAAAGAGGCAGCAAGTAAAAGATGAGAAGGCTGTATTTAGATACAGCTGAAGTCTACACATGCACCATCTAATGCCAGCTTTTGGTGATATACAGTGGGCCCAGGAAGATAAGGATGGAGGATGGGATAAATAACTAAGAATGTTTTTCATTAAAAATTAGGTTTACCAAGCCCCCAAAATACCAAAATATCGAAAAAAAAATCTGTAAACGCCAAACCACGAATATGCGGAGTCCACTTAATTTAAAAAAAATCAGATCAAAACTTTTCACATCCTTAATGTGCCTGATCATCAGGGCAACACAACTGAAAAAAATATATATTTTAAGGGGGAAAAAAACTAGAATAGCTGCGATTTATTTGGGGTTAATCAGAGGCACTTTAAATGGGCGGGGGAAAGCACGTGCTTATTTGCATTCAACATGAGTTTGATTGTGACACATCCGCAGTTGTAAGAGGGTGTGCACACTTGTGCCACCACATTACCTCAGCTGTTTGTTTTTAGTTCATCGCTCAAAACATTTTTTTCTTCCAGTTCTTGTAAAAGTTGATAAAACCTTTCAAATGGTCTCTTCTTCTGGATCAGAAAAACCTGTCATTTGAACAGGGGTGTGTGTACTTTTTCTCGTCACTGTATATAACATGAGACAAGCATTAGGGAAGTGGAGTTGTTTGCCATTTTGAAATTCAAATTCAATCAGATTCAATCAGAATCTGATTCCGATTCTGATTCAGATGGAACCTAAACGGAATTTAACTCCAAATGATAGCGGCCTTTAAATATGTTCTCATGCTATTCCAAATAATTCAGTACAAAAACAATGTGATGGTGACCTCCCGCCGATCTGGGTCAGCGGGATGGTGTCAAAAGACATTTACAACCCCAAATTTATTACATTTTTACAGATTATTTCATATATTTTATGTAGAATGAGTTAAAAATGTTATTGTTTCAGTCCTTTTACCTGCAAAAATTTGTTCTTGACGGATTGTATGGAGATTATTTGGAAAGTAAATGAGTTAAAATGGATGCTCGTGCACATGACGAGAAGAAAAGGAGAGCAAATTTGGTCATTCAATCATTTAACATGATCTGAGGACAGTCTCATTAAAACTCCCATACCCACTATTATGTCAAAAGATTTTTAAAAAATCTTCTGGACCGAAAGCAAGGGTGGGCAACCTTTGGTCCGCGGACCTCAGCGGGACCGTTAGAAAAAGCCCCACAGATGCCCATCAAATATATAACATTTGATCGCACCATATTTTGGCCCTTCAAGCGCTTTAAAAAATGTCGGCTGATCGGAAAAAACGTCTCCCCCACGGCAGGTGTACAAGGTGTTCAGTTATACTTGTATTGGTTTTCATTAGCCTTTTTCACACATAGAAATGCCCCCAAAACTGCCACATCAGTCATCGGCGTTGACGCAGCAAAACTACAGGGCGGAGGAAGTGTGTGTCAGGTGTTGAAGGAAAAGTATAATGTAAAAGTGACCTTTTTTCCACCACATGCACAAATGTGCTAAATTAATTTGCTGTAATTTGGCTGCTTGGTAATGAAATTTGTCTTCTACCACTTCGCTTTTTTATTTACACCATTGACTCGTAGTAACCCTCGCTTTGTCTTTCATCACCATGCGAACGAAAGTCATAATCTGCGTTGGTTCTATAATCCAGAGGTGCCTGGTGAACAGTGCTCATTTGCTGAGACAAAACCAGCCCCCCCAAAATCATGTTGTTTCTAACTGTGCTATAATTCTTCCTGTGTCGTGCATATTGACCAAATAACATAAAGACACCTGAGCACTCCTTTTTAACGATACTCTAATTTAACAATGATAATAATGCTATTTTTGAGCGCTTTTTGAGGAGGACAAGAAAGATGATGAAGCACAGGGGACACAGGGTGGAGCCCTGGGGCACACCTGTAGATACTGAGGAGAGGTCAGATGATGATTCGCGATAGGGCTCAGTCACTATCCTCTCCAAATGATTATTCTACCCTAGCAAACAAGATAACTACCGTGAAGGCAGAACAATTGCCGGCTTCTCCAGACCGCGTGAAACGGCTGAATGACTCAGTAACATGTTTTTCAAAAAAATGGCAACAGACTTCCAGCTTGTTACGACAAGTCTGCAACTTCAGATAAAAACCTCAAATTAGTTCACTATTAAAAAGAAGTACCCAAAAAAAACCCCTCTGAAATTAATTACTTCTTAAAAGAATGGCCAACTATGGTTTGTGCTTTTAAAAAAAACACACCGCGCAGTTGTACCCATGACAGCAACAGTTTCACATTGCCGGTTTCCGTGACTGCTGTCTCCACGCTGTCTTAAGCAGGTCGCGCAGCAACCGGCAGAGGGTCCAGCGAGCTCCGGTGAACTTGTTGCCACGTACCGGCATGTAGTAACAGCTTCAAGCCTCGGCTGGTTTGTGTCTGTAATAAATTAATAAATACTGATCGGTCGCCACCGCCGTTGTGGTGTTCAGTCGATGCGGTTGCCGCAGATGGTGAAGCGGTCGATCTCCAGCAAGTCTTTCTTGGGGGTCCGGCGTGCCAGCACCTCCTCATCCATGCCCGTGTCCGTGTTGATGATCTTGATGACGTCGTCCTCCTCGTCGGGGGTGGTGAAGAATGTGTCAGAGTCGCTCTTGGCGAGCGTGGCGCCGGGGAGTATGGTGTTCTCTGCCACGTAGGCCGGTTGCGGGCTGATTGACGCCAAGGGTATTCCGGCTTTGTCCGTCCTCGGTTCTGTGGGGGGAATTGTGGGGTTAAGTAACAGTGTCTTTCCTAGGAATCACTATCTGTCCACTATGCATCCCTATCCTATCCGGGATTGAGTCATGAGGGTAGATTCAGCTCTCCCGGGAAACCCCTGAGGTGTTCATAGGCCACAAGAGAGACATAGCGTCTCCAGCGTGTTAGGATCCTAGTTTTTGTGCTAACTAAATGTCGTTGACGCTACCTTGCTGCGTCGCGGCAGTGTGAGGTGGCTTGGCGCGGTGAGCCCGGGAGTTGATGCGGCTGGACACGGCCGAGGGCGGCGGGTCAAAGAGTTTCTCCTCCATATTTGCGTCCTTGACGAAGGCGCATGACGTGCCCAGCAGGACGATGCTGTTGAGCACCTTCAGAGTGATCAGCCTTCTCACAAACAAATGACACCGTGGGCGGGTGAATCCTTAGGAAGAAAAAAAGTGAGCACGAAGGCCGACATTTACCCAAAATAGAACAGCAGCACACACGTCAAGGAGAGCGATCCCTGGATCTTCACTGAGCTGCTCACCACGCGGATCAGCTGGGTAAAGAAGTGGATGCAATATAACTTTGCACTACACATGACAAGAAATAAACGTTTCTGTATCAGGCAACTGACCAGCAGTGCTAGAGGAAGAGGAATGAAGCCCATTCTCCTGGAGACAGAATCGCTGTAGTCTGTATACGCCTGCACGCACGCACAACCACAATATTATCGACCCACAACCATCATCTGTGTATTTCTTTACTTGCGTATCTACAATCCACAACAGGAGGTATGCCCAATAACCCAGTAACCCATATATCGGTAGCTTTAATTCATCAGTGTGGGTAGAATTTGTATATGTTGTTAGCTCAAGATCTTGAATCAACATGTCTACCTATTGTTCATATGACAATAAACACAACATTGTATTTTCAATTTAGTTGATTTAAAACGTATACACGCAACGCACAAACGCCCCACCCCACATACACAAAATATCTCACGTTTTTCTGTCGACTGCTGACCAGGTCGAAGGCGAGACTGGCTCGGTACTCTCCGTATACCTGTGACGTGAAAAAAAAGACAACAAATTACCGGATGAGTCGCAACATCCTGCTTCGGTGGGCTTCCTCTGGTGTGCACGGTGCTCACGTCAGCGCTGATGTCGTTGAATTTGGTGATGAAGGCGTGCTTGACCACGTCCACCGCTATCTCGGAGGCGATCACCATGCCCACGTCGGGAAACAGCACCCACAGGTGTTCTGAGAGAACAACAACAACAGGGTGTCTGATATTTAATCTTTTACATATCGGAGGATTTTTTTTCTTTTAATACATAATATACTGCAAAGATTAGGAGGATGTTAGAAGAAGTTATCTTCTTTGTGCAATAACTATGTATTGTATTGTCCCCTGGTGGATAACCAGTGTGCGACACACACGCGAACACAAAAACTTACGCAGAAAAAAAAGGGGTCTTGTCCAACACGTGATTGATGAAGAAGTGTGTCCTAAAATGGTGTGTTCCTGTCATGTTTTGAGGATAATAGACAGGACCGAATAACCATAAAACCTCTTGACACTTTGACCGACATCGTAGCATTCAATGCTACGTATCTCCCTTTTTCTGGTACACGTCTTTGTGTAATATGGTTACCGGGATTCCAGGAGAACTGCTCCATGTTCCTTAAACAGACGATGAGCAGGAGGATATAGTTCGTGAACCTTTCTTTTATGTCTGCGGGCGACAAACAAAACAAAGAGACAAAAGGAACCCTGCATTAACCTACAAAGTGCCTCTTATATTTAACATTTTAGCTTTATTGTGTGCGTGGACCCACTTACCGCTGTTTGACATCTGGAAAAGGTTGTTCTTCTCAAACTTCTTGAACACGCTTCCTTTGATTTCCACAAACTGCGCGGAGACAAAAACGAATCACAAAATGGATGGAGGCGGCTCGGTAGTCCAGTGGTTAGCACGTCGGCTTCACAGTGCAGAGGTACTGGGTTCGATTCGAGCTCCGGCCTCCCTGTGTAGAGTTTGCATGTTCTCCCCGGGCCTGCATGGGTTTTCTCCGGGTGCTCCGGTTTCCTCCCACATTCCAAAAAACATGCATGGCAGGCCGATTGGACACTCTAAATTGTCCCTAGGTGTGAGTGTGGGCGTGGATGGTTGTTCGTCTCTGTGTGCCCTGCGATTGGCTGGCAACTGATTCAGGGTGTCCCCCGCCTACTGCCCGAAGACGGCTGGGATAGGCTCCAGCACCCCCCCGCGACCTTAGTGAGGATCAAGCGGTTCGGAAAATGGATGGATGGATGGAAAATGGATGGAACCTTGACTTTGCACTCACTGGCCACAACATTTGTTATGCCTTCACAATTAATCGCCGGCTTCGTCGTTCACTTGAGAAAATGGAGACAGCTCTCCCCAAAGAGGCAGTTCATTTATTCCCCTTCAGAAACAAAAATTAGACAGGAAAAGTTTGAAAAAAAAGATGGCAGGTACCACTCACATTATTGGACATCATGATGGTGAGGAGCGACTTGTTGTGGGAGTTGAAGGCGACGTTGAGCGTGGTGGCCTGGACCATGATGAGGATGGCGTGGAGAACTGATATCAGGCAGGTTGAAGAAATCAAATGGTGCACTCCAGATGTGCCCATCCAATTACGGGATTCGGAATTCAAGACTAGTCATGTGATTTTTTGACAGACTCGTGTTTTTTGCTGTTGTTGTTTTGTGTTTTTAACAGCCGATGTCACGCTGCAAAACATATATTGGCAGGTGCAAATAAAAAGCCGATGAGTACATTGCTGATCTAGACTGTCCTGTTAATTTATTATGCTGCTGTGCAAAGCAACTGGCGGACAGGAATATGAAATGCGACCTGTATAGAGGTGCTGGCCATCCACTTAAGTAGAAGGTAAACAAGGAACTATGTTGAAGTGAAATGGAGTGGCTTCATTTAGTAAAGCCTTGTCCAGCAGACTAAAAAAAAAGTGTCATGACTTTGGGTTTAACATTCATGCGAATAGACATTAGAATAAATAATAAAAAATAAATACGATGGGGAAACTGCACAGTGTTTGATTGAGGACGTGTTTCTAATATTCCGTCCGGGAGGGGTGACAGTCGGGGAGACGAATAGCAAAGGATACAGACGTAGAGCACAGCCATGAGGAAGTGGGGGATGACGCCTATGTGCGCCCGCTTCTTCTCTTTGGGCTCCGTGGCCGTCCAGTAGAGCGCGTCCAGGATGTCCTGGCCGAATGACGAGAAGAGGCGGTCGGCCACCTTTTTAAAAAAAAAAAACAGAGGGAGAAGGAGATGACGAGATGGCTAGCCTCCACCATAATGACGATCTCGTCATCCTCCTGCGAGTACCTCCAGCATGTTGTAGATGATGTAAAGCTTGATGACGGATTGGCCGCGGATGAGGTGGTACATCATGGCGTAGTCTACGTAGCTCATCATGGAATAACACAAGACCATGATGAAGCCTTTCAGGACATCGCACACCTGGGCTGGCTGCAGGAGGCGCCCACCACTACAGGAACAAGACCAAGTTATCTACTGCCCTCTATGGGCAATTCATAATAATGCGCTTCACATTTCTGCCAATGTAGGAACACGTATAAGACCCGGGATTTTAAACTAAATCCAAAATAAATATGTGAAGATCACTGCTAAAACGTTGGACAAACTCTATTGCCCACCGTCGTGGTTAAACTGCTTCATCAGTTTTCTGAATAGAGGGATGTGTAGGCAGAAGAGAAGAGGATTTTCATCACGTCTCATTCTATGTATTTGGCAAATGTTTTAATCGTTCAAATTTGGCACTAAAATTGACAACGTTTATTCTCACTTTTACAGGGAACTTTAGGAAGGTTTTTGTTTCTTACCCGAGACCACAGCATGGCAGTGTGAGAAGCTGCAGGAGGGCCAGCAGCACTCTGAGGGGCAACAGAGTGAAGACGTAGAGGAAGGCATCCAGGCAGAGGAAGAAGCCAAATGTCATCAACTGAACAAAAGAGACAAAGTGGGCAATCATGAGCCCGCGTCACATTAACAACTGTATTTGGCAGTTAAATTATTCAACACAATCAACAATCAATAACCTGCTAGCACAAACTGACGTGACATCACACATGGTCGCTGGCAGGCAGAAATCCTTTATGTCCAAATATGGTCAGTTATTTGTCAGTGGTAGATATTTTTACGTGCTGAGAATTGTAAAATGTTGACAATAGCTGCAGAGCAAACTTATTCAGTCTGTCCGAGAAGTGTTGAAAAACTCGCCCGTTCGCTCATTCTGTGGGAGCCGTGCAGCATAATTGTCACCTCAAGACTGAAAGTCTGGATGTTTTTTTTTGTCAATAAGTGAAAATACTTAAGTTGGATCAATTTGACTGGAAGGCTGTTTTGATAAAAATGCACAGTGCTTTCCGTTGCACAATGGAATGGTCAGTCACCAATTTAAGCTTGTGTATGATAGGATCCCGTCTATCAGACGGTTTAAAACTCAGCTCATTGTTTTATTTACTACACAAATCCTCACCTTTTCCAGCTCCTTGGGGATGCGGAGGCAGGTGTAGACCTTCTCCCTGCGCTCGGTGTACTTGGCCTCGTTGTGCTCCAGGAAGTAGCCCCTGGTGAGCTCGGTGGTTACAAACCTGACCAAGGACAGATCTGCACAGACACAACATGTACCATGGAGTCAATTCCAGGAAAAGAGTTGTCCATTGCACAAAAAGCTGGTGCTGAAAAACGATGAACAGTACAGTGTCAATGTGCCGTGTTGAACACAGTCAGGTCGCACAATATTGTCACTACTGTATAAGCTACGGGACGCTCGAATGCCGTTAAAAGAATTAGGTCCACGTCTCCATAAGACGATACCATGCAGTACAGTCAGATTCCCCCCGGATCGCCACCTCATCAACCGCAACAACAACAAACCCTGCGGCTGCTTGCTATCGCTGTCAAACTGAGGGGCTTTCCCGGGTGGCCCCTGGGCGGACGAGCTTTCCCACCTGACAGGTTGCGTTTCTTGCCCTTTCCACTGCCATTCTTGTCGCTGAACCTCGGGCTATCCGTGCCACCATCCTTCCACTTGCTGCTGTACGGCCTCGACGTCCTGCCGCCGCTCTCCCTGTCCTCTTTCTCGGGATCGTCCGCAAGACTCGTCGACAGCGAGTCCGCCATCTTTTCAGCGACACAGCGCGCTGCCTGGGAGACTGACGTGTACGTCAGATGAGACGTCATCGCGCACACGGTGACGCAGTGGTTGCCAACAGAGGTTTCGATTTACAGTATCAAAATTATTTTTTGTACGCCAGCTTCATGATTCGATCAAGTTGACAAATTAGAGAAGGACATCTAATATAAATAAAAATACAATACAATGGTGTTTTATTGTTATCGTTTTTCACTTTCTTATTTTCGTATTGGACAGACAGACAGATAGAGAAATGCTATATTATTCAATTGCAATTTCAATGTGGCCCCCACACTGTGCTTGGGAGTAAATTGTAACCTTTGGGATCCAAGTGAACGTAATTAACGACGCGTGTATGGTTTAATATGTTTTGTCTCGGCGCCATGCCTAAAGGTCGCCAGATGCCTCCCAAAGGTAATGTATTGCCTCGGATGAAGAGCAGCGTGGGGCAGACGGGATAGAGTTTCTCCCCGGTAAGGGATCCCTTTGACCGCCATAGATTCGTTTACTCCTTTCCTAGTTACGAGCGTGCCAACAGCTCTGACTTTATGACCACCGTTCCTTTTTCTAATTCAGCCCGCCGGATAAACCGATGCAGGCGGTGGCCGGCGGCGCTCGGCTGCGGTCGCTGCCCGGCGCGGTGTTCCGTCTCCTGGGGCGACACGCAGGGCTAGTCGGCTTAGGATGCCTTCTCTGTGGAAACGGATAAGCTTCTCGGCGGCCTCGGTGCTCTGCGTCGGATCCGTGGCCCTCCTATTGGTGGCCCTGTCCACGGAACGCTGGGTCACCGGGCACTTCCTGTGCAAAACCGGCGTCGACCTCGTCAACGCGTCCCACCCTGAGCTGGAGCTGTTCACCGGGCACGTCTACTACGGTCTCTTCCGCGGAGGCAAGACAAAGAAGTGCGGGCTTGGGACTAGGCGTTCCAAAATCCACAGTAAGCTAAAAAACATTCAAGCAGGGGTACATGCATAACAAACTTTGGAGTCTAATTTCAGTCACATTTGATTCTTAAAACCAACATGGGTCAGACAACTAATCGATTATCAAATTAATCGACAACTATTTTAACAGTCAAGTAATCTTTTAGACCCACTATTTAACTTAAAATCATCCACATCCTCTGATTTCAACCCCTCAACAGTATAATTAATTCTCAGATTTTTTTCCTAGTCTGTCATGCAGACTGAATCTCTTTTCTCTTTCAAAATAAGACATTAACAAGAACTGCTTTTACTTTGGAAAACAATGACCAAGCCAGAATTACTTTCATAAAGCTCGGTGAGCACAATATCAATCCCTCTCGTGTGACATTGCTTAGTTGTTGTTTGGACATAAAAAGTCTGCACACCTCAGTTCAAAAGCCAGGTTTTGTGATACAAAAAAATAAATAAATAGAGGGCCACACAAAATATTCGAGAAGCTTTTTTTTCCAACATGATTTTGACCTATCAGTGTACAGCTCAATTATAAAAAAAAATCAAGTCTTTTTGAGAGTGGATGTAAAAATAAACAATTAGGATAACGTGGATGCACAAGTATATACGTCCTCTTAAAAATGGGGACGTGGCTGTGGTCCGAAATTAACATTCAAACTCATGGGAGTCAGCTGACACCTGCCACCATTTCAATTGCCTCTTATTAACACAACATAAACTTAATTGTTCTAGTAGGCTTTTTTAAAACAAAAGTGTAACCCAATGTGTGTGTACTGTAGTCTTCCCAAAGCTGGTGCACACACTGAACGGCGGACTTCACGTGATGGTGATCCTCTTCCTGCTGGCGGCCGTATTCTTTGCATTGGTCAGCCTGTCCTTCAGCATTTACAATGCACGCAAGGTCCCCTACCAGAGCATCAAGGGTCACAAGGGACTCTACCTGTGGAATGTCATCGCCGGTACATATCCTGACGTTGTTTCCCCTCATGGTGTGACAGCTGTTTTTCATGATCCCTTGTTACCAGGTAGAACAAGGGATCACATATCTGTCCATTCATTCACATATGCACATAAAGAATCCGTTATCTAGTCACATAAATACGTCATGTTAACATTGGCCCTTCTGTTCAAACAGAAAATGCAGACATCTGCCTGTCCATTCTCCGTATATTGGTCATTTGCTACTCTCAAATTTACTTATACGCAGATTTTGGGCGGGGATATATCTATACTTACTCCCCTATTCACTGTTTTTGTGCTCGGGCAAAAGCCCTGTCTACTGAAAATATTGTTTTGGGAAATCTTGGTGGATAGAAACTACGTTGAAGTGACTTGAGGACCTTCATAAGACATATTTTGCTGCCATCTTCAAGAATCTCGAGGCAATTAGAAACCATTTCAGGGGTCATTAATTATGCGTATTGCCTGAGATTGTTAAAAAATAGAGGACCTTGAAAAAATAACTTCATATTAATTCTCAATCGAAATACTGAGGGGGGGGGGGGGGAAAGACAAATTACAATCTTTGTCATAAATGGCCAGCCCTACTGAACCCCGAAACACTTCCCCCTGTTGTGCCTCCAGCTGTTTTGGTCACCCTGGCTGCTGTTTGCTTCCTGGCAGCTGTGAGGCACCACAGCCTCACCGAGCGCGTGGTCAACTACAGGGAGAATCTCTTCGCTTTGGTTGTCCTCGATGATAAGCTTGACTGGTCCTTCTGGCTGAGCATTGCCAGTGCAACCACTCACCTGGCCGTGTGTGGAGTGGTCGCCATGAGTCGTATCAAGCTGCCTAAAGCGGAGGTCAAAATGCCTGAGCAGCCCACCATCTCCTCACTGGATCTACTCTACTGACAGTTACAGTAAAGATGGTGCCAATGACTGTTTGCTTTCGAGAAACTTGCCAAGTAGACACAATGTTACACGAGAATTGGATCAAATAATAATAATAATACATTTTATTTATAAATTACCTGCATTGATCATCTGAACATGACAGCATGATCATAATGGCCAATATTCCTGTTTATGGTCACAAAATTACACAAGATACCATAGAAAAATTTAAAAAGCACTTTTTATTTTGCATGTTGTTCATGTACTGATGTTGTAAAGGACATTTGTTTTGTATGTGCTTACATATCTATTATTTACTGAGGCTATTCATCCCTAAAGGCTTCTGTGTATCAGATAAAATAAATGTGTCAGTTAATTTTTTCTTATTCTTGTTATATTCTTCATGGTTTGCCAATTTAAATGGCCAAGAAAGTATATTTTGTAACCAAAGCAGCTGTTCAAATCATAGAAAACAGAGTTGTATTAACACTTACTTTATTTTAATTTAACTAGCAGTACAAGTGCTGACCACCCCTACCTTGAATTTCTGAGGTTTGGGGTAAGAGTATTCGCCCAGGCCTTACTTTTTTGCATGTTCTTCCAAAATCAGATTGGCTTCAGCTCACCTGTGACCGTAATCTGCTTGATTTATAGAAAATGAATGGATTTATGTTTAACGTTTGAATTAATTGGTATACAACTAGGTAAATAATAATAATAATAATAATAATAATAATAATTGTTATTATGATCGTTGTTGTCATAAATGTTGTGAAACTGCTTCTCCTTTCAGGTGTCTCCATAGAGTTGCGTGTATGAGTTGTTTGGGATAGTGGTCTTGGGGGAATATGAAAATGAAAATTTAAAAGCACAAAAATAAAGTCTTACTGTCCCGTTGTGCCCGAAGCGATGGAATAATTGCTTCGTGCACAACAAAATAACTGAAAGTGGATCCCCGAAATAGCAGACACAGAAAAAGGTTTTGTCAGAGAACAAAAGGAGTCTTTAATACGAACACAAAATTACCCGACAGGGAGAATAACAAAAAGCGCTGGTCAAAATAAGGACCAGGGATAAAATAAAGAGAACAACAGAAAACGTTTGCGGAAAAAATAGCAAGGAGGGTCTGATTAGACAATTATATAAATCTCATTCGCAAGAGGAACAACAACGCGCAATAACAGCCACAAGGCTAAGAGGCAATGAATAATACAAATAGGAATTGGGAGAGAGAATTTTGGCACGGCGTGGAATACTCCGGCAGTGAGTAGACTGCCAGAGCGTCCAAATAAAGGCAGAGTAATCATTCACAAATGGGTGACAGGTGTGCAAGCGGAGGGCAGAAAGCCCGCCCCCTGCTGGCAAACACGGGACGTGACACTTACAAGTAAGTCTCAAATTGAAATTAACAGTGTCATTTAAATTAATCTCGTGTTTTCATTGAGAATGTCGTTTATGTTTAAATGAGTTCATAGAAGCACCTATTTCACAGGATATTTAAATTAAATGTTGGTTATTTGTTTTTGCGTGGGCTTTATTATTTTTTTTAATCACTTTTGTTGGTTGTCAGTCGCTAGTTGATGACGTAGACAAATAGCGACTTCCTCAATGTTGGTATCTTTACAGCTCATGCGTGCGACCTTTGACGCAGCGTCCTGTTAGAATTTTGTACTTTACCCCCCACATGATCTCGAGATATCGAATATGTTCCTTATGAGGAGAGCTGTAGTGCTGCCCCTCACGCGGACCAATTCCTGTCGGACATTTTGCGTCTCCAAAAGTCTCCAGATGGAAAGAAAAGTGAGTGACGGCAGTAGTCCGGACATAATTCAGCATTTTAGACACTCCTAATTTTTTCCCGACCGTGTCTCCTCTTTCCGGAAATGTCACCTTTTAATGAATTAAAATGTTTCATTGTTGTTGTTTTTTTTTGCCCTTCGCAGGGTTTGGTGCTGGGAGTGTTCGAGAAGAAGGAAAAGGAAGGCAGCCTTCATTTGACGGGGGCAGCTGAAGGTTTTGATCGTAAAGTGTCTGGAAAGCTGTCCGAATTACTGAAAATGTAAGTTTCTCTATACCAACATTAAAAAAATCTGTCAATTAATCATCTTTTCGTCCTTTAATCATTTCATACTTTTGCTTTTGATATCAAAAGTGTGTGATAACAGCGCTTTACAATGAAACACATTACAAAAGCAAATGAATTGACAAATCTGTAGAATTGTCCTACAAAATGAAAAGCAGTCGTTACACTTCTTACTTTCATTTAATACTAGGGATGCACCAATACCAGTATTGGTTTCAGTGCTGATACTACACAGTATGGTAATCGGTACGTATTCATAAGATGCTCCGATACTCTGCACTAATACTTAAAGAACACAGATGACCAAACATTTAGGTGCCTGAAAATTATGATCTGCAAAATAAATGATGTACACTGCTTGGGGGCAGTCACAAACACATTTTCAGCACAATTACAAGTACTGTAATGGCATCAAGTGTTAGTTTTTGGGATCTGTGCATCCTTTTTTGGCTGTAATTAGTCACCCTCTGTTTTTGTGCCATCAATGTGCGAATACTACAATCACGCAATATGTCTTTGCAGTTCCGGATCGCCTCTTAAGAAGGGCAAAAGCAGGGTATTCTATGGAGTTCACAAGGTGGGTAATCTCACATCTGTCGAAGAAAAACAATTATAACAGCACATTTTGTCACTAGTTGACTGTTTGTCATCCAGGACTTCCCATGTGTCGCCGTAGTCGGTCTGGATGAAGTCACAGCGGGTGTGTGCAGGGCAGAGAACTGGGACTGCGCCAAGGAGAACATCCGCGTGGCTGTGTCGGCGGGCTGCAGGGTTCTCCAGGACCTGGACGTGAACCATGTGGAGGTGGACGGCTGCGGCGACCCTCAGGCGGCAGCAGAGGGCGCCTTACTGGGCCTGTTTCAGTATGACCAGCTGAAATCCAAGAAAAAGCCCAAAGTGACAGTGCAGCCTCATGCCAGGTATGACGAGGAGTGTCATTAATTCAGTAGTCCAGCATGCTCATGTAGTAGCATATCTTAACTGCAGAGGCTAACAGGCCTCTCTACTGGGTAAGCTACTTTGCAACAATCGTTGTTGGGATTGTATTTAACTGCAGGGAGCACCGGCATCTGTATGAAACGCGCGTGTGTGGGTGTGGGTGTGGGTGTGGGTGTGTGTGTGTGTGTGTGTGTGTGTGTGTGTGTGTGTGGGTGTGTGGGTGTGGGTGTGGTTGCGTTTAGTGCTGAACTGACAGCGTGGGAGAAAGGAGTGCTGTACGCCGAAGGGCAAAACCTAGCCCGCCTCCTCATGGAGGCCCCAGCCAATCACATCACTCCCACCGCTTTCGCCAAGACCATTGAAGAGCGGCTGGCGCAATATGGCGACCGGGTATTAGTCCATAAGAGGTATAGTATTTATTGTATTGTATATCTCGTTAGTAGTAGTCGTATGCAAAGGTGATTTTATATGGAAATTGCAGGAAACATACCAGGAAAAATGAAAACATAAGCCATTTCATCTGTGCTGTATGCACATTTGACAATAAGGTTGTATTCAATTCAATTTAATTGATGGCCATGCAAAATATTTATAACTGCCTTTATATGCCTCTAGATGGCGATAAAACACTATGTTTTCATTTGTCATGTGAAAGGCGTTCTTTTCCCGTGGTGCCCTTTTCCCGTGGTGCCCGACTCGGGTCCTTGAGAGCCCCTCGTGAGCGAGCCTATTTTATATGTCTCCTTTCTCCAACACACCTGATTATGTCGGAGCGGGGAGACAACTCAAACAGACTGGATTGAGGCTTTATGTCAGGCACGCTGCTCTTGTTAAACCGGGTGAATTTAATTAATATGCATTCAAAACTTAACCACTGTTCTGTATTGAATATAAAATCCAACAGATCAATATACAGTGGCAGGTTTTAGCTTTTACTTTTAAGGGCTAGCGTTCCAACTGAAGTGTCAATGGTAGTGTTGTACTGTGGATTATATAATATAAACCTGACTCGCAGATCACAGGCGTGGATCGAGGAGCAAGGGATGGGCGCGTTTCTCAGTGTATCCAAAGGCTCGGAGGAGCCCCCTGTCTTCCTGGAGCTGCATTACAACGGCTCACCCGACAGCGCTCAGGCCCCTCTGCTTCTGGTCGGCAAGGGCATCACCTTTGACAGGTAACCTGCCACAAACGCACCCTGATTACCCGTGCGCTTGCATATTATTTACCTCCTCTCTCTTCCTAGCGGCGGCATTTCTCTGAAGCCTTCGGCTTCCATGGATATGATGCGAGCCGATATGGGCGGAGCCGCCACCGTGTGCTCCACGGTCGTCACGGCGGCTGCCCTCAAGCTGCCCATCAACATCATCGGTGAGCCTCCCTCACTCTGTCATGCGTGTTGGATGAAAGAAAACTTATTCAACTATTTCAAAATGGAATCTTCCATCCATCCATCCATCCATCATCTACCGCTTATCCGGGGCCGGGTCGCGGGGGCAACAGCTTTAGCAGGGAAGCCCAGACTTCCCTCTCCCCAGCTACTTCTTCCAGCTCTCCCCGGGGTATCCCGAGTCGTTCCCAGGCAAGCTGGGTGACATAGTCTCTCCAGCGTGTCCTGGGTCTTCCTCGGGGTCTCCTCCCAGTGGGACATGACCGGAACACCTCACCGGGGAGGCGCTCAGGAGGCATCCGAATCAGATGCCCAAGCCACCTCATCTGGCTCCTCTCGATGTGGAGGAGAAGCGGCTCGACTCTGAGCCCCTCCCAGATGACTGAGCTTCTCACCTTATCTCTAAGGGAGAGCCCGGACACCCTGCGGAGAAAACTCATTTCAGCCGCTTGTATCCGGGATCTCGTTCTTTGGGTCACGACCCATAGCTCGTGACCATAGGTGAGGGTTGGGACGTAGATCGAACGGTAAATTGAGAGCTTCGCCCTTTGGCTCAGCTCCTTCTTCACCACGACAGACCGATACAACGCCCGCATCACAGCAGACGCTGCACCGATCCGCCTGTCGATCTCCCGCTCCCTCCTACCCCCACTCGTGAACAAGACCCCAAGATACTTGAACTCCTCCACTTGGGGCAAGATCTCCTCCCCGACCCGGAGGGGGCACTCCACCCTTTTCCGACTGAGGACCATGGTTTCAGATTTGGAGGTGCTGATTTTCATCCCAACCGCTTCCCACTCGGCTGCGAAACGCTCCAGTGAGAGTTGGAGAGCCCCGTTTGAAGGAGCCAACACCACCACATCATCTGCAAAAAGCAGTGATGCAATACTGAGGCCCCCAAAACGGACCCCCTCAACGCTTCGGCTGTGCCTAGAAATTCTGTCCATAAAGGTTATGAGCAGAATCTGCGACAAAGGGCAGCCTTGGCGGAGTCCTACCCCCACTGGAAACGATTCCGACTTACTGCCGGCAATGCGAACCAAACTCTGACATCGGTGGTATAGTGACCGAACAGCCCGTATCAGGGGGTTCGGTACCCCATACCCACGAATAACCCCCCACAGAACTCCCCGAGGGACACGGTCAAACGCCTTCTCCAAGTCCACAAAACACATGTAGACTGGTTGGGCGAATTCCCACATACCCTCAAGGACCCTGCTAAGGGTGTAGAGCTGGTCCACTGTTCCACGGCCGGGACGAAAACCACACTGCTCCTCCTCAATCTGAGGCTCGACTTCCTGACGGACCCTCCTCTCCAGCACCCCTGAATAGACCTTACCAGGGAGGCTGAGGAGTGTGATCCCTCTGTAGTTGGAACACACCCTCCGGTCCCCCTTTTTAAAAAGAGGGACTACCACCCCGGTCTGCCAATCCAGAGGCACTCTCCCTGTTGACCACGCGATGTTGCAGAGGCGTGTCAACCAGGACAGCCCCACAACATCCAGAGCCTTGAGGAACTCCAGGCGGATCTCATCCACCCCTGGGGCCTTGCCACAGAGGAGCTTTTTAACCACATTGGTGACTTCAACCACAGAGATAGGAGAGCCCACCTCAGAGTCCCCAGGCTCTGCTTCCTCCAAGGAACGCGTGTTGGTGGAGTTGAGGAGGTCTTCGAAGTACTCTGCCCACCGGTTCACAACGTCCCGAGTCGAAGTCAGCAGCGCCCCATCCCCACTGTACACAGTGTTAGTGGTGCACTGCTTCCCCCTCCTGAGACGTCGGATGGTGGACCAGAATTTCCTCGAAGCCGTCCGGAAGTTGGCTTCCATGGCCTCACCGAACTCTTCCCACGCTCTGGTTTTTGCCTCAGCGACCACCAAAGCCGCGGTCCGCTTGGCCAGTCGGTACCCGTCAGCTGCCTCTGGGGTCCCACAGGCCATAAAGGCTCGATAGGACTCCTTCTTCAGCTTGATGGCATCCCTTACTGCTGGTGTCCACCAGCGAGTACGGGGGTTGCCGCCACGACAGGCACCAACCACCTTACGGCCACAACTCAGATTGGCCGCCTCAACAATAGAGGCATGGAACATGGTCCACTCGGGTTCAATGTCCCCCGCCTCCCCCGGAACATGGGAAAAGCTCTGTTGGAGGTGGGAGTTGAAACTCCTTCTGACAGGGGATTCCGCCAGACGCTCCCAACAAACCCTCACTATACGTTTGGGTCTGCCAGGACGGACCGGCATCTTCCCCCACCATCGGAGCCTACTCACCACCAGGTGGTGATCAGTTGACAGCTCCGCCCCTCTCTTCACCCGAGTGTCCAGAACATGCGGCCGCAAATCCGATGATACAAAGTCGATCATCGAACTGCGGCCTAGGGTGTCTTGGTGCCAAGTGCACATATGGACACCCTTATGTTTGAACAAGGTGTTGGTTATGGACAATCCGTGACGAGCACAGAAGTCCAATAACAAAACGCCACTCGGGTTCTGATCGGGGGGGGCCGTTCCTCCCAATCACGCCCCTCCAGGTCTCACTGTCATTGCCCACGTGAGCATTGAAGTCCCCCAGCAGAACAAGGGGGAGTCCCCAGCAGGAGTACTCTCCAGCACACCCTCCAAGGACTCCAAAAAGGGTGGGTATGCTGAGCTGCTGTTTGGTGCATATGCACAAACAACAGTCAGGACCCGTCCACACACCCGAAGGCGGAGGGAGGCAACCCTCTTGTCTACCGGTGTGAACCCCAATGTACAGGCACTGAGCCGGGGGGCAATGAGTATGCCCACACCTGCTCTGCGCCTCTCACCGTGAGCAACTCCAGAGTGGAAGAGAGTCCAACCCCTCTCCAGAGAACTGGTACCAGAACCCAGGCTGTGTGTGGAGGCAAGTCCGACTATATCCAGTCGGAAATTCTCTGCCTCACACACCAGCTCGGGCTCCTTCCCTGCCTGAGAGGTGACATTCCATGTCCCAAGAGCTAGCTTCTGCAGCCGAGGATCGGACCGCCAGGGTCCCCGCCTTTGGCTGCCGCCCAGCTCACATTGCACCCGACCCCTTTGGCCCCTCTCATGGGTGGTGAGCCCACGGGAAGGGGGACCCACGTTGCCTCTTCGGGCTGTGCCTGGCCGGGCCCCTTGGGTGTAGGCCCGGCCACCAGGCGCTTGCCAACGAGCCCCACCTCCAGGCCTGGCTCCAGAAGGGGGCCCCGGTGACCCGCATCCGGGCAAGGGAAACCTAGATCCATTTATTGCAATCATCATTGGTTTCTTTGAGCCGTGCTTTGTCTGGCCCCTCACCTAGAACCTGTTTGCCATGGGTGACCCTGCCAGGGGCATAAAGCCCCAGACAACTTACCGTATTTTCACGACTATAAGGCGCCATTAAAAGTCTTAAATTTTCTCCAAAATGGACAGGACGCCTTATGGTGCGGAGCGTCCTTTATATGCGCTGAGTTCCAAAATCTGACTGACAGCCGACACGCTGTTTATATAGAGAAAAGGCGGAAGTGACTGTGGCCAGGCATGCGGGAGAGAAGTCGGCCAATCAGGGAAGGGTGGGCGTGTATATATACATATATGGAGAGGGAGAGAGAGAGAGAGAGAGGGAGAGAGGGAGAGAGGGAGAGAGGGAGAGAGGGAGAGAGAGAGAGAGAGAGGACAGGCAAGCTAGTCCGCCAATGGTGAAGGGTGGGCGTGTAAGTGGACGCCTCAAGCCAGTACCAACACTTGTATAGAGTGTGGCAATGTGCATTGTTGCAAAACAACTCCGGTTTTGGTTTCTAAGAACCCCTGAAAATAAATTCGACAAAAAGACACGCCTACGAAGCTCATTTCAAACTTAAAGCCACCGGTTATGCTTTTGACATGCGTGCCCATCTCACAGCAGCGGTGAAAAAACAAGTCAAGCAAATGAACTCTGAGCTTGCCGTTATTCCCGGAGGCTTGACTAAAGAACTCCAACCGCTGGACATTGGCATCAACCGGGCGTTCAAAGTAAAGTTGCAAACGGCATGGGAACAATGGATGATCGGTGGCAAACACAACTTTACAAAGAGTGAGAGGCAGCGCTTGGCGAGTTACGCCACAATACGCAACAACGAGAGGGAACGCGGCGTTTTTGATGGATTACGGTACTTGCACAATTGTTCAATTCTTTCTACACACACACGCGCTGCCACCATGTTTCGCTCTGTTCTTTACTTTCAAATGTGGGAAAGCTTCACACGAGAGAAATGTTGACTTTGCTGTTGCTACTCCTTCTTTCCGCTCGGCAATGCGTAGCAACTCACACTAGCATGTGATGCATTCAATGACAACTGAGATGTGCAGTCCTCTGCTTCTGATACAGAGGATGAGGACTTTGATGGATTTCTGGGTGATGATTGATTGAAAAACGTGAGAACATTGTACGATGGCTAAATAAAATACACCCAAACTCAGTTCTGCTTTCGTTGCCTTTTTAAAAACGTGTTTTTATCTTATCTGTATGTCTTGGCATGCTACCGTATGCTTCAAGCTAACGTGTTAGAGTGCGCGCATGCATGCCGTATGTTTAAGCTGGCGTATGTTTTACCACTGTAAAACTGCGGCCATTAGTACGATGCGTCCTGTGTATGTGTAAAATACAGAAATGTCACGCATTACTGAGACTGCGGCCATTAGTAGGATGCGTCGAATAGTCGTGAAAATACGGTAGCTTCTAAGATCATTGGGACACATAATATACAATAAGGATCAAGAATTTCATCACATTTTTCATGCATTTTTTGGAGGAGGTTTTCGGTTACTATAATGGCCAGAGATTCTCAGTCTTGCCAACTTTGTGGCTATATGGGAATGTTTTGTTTTAAATATGTTTTAATTTCATCCCTTTTTTCAGAAATAGGATATCGTTTGAAATTGACACTATACAAAAAGCAGTCAGTGATTTGGTCCGTAACAGTTATCATAAAATCAGCAAAAATGTTGATCAATGGTTTTCAAAGTAAAGGGAGATACTTTTCTTATTTTGAAAAAACAAAAAAAACTAAAATAATCAGTCAGCCAGAAATCCGAGAATATTTCTGTTTGGGATACTGAAATTCTGAGGATTTGGACAATTTTAAATGAAACAAGATCTCAAAACGATTAACCATTATCAAAATAATGACTGATGAATTTGACGATCAATTACTTGTTGACTAATCGTCGCACCTCTCATATATTCTATAGAAAGGGAGATACTTTTCTTATTTTGAAAAAAAAAAAAAAAACTAAAATAATCAGTCAGCCAGAAATCCGAGAATATTTCTGTTTGGGAAACTGAAATTCTGAGGATATGGACAATTTTAAATTAAACAAGATCTCAAAACGATTAACCATTATCAAAATAATGACTGATGAATTTGACGATCAATTACTTGTTGACTAATAAGATAAGATAAGATATCCTTTATTTGTCCCACAATGGGGAAATTTACAGCCTCCAGCAGCAAGAATGTATGTAGAAAGAAGAAGAGAGAAAAAAAAAACAACAACAAACATCTTTCAATTAAATACAATATGAACACAAATGGATAAATCGCAGTACTATTTACAATTTACCTTCACATCATTTAATTATTATTATAATCATCGCACCTCTAATATATTCTATAGAAAAAACATGAAAACATTTTCTTTTGTGGCATAAATGAATGCTGCTTATGCAAAACTTAACTAACACAATTGCCCACGATTAACCAAGTACCCATAAAGTTTTGATTGTATCGTATCTTCACTCGTGGAGGCAGCACTTTACCAGGGTGCATTTGTCACGCATGCAGATCTAACAAATCTAGCACTGCGGCTTTGCTTAAAGTTGAAAAGTGCTTGGTCACACACACACATTTTCAGAAAATTTGAAAAGATGTCACTGGTTGTTTAATGTGACACTTTATAGTTGGCCAGGGACAATTTACAAATCGCAATGTTTCAGTAATAATTCCCCTTTAGTAGTATACTGCCTTTTTGGACTCCACCAGGTCTCGCTCCACTGTGCGAGAACATGCCCAGCGGCAAGGCGACCAAACCGGGTGACGTCATCATGGCAAAGAACGGGAAAACCATCCAGGTCAGTGGACGATGTCATTGAATGGTCTAGAAAATGGATTGTCCTTGTTCACCATGAAAGACTTGCACGCTTCTCTGTACGCACAGGTGGATAACACTGATGCAGAAGGCCGCCTTATCCTCGCCGACGCGCTCTGTTACGCACATACCTTCAACCCCAAAGCTGTCGTCAACGTCGCTACGCTAACAGGTAAGATTTTAGGGTTCCCCAACTCCCATCGTCGATAACAAACACCAAATTGGGTGGACATATCTATCAGAACAGGATGCACAAAAAAAAATCTCAATTACCCATGCTCAAAATGAAACAGGTATGCCTGTTTTCAAAGTATGCACATACAGTAACAATTGCGTTCGCGTGTTTGCTAAGGGGCCATGGACGTCGCGCTAGGCTCGGCGGCGACTGGAGTGTTTACCAACTCTGATTGGCTGTGGGAGCAGCTTCATAAGGTCTCACACAAACACACACGCGGATGCATATCTCTAAACTCTGACGCTGACAAAAAGCATGTGTTCTCAACGTAGGCCAGTATTGTGACAGGCGACCGAGTATGGCGAATGCCTTTGTTCCAGCACTACACCAGACAGGTGACAGACAGCCAGCTGGCCGACCTCAACAACATCGGCAAGTACAGCAGGTACGTATCAGAAGCAGAAAAGCAGGAAGTCTGACATTCTCAAACAATCTCCGATTTGGTTCCTGGTAGGTCGGGCGGCGCATGCACGGCGGCGGCGTTCTTGAGGGAATTTGTCACTTCGCCACACTGGGCTCATCTGGACATCGCAGGAGTGATGAGCAACAAGGATGAAATTCCATACTTGAAGAAGGGCATGTCAGGAAGGCCAACGCGCACCCTGGTGGAGTTTGCGGCTGCTTTGGCGCACAATAAATGAGCAACTTTACAAATGGGGGTGTCTTTAGTAGGGGTGAAATTAGTTCTTGAATTATTTCCTCAAACTTGATTAAAAAAAAAGAAAGAAAGAAATGCTCAAGTTTTTTTTCTTCCTCGGGTACTAGTTTCTTTGGTGTGAACAGCCATTACAACCTCTTACCAACGGCTAATGGAAAACGGATAGCTGTTAAGATAGTGTCCAATATAGTCTAGCCAGAACCGTTGAACTACTTTTTAAAATGAGTTTAATTGGTGAAAATGACTGCACATTTTGCTGCTGACAGCCTGACACAGTTGCATTTCTTACTGCTCAATTTTCAACACACCAGGCTTACTCAAATGTGCTGTTTTAACCAGTAAAAACTGCTGCTGATTCGGACATCACTTTAGTCTCAACAGGGTTCCCAAGACTAATATTCCTGAAACTTGATTTAGAAATTTGCAAATTATGGTTTATTTTCAATCTACATGGATTTCCTCTGAAGGAACATCGCCCCCACCAAGATGGCGGCCACAGAGGCGTATTTGCGCATGCGCACGCCGAATCCGGAACTCACCGGCACTGGCTTAGCGATGGCGTCGTCTATGAGCGGTATGTTTCCCGGACAGCAGCCGCCAACCGCGCATCCTATTCCCGGCGTAGGTGGCCCGGGCCAGCCCGGTTTCCCACTTACGGGTAACCGGAGTCAGGGAAGCAACACGCTGGTAGATGAACTGGAAGCCTCGTTTGAGGTAAAACACACAAAAAAATAGCTTGGGTTGCTAACTGGTTTTAGCATTTTTACAACGCCACGGTGACCCTCGTGCCATGCAGGTACACACACATCATGTACACTTGACAGGCGTTGTGTTGCAAAAACAAATGCATGGCACGAGGGTTAAAACCCATGCGTGGCATGCATTATTTTTTTTGCAACACAACGCATGTCAGGTGTACATGATGTGTGTGTACCTGCATTGCACGGGGGTTAACCCTGGGTTTCTGGACTGCAAAATTAAATAACGTTATTAATAATGATTACATTCATTCTTCAGGCATGTTTTGCATCATTGGTAAGCCAAGACTACGTGAACGGAACAGACCAAGAGGAGATCCGAACCGGTCGGTGAACGCACATTTCTTTGTTTGTAAAATTAACCCAACGTCTTGATGAATTACATGAAAAATGAACTTCAAACTGTTCGCTTCTGATTCTTCCAGGCGTGGACCAGTGCATACAAAAGTTCTTGGACGTGGCTCGGCAGACGGAATGCTTCTTTTTGCAGAAGAGGCTTCAGCTGTCTGTGCAGAAACCAGAACAGGTGGTCAAAGAGGTACTAGATTATAATTCATCCATATAACTGCCAATAGTCATGCTGAAGAGTACCAGTAACCAAACCAATGTTAGTGGATTTCAAGTGGCTCTTGTTCTCCGAACTTGAACCTCATTTTTTTCCCCCCATGTCAGTCCGATCACTATCGTGTATCCTTTGTGTAAAATAGTGACATGCAGGTCTATTCCTTAAATTGAGATTTTCTTTGTTCCATAAAACGATCTTCTCAACAAATTTCATTGTATATATTTTAGGAAGGATAAATCTGTAAATGGTGACATGGCTTTAATAGGCAAACCGGCCATTTTGCCGATTATTTCGGCCATAATCGGATGATCAATTAATCGAAGTCCTAGCAATAAGCAGATCCATACCGGAGCTTCTATGGCACTCAACTGACACAGAGTCTTTCAAAATGCAAACTGGCTAACGGCTAGGAGCTTAACAGCCAGCGGCGAAGCTGAGCCAACAATCACACTCCTTTGAGTACCTGACGCCCACATCACTCACCAGGCCAGGCCTTGCCATTTAAAGCCACACACACTCAGAATCACAGATACTACAACGTGAGTTTGGTGACCACATATATTCACAAATGATACCAGCACGTTTCTATTTTCATAAGATAAGATAAGAGAAGAGAAGATACCCTTTATTTGTCTCACACTGGGGAAATTTACAGTCTACAACACGAGGAAGCGTCACTTCCTCGTCTACCCGAGGAAGGATCACTTCCTCGTGTAAGGAAGGTGAGAGGAGTCAAATGGTGCATTGAAGTGCGCTCAGTTTGTTTGAGAACAGAAATTTGTTCGTCATCCGAGGCATTAAAAAAATTTATGTTCTCCAATGGTTGAAGTCCCCAGAGATGATCAGCAGGGCATTGGGTGACTGTGTTTGCAGCCTGTTCACGACACTCATCAGGGCATCACACGCTGCATCACCATTAGCCGACAGGGGTTGAGGGGGGACGTACACTGTCACAGCTATGACGTGTGAGAATTCCCCCGGGAGATAATGGGGCCTGAGGCTAATGGCTAGCAGTAGGCTAGTAGCAGTAGGCTAGCCTCGCAATAACCCCTTTGATGTTGCGTTAGCACCGCCACCTCGTCCATCTTGTTTGGGAACGATCTTAGATTTCCCATGATGACGGACGGGAGGACATGTCTATCTTCTCCATCTGCGGCGCATGTTCCCGGCCCGACAACCCCCGTCTCCTCCTCTTCAACTCGCGTGGGATGTCAGGTTTGTCACCGGCCAATAGCCCGCTTTTAGCCCGCCATGCTAACAGCTGGTCCCTGCTGTAAACAATGTGTGCTATTGGGATCCCCGTTCACAGAATACGTAAAAAGATAAAAGAAAAAAAAGGAGATGAGCAGAAATGAAGCTGCCCATCTCTCAAAATGGGAAGAAGAAATAAATAAAATAAAAGGATGAAAAGAAATTCAAACAGGGACATGCACTGCTGGAGAGGCAGCCACTCAGGGGGTGCCATCTTAAAAAAAAGAAAAGCATTGATAAGTTGATTATTGGCTGTCAGACATAAACCATCCCCATTCTCGTGCTGGGCAGGATGTATCCGAGTTGCGCAATGAGCTCCAGAGGAAGGAAATGCTGGTACAGAAGCATTTGTCCAAACTGCACCACTGGCAACAAGTGCTGGAGGACGTCAGCGTGCAGCACCGCAAGCCCAGTGACCTGCCGCCACCCGGGCCCCTGGCCTTCCTGGAACAGGCGTCGGCCAGCTTGCCTCCCGCTCCTTTAAAACCCAACTGATGGAATCCCCCTGTGGACGATTCGCACAAGTCAAATCAAGCCACAAGCTTGATGGAGTAGACAGAACTGAGAGTCGCTAGACTGGTTATTCCCTCTGCCAAGGACAAATCATACAGTGTGGTCGCTGGTGGTTGGTCATTTGAGGAAGAACAGTTGCGAGGATTCTTAAAAAAACAACAACATACAGTTGACGACGGTTAGATCCTGATAACCGTGGTCATGTGCAACACCACCACCTACAGGATTGGAGTAAAACAGTTTTGACCACTCAGTGGAATGCTGTTTTAAGTGAGGAGAAAAAATATGGACATTTTCGAGACTTAGATGTAGGTTGTAATCCTGGAAGAGAAAATTGTAAGGAATACTGCAACGTTTTTCTTCTAAAATCACACCAGTTTTTTTTCTCTGGCAAAATAGCTTATTTCCTCCCTCATATTGTAGCTTTATTATCTGACACCTTATTCCCCTTATATTGCAACGTTCTTGTAAAGTTCACATTTTTTTCCCCTTCACAATATTGCAACTTTGTTCAAAAATATAACAATTAAAATTGTCATTGCTTTCATTCGACTGAGTGACTACTATTTTCTTTATTAGCTTGTGTATGTATTTCTTTGAATTTACAATCAAACATCTTTGCTTCAACTTCATTTTTGTACACTCGTGGCAGTTTCTATCATGTGGAATATGCGCGGCCCCCAAATCAAAGTTTTTTTTTCTTACTTCATAATGTAATGATTGTGAAATGTCACAATTGGCATTTGTTTGTGGAATTTGCGCCCCGTGTGGAGTCACTGTCTATCAAAGATGCTCTTAGGGAATGCAAAATATATTATTATTATAGTATATAGTATTTTTACTTATTTTTAATTATCCACATTTCTTTGCGTATAATACAATATATTCATATGTGGATGTATTAACGACTCTCAAGTGAGGCTCACTCCTAATGTGTCTCACTGAGATCATGTTAACACTGACGACGTCTTTGTGTTTTCAAAAAATCTTTCTTACACCATGACACCTCAGACGCATTGGGTGACTTCACACCATGACAGACTTGTACTGGCCGTCTTCACAGCTATCATCTGTCTCAGTTAGCACTCCTCACAGATGGACGAGAGGACAAAAAAAAACAGGCTCTGGTGAGCTAATCTCCACATGAAACTGAGCCTGAGTACTTTTATCAGCAGCGGCCGTTGATGTGTGAGCATTGTAAAATGCCTAGCTTTCATTATGTTATTTTTCCATAATACAATACATATTAATAATTTAATGTTTATTATATATATATATATATATATATGTATATATATATGTATATACTATACTGTATATACAGTTATATATATATATATATATATATATATATATATATATATACCGGGTATGTGTGTGTGTGTGTGTATGTATACACTCACACACACACACACACACATATATATAGAGAGAGAGAGAGCGAGAGAG
Source organism: Hippocampus zosterae (assembly GCF_025434085.1). NCBI lineage: Eukaryota > Metazoa > Chordata > Actinopteri > Syngnathiformes > Syngnathidae > Hippocampus > Hippocampus zosterae. Next base: position 3,525,249 of record NC_067463.1, on the reverse strand, counting down.
AACGACAGGAAAACTATTCCTCAAAGCAGTCCCAAAAACTCCGAAATATTAATCAAACATATACACAAAGCCCCAAAAATTATTACTCAGACCAACAGGAGTTGTGTTTTGTTCTCAAGTGAATGCAAAACGCATCCGTATCGTTCACGTTGAGTTTATCGGATACTTATTAGAGTAGAGGTGCACCAAGTCAAAATACGGTGGCCGGCAAAGAACAAATAGTTTCTCGCTATTTCTCCACCCCGATCACATCAGTCACCTACCTCTGAGTGGCGCTGTAGTTTCTATTAGTAACTCGTTGTCGGCATCGAGGACCTCTTTCACGTCTCCTTGTTTATGCGTCTCAAGCAGCTAGGAGAATGGGGATAAAAAAAACATTTAGCTTCGCCCGTCTCGTCTCTCACAACACCCAGCAACGAAGAGGGTCACACGGGGAGAACATAAAAAAACGTTCCCTTTAGCCTTCCTGTCACTTCCTTTGTCCTAAGGAATAAGGAGTTACCTTATCAAGTGACTACGGGCTAGCTCGGTCCTCTTCTTCCCAGGCTCGCCGGCTCGCCTCGGCACCCGCATCCGTACGGAGCGTCACCGCGGTCAGGCACCGGTGTAGCAAACCCCCTCCTCCGTCACCACACCCGCCGCGGCCGATTAGGAGGACGAAAACACCGCGCGGATATGGAATGGTGCATGCCGCTAGGCCAAGTGTGCTACCGTTGAATACAAGCGGAATCATGGACACGCATCCACCGTGAGTAGAAATGGAAATGAAAGAAGAAATAACAACGTGTGCGTGTTGACGTTTGCTAATGTGACGGATGGTGCCGCATTGAAACAGGCGGTGTATGGCGGGGTAGCGGCTTGGTAATGAAGCCTGCGTGAGCATGTTGTTGCCGTGATAGGGAATATATATCTAGAAACTTTCTTTTTGATCTTTGCGTGGGTGTGCCATAATTGAAGGCAACACAATGACACGAGTGCTTCCACAGCCTTTTAATTAGTGTCTGTAGTGTAGTTTTCAGTTTTTTTAAACAGCTCTTTAACCCTACTTCTGTTTCTGCTTCAATATTACCAATATCTCCACATATTTCATCTGAGCACGGCACATCCTGCCCTTAATGTAGAGTTAGGGTTGATCTTAGAGCACTGGTGTCCAAACAATGGGCTGGGTCCCATTTGTGGCCCACCGTCCATATACTAAAAACGTTTCTTTTCATATCAGCCCAGGCTTTGAGCTGGGTTTAAACTGTAAAGGACAAAAATAAACTTGTATGGCCTTACTGTGGCTCACCACACCTGGTGTGTGTGTGTGTGTGTGTGTGTGATAGGTGCACAAGACTTTGTCCACATGCTCTGAACAAAGAGGATGGTGTGGAGAGACAAAGTGCGGTCACTCTCAACCCTCGACACATGAGGAAAGCTTTCAAAGTCATGAATGAAATGCGCAGGTAATATAATAAGTGACTCCACATTTGTCTCCTCCTTTTGTTTGTATCGTACCTTGCTGAAAGGTGTGATGACACGCCGTCCAATGCAATTAAAAAAATTTTTTTGCACGTCTTTCATGTTGTGTCGATGTTCAATAAATCAATCATCTTTTCCTCCCAAGTGAGTTGTACAGGTCACAATGGTGTAAACATGTAAAAAAATTGTGTCCATTACCAAAACCTGGCATTGGATCAGGGGTGTGAAGACTTTTTCTATCCTCTGCATCTGTCCTTTCGCCGACAGTCAAAGCTTGTTGTGTGACGTCACCATCGTAGCGGAGGACGTGGAGATCTCCGCTCACCGTGTGGTGCTCGCCGCCGGCAGTCCGTACTTCCACGCCATGTTCACAGGTGCCCTGCCATTCCTTTCACACCTCCCCTAATACATTTCCGACGTGGAAACCAAACGGTTTGCGTGCAACAGGGGAGATGGCCGAGAGCCGAGCCAAACGCGTGAGAATCAAGGAGATGGACGGGTGGACTCTGGGACTCCTGGTGGACTACATCTACACTGCTGAGATAAAAGTCACAGAGGAGAATGTGCAGGTAGCGCAAGTGTTCGACCGTAGTGCCCGACTGATATGGAATTTTTGAAGCAGAGGCCGAATCCATTATTAGCAAGACAAAAAATTCTGATAATACTGGTCAACACATTTTTACATTTTTATTCAGGGACGGGCGGCCCGGTAGTCCAGTGGTTAGCACGTCGGCTTCACAGTGCAGAGGTACCGGGTTCGATTCCAGCTCCGGCCTCCCTGTGTGGAGTTTGCATGTTCTCCCCGGGCCTGCGTGGGTCTTCTCCGGGTGCTCCGGTTTCCTCCCACATTCCAAAAATATGCATGGTAGGCTGATTGAACACTCTAAATTGTCCCTAGGTGTGAGTGTGAGTGCGAATGGTTGTTCGTCTCTGTGTGCCCTGCGATTGGCTGGCAACCGATTCAGGGTGTCCCCCGCCTACTGCCCGGAGACAGCTGGGATAGGCTCCAGCACCCCCCGCGACCCTTGTGAGGATCAAGCGGTTAGGAAGATGAATGAATATTCAGTGACTCAAATACACTTCTAGATTATTTTTTGTGCAAAATCGAACCTAGCCTGGTTTAAATAAACAGAATGCAACGATTTGGAAGTCATGTTCAACCGACGTTTAATTGAATAAACTACAAAGAGCCTCTCCGTGAGCCGTCACCTTACCGTGGTGGAGGGGTTTGTGTGTCCCAATGATCCTAGGAGCCAAGTTGTCTGGGGCTTTATGCCCCTGGCAGGGTCACCCATGGCAAACAGGTCCTAGGTGAGGGACCAGACAAAGCACGACTCACAAAAGCCCCTTATGAAAAATAAGATCGATGGTACTCAGTTTCCCTTGTCCGGACGCGGGTCACCGGGGCCCCCCTCTGGAGCCAGGCCTGGAGGTGGGGCTCGTTGGCGAGCGCCTGGTGGCCGGGCCTACACCCATGGGGCCCGGCCGGGCTCAGCCCGAAGAGACAACGTGGGTCCCCCTTCTCATGGTCTCACTACCCGTGGGAGGGGTCAAAGGGGTCGGGTGGAATGCGAGCTGGGCGGCAGCCAAAGGCGGGGACCCTGGCGGTCCGATCCTCGGCTGCAGAAGCTAGCTCTTGGGACATGGAATGTCACCTCTCTGGCAGGGAAGGAGCCCGAACTGGTGTGTGAGGCAGAGAAGTTCCGACTGGATATAGTCGGACTTGCCTCCACACACAGCCTAGGTTCTGGTACCAGTCCTCTCGAGAGGGGTTGGACTCTCTTTCACTCTGGAGTTGCTCACTGTGAGAGGCGCAGAGCAGGTGTGGGCATACTTATTGCCCCCCGGCTCAGTGCCTGTACATTGGGGTTCACACCGGTGGACGAGAGGGTTGCATCCCTCCGCCTGCGGGTGGGGGGACGGGTCCTGACTGTTGTTTGTGCATATGCACCAAACAGCAGCTCAGCATACCCACCCTTTTTGGAGTCCTTGGAGGGTGTGCTGGAGAGTACTCCTGCTGGGGACTCCCTTGTTCTACTGGGGGACTTCAATGCTCACGTGGGCAATGACAGTGACACCTGGAGGGGCGTGATTGGGAGGAACGCCCCCCCCCGATCAGAACTCGAGTGGTGTTTTGTTATTGGACTTCTGTGCTCGTCACGGACTGTCCATAACGAACACCTTGTTCAAACATAAGGGTGTCCACATGTGCACTTGGCACCAGGACACCCTAGGCCGTAGTTCGATGATCGACCTTGTGGTCGTGTCATCGGATTTGCGGCCGCATGTTCTGGACACTCGGGTGAAGAGAGGGGCGGAGCTGTCAACTGATCACCACCTGGTGGTGAGTAGGCTCCGATGGTGGGGGAAGATGCCGGTCCGTCCTGGCAGACCCAAACGTATTGTGAGGGTTTGTTGGGAGCGTCTGGCGGAATCCCCTGTCAGAAGGAGTTTCAACTCCCAACTCCTACAGAGCTTTTCCCATGTTCCGGGGGAGACGGGGGACATTGAGTCCGAGTGGACCATGTTCCGTGCCTCTAGTGTTGAGGCGGCCAATCTGAGTTGTGGCCGTAAGGTGGTTGGTGCCTGTCGTGGCGGCAACCCTCGTACTCGCTGGTGGATACCAGCAGTAAGGGATGCCGTCAAGCTGAAGAAGGAGTCTTATCGAGCCTTTATGGCCTGTGGGACCCCAGAGGCAGCTGACGGGTACCGTCTGGCCAAGCGGAACGCAGCTTCGGTGGTCGCCGAGGCAAAAACCCGAGCATGGGAAGAGTTCGGTGAGGCCATGGAAGCCGACTTCCGGACGGCTTCGAGGAAATTCTGGTCCACCATCCGACGTCTCAGGAGGGGGAAGCAGTGCACCACTAACACTGTGTACAGTGGGGATGGGGCGCTGCTGACTTCGACTCGGGACGTTGTGAACCGGTGGGCAGAGTACTTCGAAGACCTCCTCAACTCCACCAACATGCCTTCCTTGGAGGAAGCAGAGCCTGGGGACTCTGAGGTGGGCTCTCCTATCTCTGTGGTTGAAGTCACCGATGTGGTTAAAAAGCTCCTCGGTGGCAAGGCCCCAGGGGTGGATGAGATCCGCCCAGAGTTCCCCAAGGTTCTGGATGTTGTGGGGCTGTCCTGGTTGACACGCCTCTGCAACATCGCGTGGTCAACAGGGAGAGTGCCTCTGGATTGGCAGACCGGGGTGGTAGTCCCTCTTTTTAAAAAGGGGGACCGGAGGGTGTGTTCCAACTACAGAGGGATCACACTCCTCAGCCTCCCTGGTAAGGTCTATTCAGGGGTGCTGGAGAGGAGGGTCCGTCAGGAAGTCGAGCCTCAGATTGAGGAGGAGCAGTGTGGTTTTCGTCCCGGCCGTGGAACAGTGGACCAGCTCTACACCCTTAGCAGGGTTCTCGAGGGTATGTGGGAATTCGCCCAACCAGTCTACATGTGTTTTGTGGACTTGGAGAAGGCGTTCGACCGTGTCCCTCGGGGAGTTCTGTGGGGGGTGCTTTGTGGGTATGGAGTACCGAACCCCCTGATACGGGCTGTTCGGTCACTATACCACCGATGTCAGAGTTTGGTTCGCATTGCCGGCAGTAAGTCGGAATCGTTTCCAGTGAGGGTAGGACTCCGCCAAGGCTGCCCTTTGTCACCGATTCTGTTCATAACCTTCATGGACAGAAGGGGGTCCGTTTTGGTGGCCTCAGTATTGCATTCCTGCTTTTTGCAGATGATGTGGTGCTGTTGGCTTCTTCAAACAGGGCTCTCCAACTCTCACTGGAGCGTTTCGCAGCCGAGTGTGAAGCTGTTGGGATGAAAATCAGCACCTCCAAATCTGAAACCATGGTCCTCAGTCGGAAAAGGGTGGAGTGCCCCCTCCGGGTCGGGGAGGAGACCTTACCCCAAGTGGAGGAGTTCAAGTATCTTGGGGTCTTGTTCACGAGTGGGGGTAGGAGGGAGCGGGAGATCGACAGGCGGATCGGTGCAGCGTCTGCTGTGATGCGGACGCTGTATCGGTCTGTCGTGGTGAAGAAGGAGCTGAGCCAAAGGGCGAAGCTCTCAATTTACCGGTCGATCTACGTTCCAACCCTCATCTATGGTCACGAGCTATGGATCGTGACCGAAAGAACGAGATCCCGGATACAAGCGGCCGAAATGAGTTTTCTCCGCAGGGTGTCCGGGCTCTCCCTTAGAGATAAGGTGAGAAGCTCGGTCATCCGGGAGGGGCTCAGAGTCGAGCCGCTTCTCCTCCACATCGAGAGGAGCCAGATGAGGTGGTTTGGGCATCTGTTTCGGATGCCTCCTGAGCGCCTCCCTGGTGAGGTGTTCCGGGCATGTCCCACCGGGAGGAGACCCCGAGGAAGACCCAGGACACGCTGGAGAGACTGTCACCCAGCTGGCCTGGGAACGTCTCGGGATCCCCCGGGGAGAGCTGGAAGAAGTAGCTAGGGAGAGGGACGTCTGGGCTTCCCTGCTAAAGCTGTTGCCCCCGCGACCCGGTCCCGGATAAGCGGTAGAAGATGGATGGATGGATGGAACTACAAAGAGAAGCGATATCGTGTTCAAACTTAATTGTTTGTGGCAAATAATTATTCACTTCGAATGTTATGGCTGCAACACGTTTCCAAAAAAACCTGCGACAGGGTTCACCACATTGTTGGATCGTCTTTTCGTCTTCACAACATTCAATAAATGCCTGGCATTGTGTGTGTATGTGTGCGTGTGTGTCAGGCTCTGCTGCCGGCCGCCGGTCTGCTGCAGCTGAACGAGGTGAAGAAGTCGTGCTGCGACTTCCTGAGCTCTCAGCTGCACCCGTCCAACTGCTTGGGCATCCGAGCCTTCGCTGACCTGCATGCCTGCTTGCAACTACTCACGCAGGCCAACTGCTACGCAGGTCATTGGGTTCAGATTTGCATAGTTTAAAAAAAAAATATATATATATATATATATGTATATATATATATATATATATATATATATATGTATATATATAGATAGATGGAGAGAGAGAGCAAAGTAAACACGAGGAAGCTGCATTTCACCGTTATGCTGCACACAAATGGAATAAGATAAGATTGTAATTTTTGTAAGCTACTTTATTTTTTTCTGCTTTTGAATATTAACTGTTGCGTTTTTTTGTCTTTCCTTGTGTGAAGCCCATTGAGTTGCCTTGTGTGTGAAATGCGCTCTCTAAATGAAACTGCCTTGCCCATGTTTTTTTTCTGATAGGCGAAAAGGAACTATTTGAGGGGAGGCATTTATTTGTCACTTGTGGTGTGTAATGCATGGTTGCTGTTGTTTCAGAGCAACACTTTACCGAGGTGGTCGCCAGCGAGGAGTTCCTCAATCTGGGCATGGAGCAAGTTTCAAGCCTCATCGCCAGTGACAAACTCACCATTCCCACCGAGGAGAAGGTACCCGCATGCAACATTCTGCGCACGTGCACTGGCACGGCGACACAGCTGATATTGTTATTGTGAACGCGTAGGTCTTTGAATCGGTCATCGCGTGGGTCAACCACGACAAAGATGTGCGACAGGAGCACTTGGCTCACCTCATGGAGCACGTGCGCCTGCCCCTGCTCACCAGAGAATACCTGGTGCAGGTACCACCCCAGTACTTAACTTCTTCTTACGCTTGCGCGACAACTTGCTCCATTTTGCATGCGTGGTTTGAAATTAAATGTGTTTTGTTTCAAAGGTTTTTAATTGTATAAGACGTTTTTGTTTTGTTTTGCTATGGGATTTGAAGGTCATTCATTTGTTCCGTCTCCTTGGCTCTCCTTGCCCATATGCGAGGGTATTACGGTCTTGCCACCACAGTCAATGCGCAGTTCCCGCAAGTCCATACCGCTACCTGACCGGACACTCTGTTTATGACCTCAGCGCGTGGAGGAGGAGTCCCTTATCAAGAACAGCAGCGCATGTAAGGACTACTTGATCGAAGCCATGAAGTACCACCTGCTGCCCGCTGACCAGCGAGCACTCATGAAGACGGCACGTACGCGCATGCGGACCCCCGCCTGCTGCCCGAAGGTACCAAATCAACCCGTTTAATCGTCACATTTTGGGGAGACGAAACGGTTCCAGCGCCATCTTGCTGCTTTTGTTCAGGTGATGGTGGTGGTCGGCGGCCAGGCGCCCAAGGCCATCCGCAGTGTTGAATGTTACGACTTTGAGGAGCAGCGTTGGTACCAGGTGGCAGAGTTGCCCACCCGCCGGTGCAGAGCGGGTAGGAGGCTAAACAGGCTAATGCTAATAATCATGAATCATCATATCTTACTTATGTGTAACAAGGGATACAATGCTAATTATTCCGAATTTATTACTTCTGGTTGATTATTATTTATTCGTGGTTGACATCACACACACTCGTATGATTCCTTGTTCCTCAGCGTTCGTTCCTCAACGCAAGGAATTTAGAGATTTCATCATCGACCGTCCATAATATAATCAAAAGGTTCAGAGAATCAACGTATGAAATACAAAACACGAATTAGCTGCCGAATGCGTTCAATATTTTTGGATTCAATTTAAAATGTGTCATTCAATGTTCAAAGGGATATTTGCCTATGTCATGGTGTTGCCTTCAGGCGTGGTGTACGTGGGCACATGCGTGTACGCCGTGGGGGGCTTCAATGGTTCCCTGCGCGTGCGTACGGTGGATTGTTATGACCCCGCGATGGACCGCTGGACCAGTGTCAGCAGCATGCAAGACCGTCGATCCACGCTCGGGGCCGCCATGCTCAATGGACTTTTGTACGCCGTCGGGGGCTTCGATGGAAGCACGGGTATCACGATTTTTGGTCATATTTTTTTGTAATTTAATTTAACTTTAAAAAAAATATGTAAGTTGCTTACACAAGGTGGATTAGTATTATTTTGTCATTTTATTTATTGTACTTTTTCCCAAATACTACAGCTATATACATACTTTTTTACAACTTAATTTGTAAATATTATATTTTAATTATTATGTTTAACACAACTATTTAGTTTTATTAATCTTAAATTACAGTTACACTTTTCATTCTTTCATGATTTACAATTCTACATATTTTTGATTTGTCTTGAATCAAAAATATTTTTTTTTACGTTTTTGACTGGAAACAAATTCAGCATTTTTTATTGTAAATTGCAGTTAAACTCTCAAAAACTTGAGATGTACTGTAATTTACAATTACCCATTTAAAAAAACAGTCATTGCCTAATAACTGTAATTAAATGTTTTTGCTACTTTTTTCCAACCAAAATTAATTAAAATTTGTTTTTGTTGATGTCCGCATTTTGGTTTTATTTATTTATTTTCTAATGGGCAAGTTGTGCATCTTGGTATATCTCTATCTTACATTTTTCTGCCTTGGCAGAGGCTTTTGTGGCTCAGACTTGTTGCTGTGCATCTTGACAGGTTTGTCCACCGTTGAGGCGTACAACGCCAAGACGGATGAGTGGTTCCACGTGTTGCCCATGAGCACACGACGAAGCAGCGTGGGAGTGGGTGTTGTTAACGGTCAGTATTCTCGACTGAATTGAATTAAAACTTCAATTTTTTTAAAAATAATTATTTGTTGGATTTGTGTTGCAAGCTAAATCTTCACAAGCAGCAGCAGTTTGACAGAAAAAGAAGCCAAATACTTGCTTAAAGCTTTTAATTGCCCCTCCCAGGTGAAGTTTGGTATTTCAACAACAAAAAATACAACACTTATGGATAGATAATAAAAAAATATACCGTATTTTCACGACTATTCGACGCACCGTACTAATGGCCGCAGTCTCATTAATGGGTGACATTTCTGTATTTTACACATACACAGGACGCACCGTACGAATGGCCGCAGTTTTACAGTGGTAAAACATACACCAGCTTAAACATACGGCATGCATGCGCGCACTCTAACACGTTAGCTTGAAGCATACGGTAGCATGCCAAGACATACAGATAAGCTAAAAACACGTTTTTAAAAAGGCAACGAAAGCAGAACTGAGTTCGGGTGTATTTTATTTAGCCATCGTACAATGTTCTCACGTTTTTCGATCAATCATCACCCAGAAATCCATCAAAGTCCTCATCCTCGGTATCAGAAGCAGAGGACTGCACATCCAAGTCATTGAACGCATCACATGCTAAAGAGTGAGTTTCTACGCATTGCCGAGCGGAAAGAAGGAGCAGCAACAGCAAAGTCAACATTTCTCTCATGAGAAGCTTTCCCACATTTGAAAGTAAAGAACAGAGCGAAACATGGTGGCAGCGCGTGTGTGTGTAGAAAGAATTGAACAATTGTGCAAGTACCGTAATCCATTAAAATGCCGCGTTCCCTCTCGTTGTTGCGTATTGTGGCGTAACTCGCCAAGCGCTGCCTCTCACTCTTTGTAAAGTTGTGTTTGCCACCGATCATCCATTGTTCCCATGCCGTTCGCAACTTTACTTTGAACGCCCGGTTGATGCCAATGTCCAGCGGTTGGAGTTCTTTCAAGCCTCCGGGAATAACGGCAAGCTCAGAGTTCATTTGCTTGACTTGTTTTTTCACCGCTGCTGTGAGATGGGCACGCATGCCAAAAGCACAACCGGTGGCTTTAAGTTTGAACTGAGCTTCGTAGGCGTGTCTTTTTGTCGAATTTATTTTCAGGGGTTCTTAGAAACCAAAACCGGAGTTGTTTTGCAACAATGCACATTGCCACACTCTATACAAGTGTTGGTACTGGCTTGAGGCGTCCCTTTAGCGTACTTACACGCCCACCCTTCACCTTTGGCGGACTAGCTTGCCTGTCCTCTCTCTCTCTCTCTCTCTCTCTCTCTCCCCCCCCCCCCCTCTCCATATATGTATATATACACGCCCACCCTTCCCTGATTGGCCGACTTCTTTCCCGCATGCCTGGCCACAGTCACTTCCGCCTTTTCTCTATATAAACAGCGTGTCGGCTGTCAGTCAGATTTTGGAACTCAGCGCATATAAAGGACGCTCCGCACCATAAGGCGTCCTGTCCAGTTTGGAGAAAATGTAAGACTTTTAATGGCGCCTTATAGTCGTGAAAATACGGTAACAATACTCAAATGCATGTATTCTTTATCCTCTTCAAAAAACGATTCATATGATTGCATTTTGCAGAGATTTTAGGAGAAAGAAAAGGAATTGCGGCTTGAAATCTTGATGCACTAACTGTTACATTTTTTTACATCTCTACGTGTGCATCGGTCAGGTATCCTGTATGCCGTCGGTGGTTACGACGGCGCCACTAGACAGTGTCTGAGCACTGTGGAAGCCTACAACCCCAAAAGCAACACGTGGAGTTACATCGCTGAAATGGGCACGCGACGCAGTGGCGCCGGTGGGTGTTTCTCCTTTATCTTCCTGCCGCGGGGGATTCACCCCTTAAACGTTTCATTTCCTGCCTGTGCCAGGCGTGGGCGTGCTGAAAGGTTTGCTGTACGCCGTGGGCGGTCATGACGGTCCTTTGGTGAGGAAGAGCTGTGAAGTGTTCGACCCGGCCTCCAACAGCTGGCGACAGGTGGCCGATATGAACATGTGTCGTCGTAACGCAGGTGAGCCCGGCGGGGAGAGTGCCTCGACGAAGAGCGTATTAGTTCACGGATGTCATGAATGATAGTCGAGAATCTATTCTCGCTAGTCTTTCCAGAGCGCGCTGACAAAACGTCATCTCGCACGCCGGGATGAGTGATGTGAAGTGTTTATTTCAGGTGTGTGCACCATCAACAACTTGCTATATGTGGTGGGCGGTGACGATGGCAGCTGCAATTTGGCCTCGGTGGAATTCTACAACCCCAACTCGGACAAATGGACGCTGGTGCCCAGCTGCATGAGCACGGGACGCAGTTATGCAGGTGGGTTGCACCAGCAAACACAAAGAGGCAACGCGATTACAAAGGACCACCTCCTACCCCATGTTAAGACAATTCTATAGAATGTGTTTATATTTACTCCAGATGACATCCCGGTAGTTTGGAATATATGAAAATGCATGTACTGTAGTCCTTAAAACATATGTCATAAAAAAATAAAATAAAATACAAAGCGTCCCAAGATTCTGCTCTTTCCATACATAATAAATGTCTGTTAAGTCAGATGTTATAGATTTTGAAAGCCTATATATATATATATATATATTTTAAACACATCTTACAGGAACAAGGTCAAAAAGCAAAAACTTGAGAATTTTGGGAGAAAATGTATTTTAACAATAATTTAATCAAGGAACATTACTTGACGTTAAAATACCAAAGAGTTGAATTCAGAAACGGAATACAATTTAATGATACTATGGATGTAATTCATTCCTGTACCACAAGAGGAAGCCCAAGTGCCATCGGTGGGACGTTTACCACACTGACAAATCCCTGCTCGAAAAAAATCACTATTTAAAAACATCCAATTTTTTTTATTTTTTATTTTGAAGGAGCACCTTTTGTCACGAAAAAAGCTAACCCTGTCAGGATAAAGCCGTATTACTTTTTGTTGTTTTTTTTTTCTGTTTCTTGGATTTTTTTTTTTTTCTCATGTAATAATTCTTTTCGGACTGGTTTGAATCCACAGGTGTGACGGTGATCGACAAGCCCTTATGACTGCTGGCGCCGCCTGCCGCTGATTAGAAGCAGAAGTTGCATCCTGCCGAGTTCTCACGTGGGGATCTGTCGTTGTCTCCCGTGACGTTTGCACGTTGGTCACTCGCGTCGACAAGTTGCGAGACGGAGGCCACGGCGACGAAGGTGATGATGTTGGCGACCGGAAAGATTATTTGTAATTTTTTTGCACTTAACGTGAGTGCGGGGAGGGTTTGAGACTGTGTTTTGATCCTGTCGAGGGCAAATGGGCCCAGCCAGGCCACCGCAGGGTGGCGGCGGGCTGGGCGGCCAGACACAGCCGCCAAATGACTACTGACATGAAGCTACTAAACGTGCTAATCATTTACTAGGAAGGGGAGCTTGCTGCTCTCGAAGTGGGACTATGAAAATCTTCTCATCGCTGGAGTGTTTTGTGCGCTTGCCCGCAAAGGTTCGCCGTTGCTCGTGAGCCCTATTTGCGTGCGTCCATGCGTTTGTTTGTGTGCATTTTAAGTGGACGGCTGCATGAATGCACTGTGCGTGGCCGCTTATCTTTTTGGAGAGCGTTACAGCGCGCCTGAATGTTAAAACGGTTGGCTGCTTCGTCCTTCCTTTTCGTGATGCCTTTTGCGCCCTTTGTGGACATAGTGGCGGAATAGAGTAGTTTGATGTTGTTTCTACAGAGGAACATTTTTTGGTGCACCCAACAGAAAATCGGAGTCCCCCCTGCCTCAAAACAGGAGTTTTTCTCGTAAAATTGTGCTTTCTTTTTTTTCCCACCAGAAATCGTAATTGAAAAAAGCAGTTCTTCTTTATGCTTCTTTTTATTCTCAAATAGACAACTTTTTCAGAAATATGACTTTTTTTTCCTCCCCAAATTTTACTTCAGAAAAAGTTTACTGCTGAAAAATGCCAAAACATAACATTTTTTAGTGGAAAATGACTCTCAAAGTTTGATCCTATTCTTGAAAATTTGACCTTTCAAGTAAAATGTTTTTTTTCCTGGAAGAAATAACCGCTGCAGTTTTTTGGGGTCAAGATGATTTTTTTTAAATTAAATACGGCATTTTTTTCCTTGAGTTTTTATCAATTACAATAAAACCACCCCCCTCAAAACTAAATGTTCCATTGCAAAAATATATACCAGTATATTTTTTCAACTTTTACTTTTTTCCTTGGGGGGGGGGGATCTAAGATCTTTTTTTTTCACAGATTGTGACACCGCTCGCCCCCAAAATTAACAGAAATTATTTCACATTTTCTCAAATTTTTTAATGCATTTTCCCCAAATAAGAACTCTAGTGTTCACCTGAGTTCTTATTTCCTTTTAAGAAATAACACTATATGCCTCTTTAAAAACGTTTTTCTAAAAAAAGAAAGAAATAAAAATCCCCCACAACCCTTTGCCTAAAAATCCAACTTTTTTGTTGTTGTATAACAAAAAAGGCTTTAAGGCTTTTTTTCTGTTAAAAAAAAATTGAAGAAGAGAAGCTTTAGCAATGAGGATTGCCAAACTCATGCGGGCCTGAACAGCGGTGCTAGCTAGCTAGCTAGCTGCTGGTTTGAGTAAGACCTACAGTATTGCATGTGCTTTACTGTTGCCGGCAGTCATGTTTACTCACTGCATGCGCGCCCCCTGAGGTCAACTGCCCTAAGGACTAACCCAGTAAACTGACGTATGATGAATGTGCCAATTTTACAGCATCTTGACTAATTCCATAAAGTGACCAACCTCTGCCCCCACCCGACCCTTTTTACTGATTTCTTTCTGATTTACTGATTGAATTGCTTTCGCTGCTTTTTTTTTTTTTCTTCCCCTCCTGGTCAACTCTATAACGAGGACTCTCGTTGTCGGCTTAATAACTTTGAATATGTTTGTCATTACATGTTTTGTAGAGCATTATTAATAAATCATTTGCTTCTTGTATTTACATTGAAAAAGCTGTGATATTGCATACAGTTAGCTGTTTTTAAAAATCTTTGCCAACTCGGTAAACTATTTAAATGGATTGCCTGTTTTTCTATTCTTGATGAAATTGATTTAAAAAACCAACAACAAATGTAATTAAAAAATACCAGTTTAAAAACAAAGATTTTTTAGATAATAAAAAAGGCTTACTAAAAAAAATATTTTTTTTCAAAAATCAATGATTGACTTTTCTCCCAAATATGCCTCGTTTCTGATAGTGTAATTTTTTTGCCCTCTCAAACTTTTTTGTTCTCAGTCAAAAATAGGTCATTTCTATCAAAGAAATAGATCATTTTTCGTCTGATTAATTTTGGCGACTTATGTAATTAACACATCTGTCTGAGGCTCAACCTCCTCCCCACGAATGAAAGTCCCATTCGGCTTTGATTGGCTGTCGCTGTGGAGACCTGCGAGTCTCACTATCATCGCTTCATGTGGCCGACCAATCAGGGACGTCACTGCATCCCGTGACGTCGCTCTGCTCTATCTGTTAGCCAATTGGAAGGCAGCTCGCTCGACTACTTGACGGGCGACCCCACCAGGTACATGACACACACACACCAGAGAAGCCAGTGCTGAGGTGAGTCCTAATAATGTTAACAAGCGAAGAGTTAGCTCAACTCTTAAACGTTTATTTATTTTATAAAGCAAAGGATAAAGTCACGAACCGGCGACGTTCGTGTTGAAATGAATAATCTTATGGGCACCGCTAGTTGAAGTGGAAAGCAGCCACATTAGCCTGAATTTGTCATTAAAAGTGAAATATTTGCTGTAAAAAATGGTCAAACGGATTGTTTACGAGTGTGACAGAGTTTCAAAGGGAAGACGCTAACTTCATAAAAGCCATTGTAATGAAAAGGTTCATTTTAACTTTTTTTTTTCAAATTTACTGTCGTTAAATACAGTATTGGACGAAAAGGCAACTTTTCACTTCAATGAAAAGGTTCATTTTAACTTCTTTTTTCAAATTTACTGTCGTTAAATACAGTATTCGACGAAAAGGCAACTTTTCACTTCAATGGTGTCTTACATCTACGTCACTTTTTTCTTAATTAAAATACATTTAAATTGGTTTACTATTGGAAAGTAAATGTCTTCGAACATCACAATTTTGTTTACATTGGAAAACGTGTTTTAATTTGGGAAGTGTGCATCTCTTTACATTAAATAAATCTGTTCTATCAATTACTCATGTTTATTTGCTTTTGTAATTTTTTTTTACTATCCTTGTCGTGTCAAAAGTTATTAATCATGATCTTACGTTGCACTGCCATGTAATTTATGAACAAAAATGTATTTTAGACAATCATACGGCGCAATGTTAAGTGAATGGGCATCTTATCGTAGCAGGTTGATAACAAAAGTAACCACAATACTTGCGTTTCTTATGTGTATTTAAGGTCATTTTGTCACGTTTTCTTATTTGGTAGAAGTTTTTCAGTTTATTTTGTATTGAGTAGTAATACAGCAGCTCTTACGTAGGTCAAACAATATGATGGTTCATGTGTCAACTAAATTAGGAACTGTCAAACCTTTTGCTTCCAGGGATGAATAACGGTACATTTACAGTATATTTTTTTAACGAAATTACAATCATAATCCTAATGCCAATTAAACATACTGTTACTATCATATCAAGAAAAAAGGTGTAAACCTATGATGAGAGATTAATATTTTTTAGAAAGGAAACGTGTATTATGTGACTAAAGTCGGATTTTTTTCTCAAGGAAATAATATTCTTAATGTAGCCTGTCTCTCTACGTCGAAGTCATGGAGGTAAATGGCACTGCGAACATCTTGAGCTCGGCCTACCTGGCGGCGGAGTACGTCGACGCGTTCTTGCCCGGGAACCCCTTGCAGCCCTCGTTCAAGCACGTGTGGCACTACATGCTGAACAACTACACCAAGTTCCAGATCGCCACTTGGGGCTCGCTCATCGTGCACGAGTTGATCTACTTCTTCTTTTGCCTCCCTGGCTTCCTTTTCCAGTTCCTACCCTTCATGCAGAAGTACAAGATTCAGCCGGTCAGTGTGCCCTCCTGTCATCTCGAACAGCATTGTGTAATTCCAAAATGATTCCACAAGATGGCGCCAAAGCAACCTAGAATGGAAATGATCATCAAACACCAACACCACGTGCAAAGATTCAACAAGATTGCAGCAAAGCACTTAACAGAGAGGATCATAAAGCATCAACACCATGCATCTTGCTCGTACACAATGAAACTGTTACATGAGCGACGATACGTGTTCATTAAATTATTCAACTCAAACTACCCACCTTCACATGAAGCTCATCAATACTATTAACGAGCATACTCGTCCAATTAATAAACTGACGCCGCGTCTCATATGGGCAAACAAGTACTGTGCCGTGAAAATATTTGCTCTTTCCTCAAATTTTTCTTTTTTCTTTCATTATTTCGCCACTTTAATGTCACGTTTTCCACATCACTCATATTTTGTCCCACTCCTCCTTGCAGAAGTGCTTAAATTCAGCAACACTGACGTGTGTTTGAGCATGAATGGGATTTGGTAGGTCAAGCCACCGCATTTCAATTGGATTTAAGTCTGGACTTTTACTATGCCACTGCAAAACCTTTTTTGCAGCCATTCAAGAACTTGGTATATATTGAATGGTTTGAGTCCTGCTGCAGGACCCAAGTGTGCTTTTTTTTATTCTCCTTCATGATTTTCTGGAACCAAGCAAACTTCATTAATCCATCAATCACAGCAAGTCGTCTAGGTCCTGTATTAGCACAGATGCCCATGCTTTTCTTTTTTGGGGGGTGAGCACAAAACGGCAAATATTTTTTGTGAAAAATGGAAGACAGGATTCCACATGAAAAAAAAAAAACATAAATAGGCGAATTTGAAAATCGTAAACTGTGATGACTGTGTGTGCGTGCATGCACAGGACAAGCCGGAGACATGGGAGAAGCAGTGGCGGTGCTTCAAGATGTTGCTGTTCAACCACTTCTTCATCCAGCTTCCACTCATCTGCGGCACATACTACTTCACAGAGTTCTTCAACATCCCTTACGACTGGGACTCCATGCCGCGATGGTCAGTGATATTTACGTGAAGCATGTTGTTGTATGTTCATGTTTATATCGTGTGTATTATCAGGCTGATGTTTATATTGTGGTGGTCCAGTGGTTAGCGCGTTGACCTCACGGTGCTAAGGTACCGGTTTCAATTCCAGCTCCGGCCTCCCTGTGTAAGGTTTGCATGTTCTACCTGGGCCTGCGTGGGTTTTCTCCGGGTACTCCGGTTTCCTCCCACATTCCAAAAACATGCACGGCAGGCTGATTGAACACTCTCAATTGTCCTGCGGTGTGAGTGTGCGCCCGGATGGTTGTTCGTCTCTGTGTGCCCTGCGATTGGCTGGTAACCAGTTTAGGGTGTCCCCCGCCTACTGCATGAAGACAGCTGGGATAGACTCCAGCACCCCCTGGTACCCTTGTGAGGATAAAGCAGATCTGAAAATGGAGGGATGGATGTTTATATTGTATGTGACGATGGCCTAACATCTGTTTACATTTTGTGAGCCCTAAATGGTCGCATTTTGCCTCCAGAGTAGGCGTATCGAACATTTTGTCCAGAAAGTTTTTGACTCGACTTCCCCCTTTAAAATGAACAACATTTAAAAAAGAAAAGCCAGAAAAAAAACCCAAACGTATGAAAGATCCAAAATGATTCTAACGCTGATGTGCATGCGTGCGTGCGTGTAGGCCGTACATCGTGGCTCAGTGCTTCGGCTGTGCCGTGGTGGAGGACGCGTGGCACTACTTCCTCCACCGACTTCTCCACCACCGCAGGATCTACAAGCACATCCACAAAGTGCACCACGAGTTCACCGTGAGTCTTAGAAATACACACACACGCACACACAATACACACATAAATTCCACATCCGACGACCCCGCTGATCCCACGTTCATTTGTCCACCAGGCGCCGTTTGGCATGCAGGCCGAGTATGCCCACCCCGCCGAGACCATCATCCTGGGGGCGGGCTTCTTCATTGGCATCATGATCTTCTGCAACCACGTCTTCTTCTTGTGGGCCTGGGTGGCCGTGCGCCTGCTGGAGACCATCGACGTGCACAGGTACTCGTCTGACCTCAACCTTACGTGCTGAGGAAAAAGGGGTGGCACCGATCTCATTCAAGCAAACGCAAAAAAACCCCCAAAAGCACATCAAAATTGTTTTGCCATCCCCAGCGGGTACGACATCCCGGTCAACCCGCTGCACTTGCTGCCGTTCTACGCCGGCGCCCGCTTCCACGACTTCCATCACATGAACTTTGTGGGCAACTACGCTTCTACCTTCACCTGGTGGGACAAGGTGTTCAACACCGACAACCAGTACAACAAGCACATGCAGAAAGAAGGAGGCGACAAGAAGACCCAGTAAAAGCAACACAATGTCCGCAGTCTGGGTTCAAACCAAATTATACATAAGTGACTTTTTTTTCTGCACTGCGTGAATTCTGGTCTTCTCATTGGCCATAAATACAACCATGAATATTCTCTTTGTGGTTGCTGTTTGGTCTTTAAATATTATATAGTCGGGCCCGACCGATAGTTGTTTTTTTTTTTACATCGATGCCGATTATAATATTTTGGCAGAATTCAATTCTGATAACAGGCCCTATTATTTAGTACTTCTGCAAGTAGTGGTACTTAGCTGCTTAACTGCAGATAAGCCAGGAGGTTTTGCAAGCTATAAATACAATGTTACCGCAAACCGCGCCCTGCTGCAAATTGCGCAAATCTGCAAGGAAGATCCTTCCTTCAGTTCAACAGTTGCTTGGCACCCAGATGTCACCAGATGGAGCCAAAGCAACATTTTTTTAATGTTGAAAGGCATAAGAAAAAAAAAAGAAAACAGCATATTGGTGAGTTTTTACACAAATGACGGAGAAACACGTTTTTAAAAGCAAAAAGTCAGAATGACAGCACATGTTCCTCCATGGGCGCTCCTATTTTGACGCGCAGGGATGCATTTTTATTCGTATGGAGTGCAGGGACAGCCACTATTTGAAGAAATACGATATGTGAGAGGCGTGAGATGCGTCTGTATCGACTTTTAATTGTAAGCTTCCACCCAGAAGATACAGTAATCCAGTGTTTTTATATAGCCACAAAGAAACTCTTGAGATATTTTTGTTGTATTCATATTGGAATAAAAAATATGAATTTGTCGATCTTCTCTTTTCCCATATGTACTGAATATAGTCCCCTGCTGCACCGCGGACACACCCCTGCGGCCATGTCCCGCGGGCGCCGGACACACACACACACACACACACACACACACACACACACACACACACACACACACACACACACACACACACACACACACACACACACACACACACACACACACACACACACACACTCCTTCGTCAGGTCAGCATGCAGCAGCAGCTAACCTCCAATCAACTTCGGGTCACTACTTGTTATGTAGGCATTGAGCCACATTTTTTTTCCTTGAAAAAACATCAATAGCCCCATTGATACAAATTCCAAATGGTTTCAGTTTGTCATCGGAGTCCATGTGCCATATACAATTTGGCCCTTTGGAGAAGTAGTTTCGTCGTCTCAGACGTCTTGCTTGCCTTAATGACACTCCTCTCGGATCCAACTCATTCAGGACCAGACGAACGTCCTCTTTCCTGACAAGAAGTCCATATTCTCTGCACTTACTGTACATCCACCTGTAACCGTGTAGTTGTCCGGAATGCTGCTTTTCCGACGAAATAGTCCTCTTTGGTTCAGCACTCGCTTCAAATGTCTTTCGCTTATTTGGAAACTGTACTTAACATCAAGAACAGATTTAATGTCTTTGTATTTCAAGCCAATTTCAAAGTAAAATTCTATTAAACTCACGAACGCTTGAACACGCTCCATAACTGTTGTTTGCGGTTACACGTACGATGACCGGAAGCACGTCAACGAGCATTAAAAATAAATAAAGTTTTGCGAGATCTCGCAATACTTTGGAAGACTTTGCGAGATCTCGCAAAGTTTTTTTCCCTTCCATGTCCCCTTAGGGGCTCCGTAGTATTTCAAGAAAATCCACCGCAGTGCCTTTCAGCTATGTGCGTGCGTTATTTGTTAGGAGGCGTGTAGTGACGCCACCCAAGTAAAGCTCGACTAAGCAGTCGATAGTCCGTTGCTGTCCGCTGTGCGTGCATCAGCCTCGTCCTTGTCTTTTATTTTGAACTCACAGCGGACGCGCTTTTCCGCTGCTTTTGAACTTGACACCGCCTCACTCAGGTACGCGTCCTCGCCGCGACCAAGCTGAAGCAAGCGAGGAGAAGGAGGAGGAGGAGGAAGAAGAAACACCCACCATTCATCCTCGCAGCGAGCCGCAGCATCCGTCGCCTCCTTTTTTATTTTGGACGTCGGATTCCAACCGTTACACGACGGCTATGAAGGCGCTCCTGATGCTGGTGCTGTCGTGCGCGACGTCGCGCGCGCTGTCCACGGAGGGCGACATCTCGTTCGAGTACCACCGCTACGACGAGCTGCGCAAGGCTTTGGTGTCCGTGTGGCTGCAATGCCCAACCATCGCGCGTATCTACACCATCGGAGAGAGCTTCGAGGGCCGCGAGCTGCTCGTCCTCGAGATGTCCGATAACCCCGGCGCGCACGAACCGGGTCAGTCCGTTTTCTTTTCCGCGTGTCGCGGTTGTGTGACTTTGGAGCGACTCGTTCTGTGAGGTGTGAATGTGTTTGGGAGCCGTGCGTAAAAGCGGGCATTCTCCATCATCACCCCCCTCCGCTCCTTCAAAAAAAAAAGGGAAAGATTCGCAATGTTCAGACGCCATTTTGCAGATCGATCCGGTTCCGCGGTCGTGATTGTAGCCTTGGAACAAGCCGCAGGCGGCGATGCTGCTGCACCATTGTGAAGTCAAGCAGGTTGCAGCGATTGAAACCTTTGCGTGGCGCAAAACACGACAGTTAAGACTGGCACGCCAATAGACGAAATAATAGCGATTCATCATAAGAGTAATACAAATGAGTCTGACACCAACACAGTTTTATTTGGTTATTTCTTTAGTTTTTTAAATTATATTATTATAACGTTGTTGTTGTTTTAAGTAAAAACATATTTGCTTACCGACTGCTGTCAGGCTGCTGAATAAAAATAACAATAATAATAATAATTAGTATTATTATAATTAAATGATGTGAAAGACAATTGTAAATAGCACTGCGATTTATCAATTTTGTGTTTATAGTGCACTTAATTGAAGGGTGTTTGTTGTTGTTTTTTCTTCTTTCTTCTTTCTACCTACATTCTTGCTGCTGGAGGCTGTAAATCTCCCCAGTGTGGGACAAATAAAGGATATCTTATCTTATAATATATCTATAAATCACTCTGTAAAATTTTATTTTTAATTATTCAAATGATATTTTGACATCTCCAAAATATATCTTTTAATCAATTAATGAGGCTCAGAGGGGATCGAGCCTTCTCTGTTGCTAGTCCCTCTCTCTGGAATGACCTCCCACTGAACATTCGGCAAGCTTCCTCGCTGCCCATCTTCAAAGCCCTTCTCAAAACTCACTTGTAATTCTTTGGCGTTCGACTCAGCATGACTTAGATTTGTTCTTGATTTTACTGTCTGGTGGTTTCTACCGCCTTTATTACCGATTTGTCTTGCTGTTTATTGTGCATGTTAAATCGCTCCATGTACAGCACTTTGTATGCAGCGATGGCTGTTTAAAGTGCTCTAGAAATACTGTTGACTTGACTTGACTTGACAATCTTACCACTAATAAGAATTTGCTAATCATTTCCACCCATGCACCCATTAACTGAAGCGCTTTGTCGTGACGAGGGTCACAGCCATGCTGGAGCCTATCTCGGATGTCTTTTGGTATTAGGCGTGGGTACACCCTGAACTGGTTGCCAGCCAATAACAGGGCACACATTTGGCCAACAACCATCTGTGCTTACAATCTCAGCTAGGGACGATTTACAGTGTTCCATCCACCTGCCACGTATGTTTTTGCAATGTGGGAGGAAACCGGAGTACCCGGAGAAAACCCACACAGGCACGAGGAGAACATGCAAACTCCACGCAGGAAGGCCGCAGCCAGAATCGAACCCTGCGCCTCTGCATCGTGAGGCCGACCCCCCAACCAATCGACCACCGGGGTCGCCGATTTTTGTAATTTAGTATGTTATTCAAATGCTAAACAATCCAAGGAAAGAGCAGCAAACCAAATTAAAACATGGCTTAGCAGACATTTATAGATGTTCAGTCCTGTGTGCAGGCAGGCGCAGGCTCATAAAATAAAATAAGCTCATGAAAGTGTGGTAGCATTGTGAAGCTTTTTTTTCTCTATTGCTACCAGATGTCTTTGCCTTAATGTGGCTGCAACAAAAACAGTGCGGCCGTGAATTTAAAGCTCCCCTCAAGGTACCTGCCATTGGTGAGGGCGGAAATAGCGGTTGCCGTGGCAACAGATCGGCTTAGTGTTCTGAGCCGACCGCCGGCTCGTGGTTGGCTCGGGGCCCGTCTCAGGAGAGAGCACAGCCCTGCAACCCCCCACCCCCCTCCTCACCACTCCCAACTCATCCCATCCACTGCCGCCGCCCACCCGATCCCGCATGTAGCTGCCATCTGTCAGCGGGTTCTTCCGTGCGCCATTACATGACACCCATACGCAGTGTGCTACAAGCTGTGGTGTTTGAATGTAACGGTAGCGCCTTCATGCTCCGCTTATCAATCGGAAGAGAAGACCACTAGCTATGCAAAATGCCTCCGAATGTGCTGTTAGTGTTCGCATATGCGCTTCAAATTTGGTAGTAAAGCCAGATGGAGTCTCGAGGATGAGTCTGTATTTGAAGGGCTGGCCAAAAGAGCGAGACAAGTCATTTTATTGAATGATGAGTTAGGCATAAATTAAATGAGAGTCATCAATTACGAAGTTCATTTAATGAACCACCAGAAGAAGTTAAGTAGGATTCATCGCGGCTCTTGGGGGAGCCCGCCTTGTTCCTGGCATGAGCATTTTTAAACTGTGTCTGACGTAAGAAAGTCATCTCCGTGTGAGCACAAATGCAGATGTGTCATATGGAAAACGAGAGGAATCAAATATGAACGCGCCTTCTCATAATACGACGCAGAAGAAGGGGGGGAGGATGAGAAGGGAGCCAGAACTTATTTATTATTCAGAAGCTGCATACATGCGCAGTCGTGCACTGTTCTCTCCCACCTCGGCGCACGGGCAAACGTATGCAACCCCCCCCCCCCCGATTTGTATTGGATTCCATTTGGTACCGCCTGCGTGCGAGCGTGTTGACGCACCGTCTGTTTTCTGCTGGTCACCGCTGTACCCTTTCATCATTGCCACAGCAACTCTGGGCACCCACCATTCCCACCGTTGCCCTCCCTTATGACGTCATTCCGTCGTCGCCGCGGAAACCATAATGACAAGCCGCCGTGTACTAAATGACACGTCAGTAAAGAGCTGACTCACCCGATCTGACTTATTAGCCACATACTAGACAATACACATATTAGACATCTGCAAAACCTTATGGGGACCTTATTCCATCTATCCATCCATCCATCCATCATCTACCGCTTATCCGGGGCCGGGTCGCGGGGGCAACAGCTTTAGCAGGGAAGCCCAGACTTCCCTCTCTCTAGCTACTTCTTCCAGCTCTCCCCGGGGGATCCCGAGTCGTTCCCAGGCAAGCTGGGTGACATAGTCTCTCCAGCGTGTCCTGGGTCTTCCTCGGGGTCTCCTCCCGGTGGGACATGACCGGAACAGCTCACCGGGGAGGCGCTCAGGAGGCATCCGAATCAGATGCCCAAGCCACCTCATCTGGCTCCTCTCGATGTGGAGGAGAAGCGGCTCGACTCTGAGCCCCTCCCGGATGACTGAGCTTCTCACCTTATCTCTAAGGGAGAGCCCGGACACCCTGCGGAGAAAACTCATTTCGGCCGCTTGTAACCGGTGTAACAGGTGAGGGGCCAGACAAAGCACGGCTCAAAGACCCCAATGATGATTGCAATAAATGGATCTAGGTTTCCCTTGCCCTGACGCGGGTAACCGGTGCCCCCCTCTGACGGGTATCGACTGGCCAAGCGGACCGCGGCTTCGGTGGTCGCCGAGGCAAAAACCCGAGCATGGGAAAAGTTCGGTGAGCCCATGGAAGCCGACTTCCGGACGGCTTCGAGGAAATTCTGGTCCACCATCCGACGTCTCAGGAGGGGGAAGCAGTGCACCAGTAACACTGTGTACAGTGGGGATGGGGCGCTGCTGACTTCGACTCGGGACGTTGTGAACCGGTGGGCAGAGTACTTCGAAGACCTCCTCAACTCCACCAAGACGCCTTCCTTGGAGGAAGCAGAGCCTGGGGACTATGAGGTGGGCTCTCCTATCTCTGTGGTTGAAGTCACCGATGTGGTTAAAAAGCTCCTCGGTGGCAAGGCCCCAGGGGTGGATGAGATCCGCCCGGAGTTCCTCAAGGCTCTGGATGTTGTGGGGCTGTCCTGGTTGACACGCCTCTGCAACATCGCGTGGTCAACAGGGAGAGTGCCTCTGGATTGGCAGACCGGGGTGGTAGTCCCTCTTTTTAAAAAGGGGGACCGGAGGGTGTGTTCCAACTACAGAGGGATCACACTCCTCAGCCTCCCTGGTAAGGTCTATTCAGGGGTGCTGGAGAGGAGGGTCCGTCAGGAAGTCGAGCCTCAGATTGAGGAGGAGCATTGTGGTTTTCGTCCTGGCCGTGGAACAGTGGACCAGCTCTACACCCTTAGCAGGGTCCTTGAGGATATGTGGATGAGGATACGCCCAACCAGTCTACATGTGTTTTGTGGACTTGGAGAAGGCGTTTGACCGTGTCCCTCGGGGAGTTCTGTGGGGGGTGCTTCGTGGGTATGGGGTACCGAACCCCCTGATACGGGCTGTTCGGTCACTATACCACCGATGTCAGAGTTTGGTTCGCATTGCCGGCAGTAAGTCGGAATCGTTTCCAGTGGGGGTAGGACTCCGCCAAGGCTGCCCTTTGTCGCCGATTCTGTTCATAACCTTTATGGACAGAATTTCTAGGCGCAGCCGAAGCGTTGAGGGGGTCCGTTTTGGGGGCCTCAGTATTGCATCCCTGCTTTTTGCAGATGATGTGGTGCTGTTGGCTCCTTCAAACGGGGCTCTCCAACTCTCACTGGAGCGTTTCGCAGCCAAGTGTGAAGCGGTTGGGATGAAAATCAGCACCTCCAAATCTGAAACCATGGTCCTCAGTCGGAAAAGGGTGGAGTGCCCCCTCCGGGTCGGGGAGGAGACCTTACCCCAAGTGGAGGAGTTCAAGTATCTTGGGGTCTTGTTCACGAGTGGGGGTAGGAGGGAGCGGGAGATCGACAGGCGGATTGGTGCAGCGTCTGCTGTGATGCGGACGCTGTATCGGTCTGTCGTGGTGAAGAAGGAGCTGAGCCAAAGGGCGAAGCTCTCAATTTACCGGTCGATCTACGTTCCAACCCTCATCAATGGTCATGAGCTATGGGTCGTGACCGAAAGAACGAGATCCCGGTTACAAGCGGGACCTTTTTGGTCTGTATCTAATAGAGATAATGTTGTGTGTCACAAAAGCATGTAGCAGAATGTATATAGTGGTTGACCTCCCTTTTTCGATGCTGCTGCTCTGTATCGATGGCAAAGAAGATGGAAACATGTTTTTGAGTTGTTGTTGTTGTTTTGTTTTTTTTTTACAGTGAAAGTAGCTTCTGCAACAGCTTTTGACGGCGGAATTGCTGTTTTTGTCCCGCCTTTTCCCCATGTGCTCCTTTTGCCTCGCCTTTTATCTTGTTCTGTATAAACGACAAAGACGTTGAAAAATATGATCTTACAGATTGTATGAATCGGGATTCTGGTCGCAAAATAAACATAATTAACTTTCACACACAAGGGCCACAACGAATCCCTAAATGATTGGCAAACAGGTTAGCTAGTTAGCAGCCCGGCACTAACGCTCAGCGGCTAACCTGAGCCCGCAGCAGCCAACTCAACTTTCATTCACTGATGCCCACGTCACTCACCGGGCCATGCCCCACCTATTAAAGCCATACTCTCCCCCCTCCCCCCCTCCTCCTGAAAAAGTGATGCAACAATCAAATTGAAAATATATTGAATAGTTGCAGCGATGGAATCATTCTGAAATGGCTTCTCTTAGTCCCACCATCTTTAGATCACAACAACCGACAGGGGTGTGTGAACTTTTTATATTCACTGTGTTTGACGCAGTACCACCCCCCCACCCCCCACCCCCTGCACCAAAACCACCCAACCCACACAAGGATGCCTTGAAATCATTAGCGAGCCATAACGAGAGCCAGATTGAAAGCTTTAAAAATAACCTGAAAGCCCAATTTGCTCCATTTTGTGCTTGTGTGGCGCACGTGTGTGTGTGTGTGTGTGTGTGTGTTTGTGTCACACACCCAAGAATCGATTGGGACTTCCTTATTAGTTGTAAAGGCTTCCAAAACCCAACACAGTCACTGCTCGTGCCTTTGATGCAGGCAGCCTGTCATAGAAGAGCCGAGATTAATCTGTCTTTCACACAGCAACACTGCATCCCGCCGTAACAATCCTCAGCATCTGGTGTGATCCGTCATCGTGGAAAAAAAAACCTTACACACAAATGTTTGTTATGGCTTCGATATTGCCTCCGCAAGGTGGACATTTTTTTTCCTCCGCCTTTTTTTTTTCCTGTGTCACTGTTGTGCAGGAATGACATGGAAACAAACAAACAAACAAAAAATACCATATTGCCATGCGAAAGGGGCTTCGGTTGAATCTGTTACTACCACTGAAGGCAGGAGGAGAGCGACTCTGCCTCGCCCCTGTGACAATGTGTGACTCGGCGGCTCTGAACTGATTTCAACTTGATATGTGTGCCAGGGTGCGGATAGAAGACGCACAGCCGAGAAAAAGGTCACAGCTCGGGGCGCTCCAAGTCACTCACGTCCCTATTTATGTGTCAAAGGGGCCTTATGGAACCCAATTCCGTCTTATACCTTATTGCTCCTCCTGATCTCAACCAAGAAATCCCCCGTGTGTGCGTGTATGTGCGCTCGTTTCAACCTGATCGTCCTTTGTGACCATCAATCCTGTTTAACCTTTCCCGCTGACGAGTCAGCGTGTCACCGCCGTACACTGCGTTGAGCGGTCTTGCCGACTCGCCAATAACCTAATAACCTAATAACGAAGTCGCAAACAAACTGACTGACGGACTGACCTTGTGACTCACACGTGTCAAACTCAAGGCCCGAGGGCCAGATCCGGCCTGTCACATCATTTTATGTGGCCCGTAGATCATGTGCAGTGACTCCATGTTTCTTGCTTAAAAATACTCCTTTAAAAAAAATTTAATTAGTTCAAATTTGAACCAACACTTATTACAGGCCTCTGATTTTTGCCTTTACAGCTCCTCTACTTTTTGTTCTTCTACTTTCTTCCTTTCATAACTTTGCTGCTGTAAATTGTGAATTTCTTCATTGTGAGACAACTTGACAAATTATGTTTTTTTTTTGTTGGGGGGGGTCAAATTAAATTTTTTAATTTGCTGCAAACAGTCATGTGTGTATCTACGGTCCAAGTGCGCTTGACTTAGAGCAGATCAGACTGACAATGTTGGCATGCGCAGGCGAGCCGGAGTTCAAGTACATCGCCAACATGCACGGTAATGAGGCGGTGGGCCGGGAGCTTTTGGTCTACCTGGCGCAGTACCTGTGCAACCAGTACCAGCAGGGCAATGAGACCATCATAGACCTGATCCACAACACGCGCATCCACCTCATGCCCTCCATGAACCCGGACGGATTCGAGAAAGCCGCCTCGCAGGTGTGACCTCGGCCCGGTTAGTCGGATCGCGCCTTTTACAGCAAGCGCCTTAAGTCACAGTGTTCGCTCTTGTGTTCAGTCCGGAGAGATGAAGGACTGGTTCGTGGGCCGTACCAACGCTCAGGGGGTGGACCTGAACCGCAACTTCCCCGACCTGGACAGAATCGTCTACATCAACGAACGAGAGGGAGGAGCCAACAACCATCTGCTGCAAAACATGAAGAAGTCTGTGGATGAAAACGCCAAGGTGGGTCAAGGGTGTGCCGAGACATCAGCGCAAGGGTGGACGAGTAAACGGTGGTCTACCTACTGACAAACCTACAGCGGATCGCAAAAGTCTACACGCACCCCCCCCCCCCGCCCCCCCTGCCCCCCCGCCAGTATAAATGCCAACTTTCAAACTTCAAAACCCCCACAAAGATGGCGGCTTACTTTTGTTGTCCTGAGTTGCGAAGGTATTTGAGCAGGGGTGTGTAGACGTTTCATATCCACTGGACCTACCTACCTACGTAACTCTTATTTGTATTCCATTTTGAAAGTCAACGTCAATCGGGGATGGGTTATTTGGAAAAGTAATTTAATTCCCCAACCCCCCCACTATTGCCATTGCGAATCGAGTCTTTTTTTTTTTTCAAGGTCCCATTTATTTTTGAACCAACGCAGACAACAAATGAATCTCTATCACAACAAACGTTATCAACCTCAACACAAATATTTGGGCCTGATCTCTTAGTCTTGCGCTAAAATAAAGGTAAACGAACCACGAATGAATGAAAGAGGTTGATTTATTTCTTTTAGTAAAAGCATTCCCTCACCGTTCTTTAAATGTCATTGCCCTCCTTCTATTCGTAGCTGGCGCCAGAGACCAAGGCGGTGATCCGCTGGATCATGGACATCCCCTTCGTCCTCTCTGCTAACCTGCATGGCGGGGACGTGGTCGCCAACTACCCCTACGACGAAACTCGCAGTGGTCAATCTCTTATCATATATTCCACCTTTTGACTATTCATTTATTTTTGAAAATGAAGAGACGCTAACAATGTGTTTGGTGTCCAAGGCTCGGCCCACGAGTACAGCGCCAGCCCCGACGACGCCATCTTCAAGTCGCTGGCCAAGGCCTACTCCGTGTACAACCCCGTGATGTCCGACCCGCAGCGGGCGCCCTGCCGCAAAAATGACGACGACTCCAGCTTCAAGGACGGCATCACCAACGGGGGCGCCTGGTACAGCGTGCCGGGGGGTAAGGAAAAGGATCCTGACTCACCAGTACGGCGTGGCGAGGGGGGCCCTCCAAGCGAAATATGTACGAATCAGTGACGGCCGCCTTAAAAGGTTTTAAATGGCCCTACAGAGGCCATTAAAAATATTAAAATATATTATAAAAATATTTGTGTGTGACAAAAAGAAAATGCTTTTAATACCCCCCCCTCAAAGAAAAAACTTCCTTATTTAATTGAGCGAATGCAAAATAACGCTAACAAGTGAACATTGTCGTGGTGGTGCTGTAGGAATGCAGGACTTCAATTATTTGAGTAGCAACTGCTTTGAGATCACGCTGGAGCTGAGCTGCGACAAATTCCCGGCCGAGGATTTGCTCAAGAGCTACTGGGAGCAGAACCGCGACTCGCTGGTCAGCTACATCGAGCAGGTGGGCGCAAAGACGCTACGAAAGCTTCGGACGTGAGGAGCACGAGGCGATTGGTTTCTCGTTCCGTGTGTGTGGGTGTGTCGAAACAGGTTCATCGCGGCGTCAAGGGCTTCGTGCGGGACCTGCAGGGCAACGCCGTTAGCAACGCCACCATCTCTGTGGAAGGCATCGAGCACGACGTCACCACAGGTAGCCGTGTCAACCCAACATACAAGCTAGCAAAACTCATTTGAAAACGTTTGTGAATAAACGGCGTGTACATAAAACGAAACCTAAAGCGTTAGCCTAGTAGCACGATCGCATCCACTTTGACCTTCCTCGACCACGTTTTGCCTTGGTGCTGGTCAACAGACCTTTGAGAGACCAGCACTGCGCATTGATTGTTGAGTGGCCCGTGTTCATTTTTCGACCAGGTGCATTTCTCCTTCACGGCGGCTGACGCAGTGTAGCCTCCAAATGTTAACATAACGTCAGATCTTTGCCACAAAGTGGCGTTATCACTCGGGTTCCTCTCAATGTAGCGTTGCAATACAGATCATACAATACAATACAATACAATACATGCTGATTTATATAGCGCTTTCACAACAGCGGCAGATGTAACAAAGCGCTTAACAAAACAGTTAACAAAGTAAAATACATGTTTAAATGTATTAGTATACAGCATTAAGTCATGTTAATTACTTCAAAATGTACTTCTACATGCATGTAAACCATTAAATGTGGCCTTATATTATGTACATGTACCTATATGGGGCTTTGCGGATTTTCGTTTATCGCGGGCGGTTTTGGTTCCCATTAACCGCGATAAATGAGGGATTACTGTATTGGGACTGACAGTAGCAGTTAAAAAAAAAGACATTGAATATGGTCAAATTGACCCCAAGGTTATTAGGAACGTTAAGGAGGCTGTCTATTTTTTTGAATTATTAATCAAATCCATGATGCTAATGTTTCGTTAGCACTATTACAATGCATACAGCGAGTACATTGCCATAACGATGTGTGTCATTGTAGAGAAGACAGAGTGATGGATTTCATACATGTGAGGTCGAATGTCATTCTGACGAAACCAAAAATAAATAGATCACGGTTAACTTTCCCCTCGCCAAAGAACTCCACAGCCATTCACTACACTATAGCAGTTAACTAGTTCAACATTTATCATTTTAAAAACATGAAATAAGACCTTTTGGCAGATCTCTATTCCATCCCCTTGCTTGTTTGGCTAGGCTTGTCCGGTTGAGAATGCGGCCTGCGACCGCAAAGCTTCCGGTTCCATTCCCTCAAAATGATTCATTCTGCACGGCTCTACCTAGTGGACACATTTGGTGTTGTAATGTTTGTTATGTGGTGCCCCCTCCCCAGCCAAAGATGGCGACTACTGGCGCCTGCTGACTCCCGGCAACTACAAGGTGGCGGCCTCGGCTCCGGGATACCTGAGCGTTATCAAGAAGGTGGCTGTCCCGCACAGCCCCGCCACCAGGGTACGAACAACCCACCCAGCCCAGCGTCAACCACACACGAAAAGCTTGGCGGGCCCATTCGAATGTATTGCACATGAATTGAAATAAATTGTGAATCACGATGCATTTTCAAAACTTTATAAGAGCCTATATGATCAATTCTACTTTAAAGTTGAATCCAAGTGAAGTACGTGTGCTGTAGTGAATTAAACAAAAATGGAAAGCCCTCTTCGACTCTTTAACAGTTTGAACATTTGAGTCAGTATTTTTTTGTACCGCTAGAGGGAGTGCCATACTTTACGAATGACTTGAAACTATCATAAGGTTCTCTTCTTTTTTAAACAAAATTTGCAAATGTTCCATCATTTACTCTACTCGCAAAATAAGGTATTCCTAATTTAAAAAAAATATTTTTTATAAATTCACTCATATTTTCAAATCGTTTAAAAATATATATTTGACTTTATTTTCATTATTCCATTATTTTGTGTATCCGTGTATTTTTTAATGTATGTTTTAACTAAATTGAATATATACTTCATCGTTTTTTACTAATTCTAAAATGTATTTATTCATTCATCTTCCGTACCGCTTGATCCTCACTAGGGTCGCTGGAGCCCATCCCAGCCGTCTCCGGGCAGGGTGTCCCCCGCAGTAGGCGGGGGACACCCTGAATCGGTTGCCAGCCAATCGCAGGGCACACATAGACGAACAACCATCCACGCTCACACTCACACCTAGGGACAATTTAGAGTGTTCAATCAGCCTGCCATGCATATTTTTGGAATGTGGGAGGAAACCGGAGCACCCGGAGAAAACCCACGCAGAACCGGGGAGAACATGCAAACTCCACACAGGGAGGCCGGAGTTGGAATCGAACCCGGTACCTCTGCGCTGTGTGGCCGACGTGCTAACCACTGGACGACCGGGCCGCCCTGGACTACCGGGCCGCCAAAAATGTATTTATATTTATATTAAATTAATGAATCATCAACCCCAAAGACAATGCCTTCAACACTATCATTCTGCTGGCAGTCAAATGAAAAGTGGGCATAAAGTTTTGTATCGTGAAATACTGTGATCAAACATATGCATACTTGAATTTATATTAGAATTGGACAGTTGATATCAATGAAATACCGGTACATTAAAAATAAAACAATCTCATATTGATCCATTTAAAAATACATATGATGATAAAATTGCAAATGAGCAAATGTTTTGCTGTTTATTTTACTTTCCTCTTCTTCCAATTGTGCTTTTGTGCAGGTGGACTTTGAACTGGAGTCTCTGATGGAGCGCAAGGAGGAGGAGAGGGAGGAGCTGATGGACTGGTGGAAGATGATGTCCGAGACGCTCAACTTCTAAACGGACACCCGAGCCGACCCACGCTTGACACGTCTGCACCCATCAGCCCTTTCATTCCGTGTCTCTCCTTCTTTCCATGTTTGAATAGCCTATGCGAGGAGGAACTTGTTTGTTATTGTGTCATTTTCTTGGTTTATCGTGAGCTGTAACCACGGCAACCACCCTTATAACTTATGAGCGACACACTCACACACGCACACATAGAGTTCAATAATCAGGACTGATGATGGAGGATGAAACACTTAAAAAAAAAAACCAAAAAAAAGCACATCATCGTTTGCAGCATAGCTTGGCTTTAAGCACAGAATGAGTTGTGATTCCTATGAGTAAATAACGACACATATCTCTATATATAAATATATATTCGACTGTATTTATGGACTAAATTATAGCAAGAAATGTTTGTGTGTGTGTGGTTTTTCTGGGGGGGTAACATTGAAAAAGCAAGCCCAAAGCTATTCCTTTTGTCGACGCAACACACGGGACTGTGAAAGGTTTTCTTTCGTTTCATTTGAATGTGCTCGATACCAAATTGAATGGAGGCAAAATATCGTTCGTGTAATCAGACTGGACATAAGATTTGATGAATGTATGTAATCAATGTTGAAAATGGGACTTATAGACAGAAACTGTATAGAAGAATGAAAATGATTCAACAAACAATAAAACTTCCCTGTTTATGTTGTCACGGTGTGCACTTGTGTTCTGGGTGTTATTCTCTGCAATAGCCGCACATAAGTCAAGAGAAAGGGACCTTTAACATTTTTTTAGAAAAGAATGCATACTTCCACATTTGGATTGTTTTCAACCAATCAAATGTATTTGAACTCTTTCGTGCACCATGTAACCCTATAAACTGTCCATGGTAGCTGTCCCTCAAAGGGTTAATAAATTGAGAACGCCATCTTGTACATGTCATTTTTATTTCTTTCAATACTAAATGAACGCAATCCTATTTTATTCATTAATTGTATTAATTTAAGAGTAAATCATAAAATTCAGAAGAAAAAAAAAAACAGCCATCTTTCGGTGTTTGTTCCCATGTCACCCCCACCTCCAAAAAAAGTGGATACAAAATCAAATGTCGATATTTACAACACCAAACATCAAAAACAAATATTGCACATACACACACAACAATGTGGTTATTAGCAAAATCACACGTATAAGGTAACAAAACAGTAGACTTAAAAAGCTGAGAGACCAAATATGAAAAATGGAGTCAGAAAATGAAAATGTCAGTTTTTGTCTAAAAATAATCGGGGTGGGGGGGCAGGGCGGAGAACATAGCCAGCTATCTCTCATATTTAGCTTGAGAAAACATCGGGATGACAACAATGACATCCATCATTAGCATTTCATTTTTATGAAAAGTTCACCGGATTAATTGAAGTAAACGTGTCCTTTTGTGAACTGAGGCCAAAAACTCAAAAGTCGTACAAAACTCGGTTGGTAGTGGAGCCTTGAAACTTAAACAATTCGGAAGCGGACATTTTGGCTGGAAAGTTAACATTTCAAGGAAAGGAAATGATGGTCAGAAAATGCAACCAAAAAAAAAAAATCGAGCTGAAAAATCAAGAATTTGGTCAAATCTGATCCAAGAATGCAAGGAAGATTTAACTACCTGACGATTATTGTTCTTTAAAAATCAGACAAGATGTTAGCGTGAACATTTTCAAAATTTTATATTCAAAGTTCATGGGAACTCTAAGTTTTCAAAAGAAAACTGCCTGGGCATCCTTTTCATGCTATTTACATCATGACCTGTACGCTATTTAAATATTGTAAAAGGGCATGCATATATATGTTTGTAAAACAACATGAAATTTAAGGTAAATTTTGCGTAAAATTATTGTCCGATTTTTGGAGTTTCGGAATCGTTCTAGATGAAAAAAATTCCGCAAGAATTTGATTCTGATGTTTTACAAAGTTTTTGGGACGTCCTTTCACGCTAACGTGGCGGTGACACGACCTATATTTACCTGACAAGTGCACTCTTTGAATGGTTAAAATGGATGAACAATTTTGTGGGGGGGGGGGTTTAAACGTGGGAATTCGTACGATCTTGTCCACTCTGGCTAATAGAAATTTATTCTTTTTTTTTTTGTCGTCGTCGTTTAAAAAATTGTTTTTTCAGCACTGCAGCTTACGAATGCTGCGCGAAATCCTCTTGAAGTCGCGGCGGCCCTTCTGCCAGCGTTTGAGCGAGGTGACAACCAGGCGTCCATCGTCCGTCCTCTGTCCCACCACCAGGTAGGCGGCGTTGATGTCGTTCATCTCGTCGCAGACGCAGTGCAGCCCATCTTTGAGCCATAGCGCCGTCTTGCGGAAGTCGCGCTCGCTGACGCCGTGCAGCTTGTAGATGGTCTTGCTCTTGTTCTCCGGCATGATCCGCGTGTCGCCGTCCATGTACGAGATCTCCTTCACTTTAATTTTCAGAGCTCAACGGCAGAGGAGAACCATCGTTACAATTGGGACAACCAATGCGTTTCGCTGCCAGCCACGCATTTTGAAGCAGGCGCAATACGGTGCCTCGTACATAGCGCGCTTCGCGGGACTACCACCAGTTCTTTGGAAGACATGCACGTCAAATTATGCTACAAACGATTTTAAGTGTTCGCTCAAGTGACGGAGTACATGCTGGATCGTTGTTACGCTGCTGTTGGCATCCTGTTGCGTAACTACGTTGGCCAAGTTTGTCTCCTTCGGGTAGTCATAGCAGAAAGATGGCGGCCTAAACATGGCAGCCTCCTGTCGGGGAAGCGCGTCATATATAATATAATTAAGAGATTACTTCTTCTACGGTTGTGTGATTATTTTCAAAAAATATCCAATATGTCAAAAAGTATTACTAAGATAAGCTTCCATTTTTAAAATTATGACTCAAAAAGGCATTTCTATGACAACTGCTGTA